>NC_084593.1:33220412-33820412 GCF_033807715.1 Cololabis saira | reverse complement strand
CCCATAGAAATCTCCATCCTCCGTTTCTGCATTCATCCGAGCGTGATCAATGAGTCCAGGAGAACTGCAGCTCTCTGGCCGCGCTCCTTCAACAGTAAACGACGGAGCCCGCTGCCCGAGCGGCAGCCGACGCATCGGCTCCCGCTCTGGCGGCGGTTCCTCCCGGAGGAACCACCGCCCAGTCTTTGGGCAGAGACGGGTCTTCGGGCCCGCCTCTGCAGAGCAGCTCCACGGGAGCAGCGTCTCCTTTTCCGCTCCAGGCGCCCCGCCACGGCCGTAGGCTCTGCGTTGGTGTAACGCGGAACCATAAATCAGCCTTTTGCTTGGAAGATCTGAAATGAACAGAAGAAAAAAAAAAAAAAAAGGTCTGTGAGTGGCCCCGGAGCTCCAAGCTAAGCTAAATACTTAGCCCATGCAAAGATCATACAAATATAAATAACATAAAAAAAAGGAACTTACCGCTGACTCGTGTGCAGTTGCCGGGTCCGTACTGTGGGAACTGATCCTTTTATGAGGGTAAATGTCGATGCAAAATCTCATTTCTACTCTCCCTCGCTGTTCAAACAGCCACCGCTTCTGAACAATGGCGGCGGTCGAGCCGGCGGAGAGAGCTGGTTGTGGGCGTGGTTTCAGCAGCGGAGGCTGAACCTATGGAAATCTGCTCCCGTCATGACGTCACGACGGGAGCAGATTCTAATCGGCTCAAAAAAAATCACGTGACACTGGGGGATTCTGTATGGCGGGGGTCAAAGACCTTGCAGAAATTCATGGGATTTTGTCTCCCCTCTGCTGGCAGGGTGAGGGGAGACCACTTTATATATGTTAAAGGTATTGTGACATCATTTTTAAAATGCTTTTAACACTATTAAAAGTCTTGGCCAACATCCCTCAAATGTGTCTAAAAGGTTTTAACAAGAAAAACTTCACTCTAGTACTCCATTCCTGGCTTTTTATTACAGTGTTTTTTTGCGCCGTGAAAAACGCTTCCTTTACCCCCTTTCCTGTCAATCATTGCTCCGCTCCTCCTCCAAACCTCCTCCAACCAACTGCTACACACTTCTGCCGGCGTCTCCACACCATGGATGTATTATAAAACGCTCCACACACACGCGCGCACACCACAAACACCCACACACACAGCCCAGACAGGGCGACTACAGCCCGGGGATGAAGTCCGTGCGCACACCGAACCGGACTTCTAACAGCGGCGTCGGAGAGTTAAGCCGGGAGCGACAGGCGAAGCATGCACAGAAAAGCAGTCCACCGCAAACAATCATAAAAATAAAGGCATAATAATAAATGCAATAAATAAATGCAAGCAGCAGGGTCCCCTTATCTTAAGTCCAGTCAGTGGCCGCGGGTCTTCTTAGCAGTTTTCCTCCGGTGATGAGAAGAGAAGAGGCTCTAAACAGCTTCGTGTTAAGCCTCATTTATGGTTCCGCGTTAAATCGACGCAGAGCCTACGCCGAAGGGTTCAGCGTACGGTGCGCGTCGCCGCGTAACCCTACGCCGTAGGCTCTGCGTCGGTGTAACGCGGAACCATAAATCAGCCTTTATGGTGCGCTGGAGAGGAGAGGAGGCAGGGAGCTGGGTGGAGGGGGCGGTGATTTAGCGGGCCGTTACGTAACGGCCCGCCACCAAACCAGATGCGCCGTTTTTGCATAGTTATGCGGAAAATCCCAGAAAGCACACAATACACTGAATGTTAAAAGTTCGTTGTTTTTTGGGTGTAATTGATGTCAAGACACCCAACAAAACACAAAAAATCAAGTAAAATGTGTTTTTCATGTCACAATCCCTTTAAAACAAGAAAAAACGTGTTTTTCATAATAGGTCCCCTTTAAACGTTTACCTGAACAGCATTAATGTGCAGTCTGTAGCACCAAGTTGTTTAACATTGGCTCCTTCGATGGTCGTGACTCTGTCACTTGAAAATAAACACGCTGCTGTTTGTTTAAATGACTGACTTGAAGTCTGCAGTACACAATAAAGAAGAAGAATAGAAATATGCTACACTTACATGAATACAATTGGCACACAACAAATCATTGTGATGGGGTCTCTCTGGGCACTGAGACTATTTTTTAGTTTCTGAATCAATCAAGTGAGAAAATAATCAGCAAATTCATGGAAATGCTCATGAATAACAACCTGACCTGCAAAGGCTGAGCTCCGCCCCCAAGTACAACTCTGGAAGTAGTCTCATTTACATCTGTATTATATGCATACTAAAGACACATTATAGATTGAGTGATATTAAAAATGACAAGAGGAGAAAAGGCTTCATTCTTAACCCTGAGGAAGTGTTTGCGGCCAAATCAACTCTGCTGCACGTGCATCTGGTCACGTAGCGAAACACCATACCTGGATGCCATCACATAATGAGCTGTAGGGTTCATCTCTACTGGGAACCAAATCAAGAAAAATGCAGTCTTTGCACAATGTTTGAGGCTTTTCTTTAGTGTGTGTGTGTGTGTGTGGGTTTGTGTGTGTGTCTGTGTGTGAGTGTGTGTGCGTGCGTGCGCGCGCGCATGTGAACCAGCAATGTTTGCCAAACATGATTAAATATTTCTGAAAACGTCATCTTCCAAGTCGGGATGTCTTGTTTGATGCAAGATGAATGGAGAAGATTGAGGTGTATTGCACATTCTCAGTCTGATCAATGCCCAGATGAAGATACTTAAACTGAGTGTGGCCTTTTTGTTAATGCCCAACAAGTCCTTCTGTTGTCTTGTAATGAATACAAAATGCACACTAAAATTAAATGAAACAAACAAACGAAAATTCAATGACAAGAAATAAATGAGGCTTTTCTACAAGTGTATCCAATACTTTAATTAGGCTGCATGTCCACTTTGTCTCTGTGTGTGTTTTTCAGTCTGTCTGCGAGTGTGTTTGAGTTTGTGTGTGTGATAACCATATTCCACGGGGAAGATGGGAGGTTGTGAAATGAATAATTAAAAAAGGAGAGGGTTGAACTGACACAAACATAGATTTTATATTTAGAAGAACTTCCTTTTGTTGTGAAATGACAAAATAGTCTTTGAAGAATAAAAGCAATACTTCACTTTGTTTATGGAGTCTGGGTCCATTTATAAAGTGTTATTGCTGCCAATGACAAGAATAAAACACTGCTGATTTTCTCTTCGCTTCTTTTTTTAAAATCACCAATTTAAGTTGCTGCTGCAAACTCGGTCTCCAGACCATCATACATAATCTTAAATCAAACATTCTTGTTACTCAGGGGTTTGTGGGGGTGTGGAGCCAGGAGCCAAGGTCACATAATGGGTTTCATGTTTGCTTGCTGGTTATAATGCATCCAGAAGACACTAATGGAGTGATGGCAAATGACGCAGGGAACGCAATCTTGCTCCTCCTGCCCTATAAGTGAGGAATTGCACCAATAATTATGTTTAATAGAAGCACAAGTTGGAACATATAGAGAGCTGGGGTGCTAGCAGAATGCAGTTGAGCTGTAAAACTATAAAACATAAGATTAGTAAGGGGCTTTTGGAAAGTATCTCTCTTTCTCTCTCAAACACACACACACACACACACACACACACACACACACACACACACACACAAATCCACACACAGAGGGCATCTCTGACTCCGAGGATGCTGGAACATCACTGACAGCGAAGGAGGGAGCAATAACCACCCAAACACCGATGATGTCTCCCATAGAGCCTGTTCAACCCATGCTGGTCTCCATGGCAACCATGGACTTTTGAAACCAGCACAGTCACACAAAACCATTACAAGCAAACACTCACTATATACATGGCCTCAAACCCATGTCTGAAAGTCTATTGTAAATTGAACAATCTCCATCTTTTCACAAGTTGCATTTTATTGGTTTTTGTGGATTCTGTTTTTCAGAAGCAATGAATTTTCAACACATGCTTTCTGTTTTATTTTTTGTTCTTACAGCACAATTAAACACTATCCTCAACATAACAAGTTTTCCAATTTCCATGTTCTTGCACAACATTGCATTAGTTTTGAAAACGCTGCATTATTAACGTGGTTTCTGTGTGCTGTAAAATCTCGAGCGGAGAAATGTCTCTGGATTTATGTGCAGGGGAATGTGAGTAGCATGCAGCTCTGAATATCATCAAGAGGCACACAGTAGGGCCATGAAAGTAGCAGAGGCAGGATGTTGTCTTCTCGTAATTTTACTGTTGATTTGTGCACCGCTCCAGAAATTATGATGGGAACTCAGAAAGAGGAAACGTGGCCAATAAAGCTCTCGCCTAAACAAGACCCATAGAGACCTGTTGGTGAGTAAAGCTTTGTGTTCAGCTCAGGCTAATACAGATCCTGGAGCAGGTGTGATGATGCTGGCTCCCTCATGCAAATTTTTACATGCACATCTTTTGCATTCTCTCTTTGGATTGACCTTTAAAGCAGATATAAGTACATGCATCCCATTAACCCAGGGCACATTTACATTTAGTACTGAAAAGGTAAAAGAGTTAAGCAGGAAACAGCTTTTGTCTGTTCTCATGTTTGATAATCTCTTTGTAACAAGTGATCAAGTAATAAATCCATCATTCTTTATTATAAATCGACCACTGTTGCAGCATAAACTAATTTAAACAAACAAAGTAGTGAGGTCATAAGAAAGTTTTTAAAGTGAGAGCTGAAGTTGTGGTGTTCATTCAACCTTAACTGGAGTATATTTGGAGGTAAATTTAGCTACAAATACAATGTGAGTTTTAGCACTATGAACCTGGAGGGCATTACTCAATATAAAACACTCTAGCAGCTCCTATACAATCCTCTTAGTGTTCAGTAAAGCTCAGTACAAGGTTTGAAATGTCAAGTTTTATTGAAAATTAAAGCCACACAACTCTTGTGGTTCATGAGGTGGATGTGCTGTGTGTACAAAGACCAGCTGTCGTAAATCACAGAGACGCCCCCATGACCAAATCTGTCCTGGATGTGCTCGAAGGTTGTGAAAAATTGTATTATTGGAAGACGGGAATGCTGTTACAGGAGAGACTCAAGGCTGAATGTTTGTATGTCATGTGGATGTGAATGGCAGAGATTTATGAGAGACCCTCAAGTGCATCTGTGAATCCCAAAGATCCAGTGGGACTTCCAAATGTAAGCTGATAAACTTGTAATGGTTAATCAACCGGACATTGTGGTGGTGGAGAAACTTCAGAAAGACGGCAGTAGCGGTAGATGCAGGTATCTCAGGTGACAGTAAGATCAAGAAGAAGGAACACTAGAAGCTGGAGAAATAGATTGATAGAAGAAATGGCAAAGATGTGGAAGGTGAAAACAACAGCGGTGCCGGTGGCAGTTAAAGGAGCTGTCTGTAAGAAATGGCCAAAACTGGTACTGCAGTCGCTTTCAAAATATTGTTGAGCTGCGTGTACCCTCCCCCTCCTCCCCCCGACCAGAGGTTGCCAGGTAGGCTGCAGAATGCAGCAGGAACGTAGGCTGCCATGGCTGCGATAATTAGAGCCGAGCTGGCAACCCGGATGCCGAAACAATACTGACTTGGTGATTGGTAGATAGGTGGAGGGTGGAGCTTCAGAAACAATACTGACTTGGTGATTGGGAGATAGGTGGAGGGTGGAGCTTCAGGCCAAAACAAAAAATTACAACATAAACATCAGTTGAGGGCTGCAACTCTTCTTTTTAAACTGGAATATCCTGGCTTGAGTGCTGTTGTCAGTGACATAAGTATTTGAAATTGATTTTTAAATGTCTGTTGACATATCGGGGTCATTTTATGATTCGTTTTATTATTGCTCTTATATACAGCTCCTTTAAAGTCACTCGAAGATATGAATCAATATCAGAAATCTCAGTTCAGAAGTGCCCTAAGAACAGCAAAAATACTGCATAAAACCCTCAACTTTCCAGGCCTCTGGTGTATAATGTACAATTACTTACCAACATACAGATTTTAAGCCCACCTTTGACTGCCACTGTAGTTGATAGCAGAGAGACCATTAAATAAATAATACAAATTTGTTACAGTTGCCTCACAAGGAAGTATTATTAGTGCAAGGTGGTTGTTGGTGTTCATCAACAGGAGTGAACAGCCTAAAATGAGATAAGAAGTGGCATTGGAAAAATAGCAAAAACCCCACAAGAGCTTGTTTCTTCTGAATTGAAAGCCAGCGAGAATGAGTCAAGTTTCAGTGCCAAACATTATTGAAAGTGACACTGGTGACAAAACAGATTAAATGTGAAACCAGCCACATGTGTGCAGCATCCCAATAAAGATAAACCTATGACAAATAAGAACCAACTGTGTAGCAACATAAAGTTTCCCATTTCCTGCTGCTCATTAACTCAGCTCTTAGCTGCATAGATGAGTGAGCACTGAACGATTCACCTAACGTCACTTTAATTATCACCTGGAAGAACACACAGACACTTCAGGCAGAGTGCTGGCATCTATGCTGCTGCCAAATGAAGGGTAGATTTAAACCTGCAAAAACACTGATAATATGCACAGAAACAGAGGCCGAGGGAGAGGAATAAATTTATAACTACTGCATCAAAATCAACAGAGCCACAGCTGAAACAAAACAAATGGGGCAGTTAAAATTCTGTCAAAGTGCAAAAACTTTAACTTTATTTAAAGCAGCTCAAAAATATATGCATTTTTTTCAAGGTCAAATATCTGTTTTAGTCTTAGGCTATGTGAAAACGATACTTGATTACTTTTCGCAAGGGTCAAAATAATATTTTTGTGTCTTGCAACAGCTTCATCTCTTTATATGGTTGCATGACACACATTGGCAATGATGAAATAGATCTAGAGCGGACATATCAGGAAGTCAAGGAAGCAATACATGAAAATGAGAGGTTAACCAAGCAAAAGACAAAACGAAGTATAAATATTGCAGTGTTGGGGAAAAAAAGACTCCGTGCCCCTAGGGGGACCTGCTGAGCTAAAGATTGCTAAGGCTGATTTGTGCTTCAACTTGCATAATACTATTATATAACTACTGAAGCTGCTACTTGTTCATCATATTGAACCATCAGGCCCTCACTTTGCTGATTGCAGCACAGTTTCCCTCCCAGCTTTATCAAGAGCCATTTGCATCATTTTTCAGTGCATGGGCTTGCCCTGTACCATCACCTCCCAACGCACAGGAAACTTCATTACAGTCGCATCTTGCATTGATCCACCATTGCACCATGCGGGCACATCAACCAAAAATGTGTCTAGGATGCTGGAAGGGAGTAATGCGATAGACTCTTAAATCTGAAGAATGACATCCATGTTCAAATCCAATCTTCAGACGGCTGTTTTAAATCCTGTATTTTGTCCATCTTCCTTTTGATCTAATATTGAACCTAAAACTTCAGTATGCATTAAAATAACTTGGTTAGGGTTAGGAAAACATCATAAGTTGGCAATAAAATGCAAAGTAAGATACATTCTACTTCATAAACCTTTGCAGACATTTTATACATTACCATGGTCATTTCTTCTAACAGTAGTTACAGTCTTGCAAGAAACATCCAAAAGTGTTCCTTGCAAGGCAAGTTTACTTCTATAGCACAATTCAACAACAAGGTGATTCAAATTGCTTGGAGGTTCATGATCAAGTGTCAAGAAATCCCCACAGAACTGGTTCTTGTCCTGCAATGGACAGCAAGTTGTTGAAACACATGTGTGATCTATCGTTTATGTTGTGTTTATTTGGAGGTTTTAAGCACCTATGTCTCATGGTCTCCCTTTAAATGGGGTAATTACCTCCCTGGGCAGTGTGCAGCTGTGAATAAATATCCACTAATTAAGTAATTTTCTTAATTCCAACTCATTTGGTATCAGCTACACTTCCAAGGACCAAAGTCTGACAGAGCCGATGAGAACATTATAAAAGTCACATTCCCAAAAACAAGAAGGAATACTAAAAACTCCAGTTAAACTGCGGCATAATCTCTTAAGACTGTTCAGCGGCACCATGATACATCTATTATCAAGGCTGGGACATCTTAATTTCCCCTAACAATCATAAAGTGAATAAAAATGTACCTTGTCGCCAAGTGAGACATAACCTTGAATGGTTTATGAATAATGTGTTTTGCCCTAAGTGAACTATTTCAATTTGCTCTAATCGTGTTCTGCTTTTAATTGCATGATGGTCATTAGAGTGGAAGAAAAATTAGGGGTTTAAAAATATAATTGCATATGTTATGTAATTGTACTACTGTGCATCTAGATTAGTGGGCCAGTGGGCAGTGACAACAAAGAAACAGACAAAGACAGCTTCCTTACATTTTTACTTAAATAGTTTTGTTTTTTAGAAAAGGAAAATCATAATTACATAGGGCATCACAGAAAAGGTTTTACACAATCAAAATAACTTTTTTTCTTTTATTATACATGCTCTTCAAATAAAAGAAATAAATGTGTATTTGCCCTTTACCAGAAATCCCCTAAATGGATGCTCTTTCAGATAACTGGTAAACATAATTCAACTAAATGCAAGTCCGGCCTGTAGGGCCTGCAATTCAGTGGCAGAATGGCAGGCAAAAAGGGGTCGTTGAGGGCAGACAATGATGGATGGGCCGTGTCTGGAGCCATCGGCTTAGTGCTAAGCATACGCTGCATCTCTCTCTCCCTCGTCCTGCTGCCCTTTAAGGAGAATCAGCAGGGGCTCCATAATTCAATGGCGTATTGGAGGCGAGGAAGGTGGGACCCACACTCCTGGTCAGCTCTGATAAAGGTCTGTGTCCTTGAGAGGCGAATAAAGATTAAACAGCATGAGATGATCCCAGACTTTGTTATGTGGACATGGGAGGCTTTGCGCATCCAGGTCTGTGTGTAAGTCAGTTGATGAGTGGCGTTCCTCAAAAGTACATGTCGGAACATTTTAAATGAAGGATTATTACACTAGTGCGTTTCTAATATTAAATGTGACATTCCATTTGTTAAAAAAGGAAAATAAAACCAAAAATTTTAAAATACAATTGTATAATTTTCAAGAGGCAGCGTTGAGGCGACATGGATCAGATACTTTTTGTTATGTCAGGAGTGAAAAAACCATAGCAGAGACTAACTTTCAGTAAAGACATGTGAGAAATGTGTGGATGGCTAACGGGGAACAGCTGAACCTGGGGGTAATCTTCCAAGAAATGTTTCATCAACTCGAGCACTCCATTCCTCGGCAGATTTGCATCCCCTCCTGTTCGCCTCCATCTTTCCAACTTTCTCACTCTATAATTTGATGAATGACCCTGAACAGCTGTCAGTGTAGCGACATTTAATGGCTTCTGCAATCACTGTGTCATGTCTGCAGCGAACACACCCCTTCACGCTCTTCTGTCATGAAGAAGCACCAACATTATCAAGATTTTGCTCAGTCACTGGAAAAACTTGTTACTACGAATAAGTGGATGAAATATCTTTTTGAACGTGAAAATAAGTCGGACCTTTTTTAAAGATGCCTCGTGCTGTACTGCAGTGTTGCCCCGTTCAGATCTGAGGGCCGCTGGCATGCATGTTTTACAATTTTTTCCCCTGCTCCGCACATGATTCGCATGAATGGATCACCAACCAGCCCGTCATCAAGTTAATGACCAATTAATTTGAACCAGGTGTGCTGGAGCAACATGTGCTGGGAAGCATCTCAAACATGCAGGGCAGCGACCCTTTGAGGACCTGGATTGATCAACACTCCTGTAAAATGTCAAGGGGGAGCTGACGCCTATCCCAGCATGCATTGGGTAAGAACCGGGTGACATCCTGGACACCAACCTAATTACCAAGGGTGTCTATATTTAGAAAATAGCTTGATATGCAGAAAACAGGGAAAGATCTAAATGTAAACGTTTGGCACAAACCAACTAAATTAAAATTAGAAACAAATAAACATGAATATATAAAGGCATGGGATAAGATTTTAGTTACATTCAGTGATAAAATATGAGCTGTTTTAGCTTTAATTCAAGTTACTCAGGTGTTTTTGTTTTTTTTTACCAAGCCCTTCCAATTTTTAGATCAATTTGAGAGTATAAGGACACAGCAAGGAGAAAAAAAACCTTTTTTTTTTCCACTTTTACCGATCACTACCTGGCAAATATTGAGCATAAATGTTGGAGAGCAAACATTCATCTCACTGGATTCAGTTTCAAACCTGAGAAAACAAAGTAATGTTAGTCAAACTTATGAGCCATACCAAAAGGGGTTTAAAGTAATAAGTGAGAGCATACCTGCTTCGTGTTTCTTTTGCTCCTTCCACCCCTCAGAGCTTATTCTGCTTTTGCAGAAAGAAGTATCCACACCTTCCATGTCATGTTCTCATGCCAGAAAGAGAGAAACAAAAAAAAAATCAATGCACACCTTCCAGTAGGCCCATATGAAGAAATCGTGACAGCACATATAGATCATTCTGATGCCTCAAGGCTTTCTGCAAAAGCTAATAAAATTATTTTTCATTTCAGTACTGTGTTATTACCATCTGTTGTATTTGTGTTGTGCTGAGTTTACTTTGTGAGCTCTGACGATGAATAATGGCACAAAGCATTACAGGGAACACATCAAGTTGACGGTTGCTGTTCTGAATGTGTATCATAACTATATTGTATTTATTAGCCTTCATGCATTTAACTTTACAGCTTTTACTGAGATTGCAAAAACATTGAAGCTTTTATTTGATGACACTTGTAATGATGCCATTGCAAAGCTTTTTTTTGCTTTTTGATTTGTGGCAATAACTCTTTTTCATCTGCATGTCTGAAAGTATTCAACCTTGGCATACATTTCCCTCTCTCTTATCATTCTGGCTGATGAGACTGTTTCATTACTGTTTATGAAAACACATGGATCCTTTCGTGGAAAAGCATAACACAGTTTCAAATCAACTGTTAGTCTTATTGTGCACCTAATGGCCAATGTCTTGTAGGTCAGGCTATTTTTGTGCTGATATCCCATAGTCCCAGCCTGGCATTAGGGATACATCACCTGAGGTTAAGCGGAAAAGTGACTATTTGTTGAGCAAGTACTTTTCTTACTTCACTGAACAGCTGCAACATCAGGTTAAGCGTATCTGGTCACACAATCGTATGAAATGGCATCAGGGTATGATTGTCCTGGGGTCAGACAGCAGCTGCACGGTATACAGATCCGCATACCTGCGTCAGCTGGTCAATGAGCCGCATGTGCACTGATGCACATCTGGACAATTTGATGAATTGAGCAGTGGAATCTGTTTGAGAATGCCGTGCTGCCGTTCCCTCCCACAGAGACCGGTCCAGAGCTCAGTGGAGATGCTCAGTGTGGCTGAGCAGAAGGAATGACACCATCTGAGGCTAACAAGCCTCACGGGCAGAGCAGGACTATGGGAATCTGTGCAGGGCACATGTGGGCAGCTGGCTGTAGTCTGTCAGCCAGCGTCAGGACCACAGTCAGCTGGAAGTCCAGCTGTCACATTTGCTGCAGTGTTTCTCTGCTAGTTTCTCCTCCTCAAAGATCAACTTCTGATCAAGTGATTTCAGTCATTGTAAATACTCTTCTTAGTATGAAGATATTTCGGTACATTTCTTCTAGTTAACCCAAGTTCTTCTGGGACAGATTTCCAAAGTGATTCTATGTGTGCCTACTTTGTCAGGCCATTAAAAAACCAAATGTAAAACTTAGACATAGTGATTTTGAAAAAATGTAGCATGTAGTCATGGCTGGCCCAAGGCATGTGAGGACTAATGCTGCGTTCCATTTACCTCGGAAGTCGGAACTCGGAACTGGGAATGACGTCACAGCCGAGTTATCAGCGTTCCAGTAGGTAAACAAGTTTGTAGTTCGCATATACCACATGAAAAACGTAAATTACACTATAGCAGCATATATATGCCGAACAATACTTGTATACGATTGATTTAGTGTGACCAAAACTAGAATGAAGTGCTACGAATTTTTACAGAGCTCTCTTCTACTGTTTACAACCGGGGCAGCCATCTTGGAATGTGAACTCGGGGGTGGTGAACACTCTCCCACTTTCCCAGTGGGAAATCCCACTTCGAGGGGCGTTCCAGTTGAAAAATCAAACTGGGAACTGGGAAATCCCCACTTCCGAGGACAAATGGAACGCGGCATCAAAGAACAAAAATACATGTGTATGGTGATTTTTAAAGAAATAATGTCACACATGAAAGTTGCATACACAAAAGCTCCACAATATTAATTCAACAGTTTAGACTTAACAACCTTTGAAGCATAATTGTATTGGTTTGCAGACAATTTCCACCAAGGTAGAAATATCATGGTGGAGCCGGACAGTTTTCAATGGGGTGGCCGGGGTGGGTGTTGTGGGGGTGGGGCGGTGCTGATTTAAAAGAAAAAAAAAGGTTTGAAAAAAAAACAAGTCATTGCATCCGGGGTGGCTAGTATGGTGGCCAAACAGGTGCTCCGGGTGGCCATGCCCAACCATGCCCACCCTCCAAATCTGCCACAGTGTTTAACTATCATAAACATGACTGTTTGGAGTCTTTACAGTATTTCATTATCCTCTGATGTTTACATAACTCAGATTTCAAAATGCTTTCTTTGTACACTTAAGTGTTCTTCGTGTGTTGCTCTGTAGATATTTACTTCACATTTGTATCATACTAGTCGATCAACCTACCCCGCTATATTCATAACCCCAAAATTCATTACGTTTGGTTTTCAGATTGTTTTGCTTTCAGTGCAGAAAAGTGGTCTATTCTTTTATTCTTTCGCAGCCTTTCCCCGTACTTTTGCCTCCACCTGCACTTTGACAGAGTTCATGGCTTGTTGTTATTTGGATTTCTGGGCTGTTGATGGATAAAACTCACGTCTGAGCCGGTCTGGAGAAGGGCAAAAGCAGATTATCCCCGGCTAGTTTTCAGCGCTGTTTCTATGCTCCTCCATCCATGCAGGCTCTGCACCTCAGCTGGAAAGTATATAAAGTATTAAAAATGACCACTGTTTCATCACACCTTCAACCCACATATTTTAACCTTCAACAACTTTTCCAAACATTTATTACCTAAAACTGAAAGAGATGGAATTTCTTTTGTTTGTGCTGGTAAAGCATTTCCAGCTTTAATCTGATGTTTCACATGTGCGTCATGCAACCATCACCGGGAAAACAATTTACAGTGATAAGATCCTTTATGAAACAATTGTTTTGTCACATTATTTCTCCATAATTTGAAATTATAGTCTCATGAGAAGGACAAACTAAATGAAATGGCTTGCACCCCATTTCCTTCCACAATCAAAGTTTAATATGACCCGCTCAAGATGTTTTTGTTTTGCAGTAGCTTCTCCCCAACTCTCCCTATTTTCCTCTATGAAATGGTGAGAATAAACACGCGGAAGTTAATAAAATATAATTGTCTGAATTTTATAAAGTAGCTGAACTGATATTGCTGCTTTCTCTTGAGGGTTGCCCACAGCTGTGTTTTCCAAAACAAAACATCTGCGGGCCATGTGAGTTGGTAAAAAATTAATTCTCCGAAGCACTGTTCAACATTACAGAGTGATTACTTCATTTTCGTAAAATGAACTGCAGTGTGGAGAGGGAAACTGAATCGTTTTTTTCTTTTTTATATTGTATTTTCCTTTTCCACCATCTTTTTATGACATACTTCTGCATTGAATTCAGATATCTTCATTTAGAGATGCATGTCACAGGTTTCTTGTAACTTCTCTGCAAATATGTTCATCCTTGTGTGTTTTGGGTTGTTAGTAAATCATTTCAAATGCAATCAAGACAAAACATTCAAAGTCACATTTCTATTGGAAATAGAAATACAAAAGAAACAACCCATAACTAACACTTATTCACCTTACCTCTTTGTATTGTTTCATAGTACATAAAAAGCCTTTTTTGTATTCAAATTATAACAATTGCCAACAGAGTCCTTTAGTGAAGTCTGTCCACTGTTCTGTTACAAAAGTTTGACTGCAACTTTCCCTTTCATGCACCCACAGCACCTCAGGTCCACAATTCCAATTAAAGTAGACATGTCGGGCTTTTTACATAGTTGGCAAAATGTCCTGAAGTCTTAATGACATGCCTGAAATGCTCAGAACGCCACAGCGAAACAGTTCAACAGCTCCGTTTACAACCATAGCTTGGCACCTCCATGCGTAAAAGTCTGTTAAATGTTAAAGCAGGGAAAAGCTGTCTCTAGGAGCTCTGGTGTGATCAAATGTAAAGTAACCCAAGTGAGTGTGTTAATGAGCTGGTTAATTCACTGTTTTGAGGCCTGTTTCCTGTGGTCATAGGGTTCAAGATGGAGAGAGGGGTTTTGATGTGTTTGGGGAAGGGCAGAAATCAATATCTTTCAGGTCTCTCTGGACTTTTTTTTTCGTAACTCAATGTGAAACTGTTAATCACTGAGTCAATTGTTTCATTAATCAAGTGAGAAGCCCCTGAGTGTGAAGACAGGTATCACAGCTCTCTCGCGTCCCTCTTTTCTCTCTGTCCTGTCCTTTTTGTGACATGTAGATAAGTTTCATTAAAGAAGAGAGGAGATAGAGGTGACTGTGCTACATAGAGCCAAATCTCCCCGGGAGGCTGTCAGGCTGAGTTCCCCTATCCAAGAGTCTCCTGTGTGATCATCTTGTTCCTTTAGCTGGCAGTTTGGGGGATGAAAGAAGCAGTTTTGTTCTGGCAGGATATTTCATCCATCTCATCTGCTTAAATCTTAGGAAGCAGATTAAATGAGTGCAAAAAATTAGCATTTTGCACTGCATCTAGTACACAAACTCCTGAATCAATAAAATCCTCTGTGCTCCAGTTCGGGTCCATTACTAGAGGCCTGGGAGCTTCAGGGTTCTACGCAGTATTTTTGCTGTTCCCAGAACCGTGCTCTTCTGGACGGAGATCTCTGATGTCGTTCCTGGGATCTGTTGAAGATCTCTCTCTCCTTCAGCTCCTGGTACTTCTCCAGTTTCTCATGTTCCTTCTTCTTGATATTGCTGTCACTTGGGATTGCCACATAAATCACGACTGCTCTCTTCTGGAGTTAATTGACCACCACTATGTCCGGTTGGCAGTGGCGGATAGAAATTTCGAATGGGGTGGCAAAGAAGTGGCAAGGTCGAGGCAATGTGGCATTGACATCGTAGTGTCTGAAAATCGTAGTGTCTGAAAATCCCCAATATGTAAATGGTGCTGGCAAAATATCCATAAACGTGCTTTAAAACAGTTTATTACAGGGAAATATGCTCCAACAAATCCCACGCATGTCAATCACTATTGGCATGTCATCAATGACCGTCCCTTGCCTTCATCCCCGGAGCTGTCAGTGTCAACAGGAGATAATGGTGAAAAAAATAAAAGGACACTTTGAGAGTGTAAAACAGATTGTTATGAAACACTGATAAAACTTTCAGGACTAGCTCAGAGCGTGATACTTATCTTTCAGTAGTTTTGCACACTTGCTCAGCCTCTCTCAGCTGACCTGCTCTTTCCCCCTCCCACACTGGAAATGTACAGGAGGGGAGGGCATGCAGTATCTTGATGAAAAGCTCTGCTTCTCTGTTTTTAGTCAAGCTTCTCAGCTTTCAGAATCTGTTGGAATCAATAGTGCACATAGTTGGAAAAATGTATCATATTTAGAACTGCACCGTTATCTCCTGTTGGTACCAACAGCTTTGTGGATAAAGGGTACATTTAATTAATAAAAAATTCAATTTGCCTTTTACTTTGTCTGCTAAAATGTCACCCGAAGAGACTGACTTTACCTGGAGGAAGTTGGGCCCCTAAGTTGCGTCACTGTCTCCTGTCAGTGATGCAGCAGTGCATGCGGCCGCAAAGCAAGAAGCAGACACGTGTTTGATCCACAATCATCCAGGTCCATAAGTGAGCTTTTCAGCTGCCTAAAATTATATTTACAATTATATTGTTCTTTTTTTTTTTTTGTGAATTCAACTTTTATTTCAATGCAATGAGAGGCTTTAGGGCATACACGTGATTGTTTCTAAAAGTATGATTTTAGGGACAGAATGGTTTTTTTGGGGGGGGTGGGCAATGCTTTACATCAGGGGGGCAGTTGCCATTGCCAGTTGTTTAGCCATGTTTGGTTCCTGAAACCTGTGGGTTTATTGAAATAAGAAAGAAGACACTTGGAAATAAAGGTAGACAACTTATCTTGGTTAAAGTTTCTCTCAGTTAAAGTTTTTTCTTATTGGAGATTCAAAGCAAGCTTGTACAAGGACCATAGAAATCCTCCGGCCCCGCCTGCTCCCAGAGAAGATCATTTTAGAAATATGCAAAGAAGTTTTTGTCCTGACAAAAATGAAAATATGTAGATTTATGATTATAAAATAATTGGCTAAACTGATGTTTTACTATTAGCCCTCCCTTTGTTGGGGCCTTGATTAGTCCCAATCACTCCGCTCTCTTAATCTTCTTTTGCTCCCCAAACGTCATGGACTTGGGTTTGTACTCATGTAACCACTCTTGCGCCCCATCCACATGAAGACAAGCTCAGGCCTAAGCACATAAGTTTTATTTTTTATGTATATAAAACCAGCATATCATCCATATGAAGTCAGTGTTTTGGAGGTCTGTAAACATTTATGTTGATCGATTTGAAGACTCCTTTTTCATGGCTCCGTGGTTACTGCCTCTCTGCAACCTTTTTTTCGTTTGTACGAACCCAGCGTTGGGTAAACGTGACGGTCATTTTTGATTTCACTGTCGAATCAATATATAAATTGATATATCTGACAGCAACTCTGTTGATATTTTGGCGGAGTTCGGCTGAAGGAGGTGAGAGCAACGCTAACTATGATTGACGTGCAGTGGGCACGTTCCCGAGGGCTTGCTGAATGACGTAGCTGTGCTCTGTAAGATGGAAACCATTCTTCAGAAACTGAGTCACATGACTGAATGCTTTGTCCATTGTTATGTACACAGTCCATGGTTGCACCTGGCCCTAGCATTGTCCTTTTTTTGTCAAATACAACCAAACTTAGGTGCATTTCTGCCTCAACGCCATGTTGGAAACATTCTGAGCCAAAATACGAAGCATGTACATGACGTCATCAAGCAAATGCGTCAGAAGATGGCAGAACTTATAAAAAGAGTCTTAGGCAGACGGGTTAACGATTCCACGGCATCAAACTACTGGGAGTTGGTTCTCGATTCCCATCCCTATTAACAAGCATGTAAATGCTACAGTTTTTATTTTTCTATTCATTTTTTCTTTTTCATTTCCAGCAATGTACTGCCACTTTGTTCCACTAGAGATGATAGAAATAATTGGAGCGTTTGTTCTACCTTTGTAATTCAACTGAAAAAGAGGGAACTAAAAGGGCTGTATTATACTAACTGTAGTATAAAAACACATCAATCGTGGTCTTGGTCTGGAGAGGTATTGTAACATAGTGTGCCTTTAAATAATAAAATGAAGAATGTGTTATTGCAGGTAAACGTCACCATCAACATGTGATACATCAGTGAAAAGGTCATCACAATAACATGCATAATGGCGCTTTTATACTAGTACCTAGTCAGCTCGACTCGTCACGTCTCGTCTCATCTCCACTCGCCTTGTCCTCGTTTGTTTTTAGACACGCATATGAGAAGTGGACGGATTGGAGCAAAGCTGATGTGACGTATTTGATTGTGTGATCTAAACGGAGAAGACGACAACACTAAAGATGTAGAACCTGGAGGAGATGATATATGTGCTGCTGGGTCTGTGACTTGTGTTCGATATCAAGAAATGAGAGTGAAAGAAGGTCAAGCAGCAACACTTTTTTTTTGTTTGATTGTCTCCCAGCTGAAAAGTCAGCTGGGAGCCGCGAGTGGCTGAGAAGTGACAGAGCTCCTGGTAGATCTGGTCGTTCCTTATCGCCCGTCTAGATCCCTTTTTAATTCTCTCCTCAGCCACCAGGTTTATGAACATCTGCACCTCAGAGTTGGATCACCAAACAGACTTTTGTGCTGCCGTTGCCTGTTGAATAAAATGTAGAAGCTGCGAGCTGCTCTTGCGCTCTTCCTGATTCAAACGTCTAACTCCAACCCCCCGACCAATCAGTGGCGTGTATTGTGATGACGTCAGATACAGCCCGACTCGGCACGCTTAGAACCTCGGCAGAATAGATACAGAAAAAGTATCAACTCGACACGCCTCCACCTGCCTCGACCTGTAGTGGAGAAGTGCAAAACGTGCAAAAAAAAGTGCGAGTCGAGTTGCGCTGAGTAGGTACTAGTGTAAAAGCGCCATAAGTTATCAATTGTTGACATGTATGTATCATGCAGTGATGGAAGCTTTTTTACAGTATTTAAGGAGTGAAATGATGGAAGAAAAAATAGGCTCAAAAAAGACCCAATGACTATTGTGTATTTTTTTAGCCTATTTTTTTAACTGGAATTCACATTTGGAAACGATGGCTCATTATGTAATGAATGACTGAGAAGAGAATTTGTGAAAATTACGACACTACTTCTGCAGTTGCCCTTTGTTTTCCTGAACTGAATGCCTCATGAAAAATTTGTAAGAGCTGTGTGCAAACTCAATTTGCAGATACAACTTCCCATAAAAAAGCAGTGACGTGATCATGCAATATTCATTTCAACAATCCTCGCAAAAAGTGAGAAGTGTGACAGTTTCTTGCATATTCTGCATTTGATTATTTTGATCATCCATGAATGCGGGCTCCACAGAGTCCAACAGCTGAGAAAATCCTCCGGCAAAGGCACATACTTATTAACATCCTCACTGGGACCTGAGATAAGAGATGAGAAAAGCCAGAGCGCATGCGAGAGACAAGTAAAGGTGAGAAGTGAAATTTCTCCTGGCTGAGATAATCATGTGAAGAGATGAGCCCTGCTCGGACCCGTCGCTGTAGCTCCCCAGCAAAACGGAGCTGACAAATGCAGTGGAAGACAAGAGGAAAGATTAGAAGCGTGGTGGAGAGAAAATCTCTGGTGTGGTAAAAGCTCTTAATGTTCTTGAATCACGACGGCAAGTGGAATCTGTGCATGTGTGTGGTCACAACTGAGAAGCCTGGGTGAGATCATGTTTGCCTTTTAGGTCTGCCATACATCTCTAGGTCATATCTATGCTGTGCGTACATGCATACTTGTTTAAGCAGTTTGTACATGTTTCTCAGTGTAAAAACAGACTCCTGTCTGAAAAAGCATTTTTTAAACAATCCAGGTTGAAGAAGTTGGGGGAGACAAAAAAAAAACACAAGGCGTGTGTTGCCTTTGAAATAAACCTGGAGGATAGCCCTTGTTAACCATGCTGCTGTTTGCTTTCCAGTTTAATTTTGTAGAGGAGACATTATGCTGGTAAGGTCAGTGCACCGTTGGCTTGACAGGTGGAATACCTTAGAATACCTAATGCTCTCTGGTCGGACATGCTGAAGAAAACAAGAAAAGACTTTGACAAGTCTGTTTAGGTGTGAACAGAATGAACTCGGGGCCCGGTCTCACTTCCCAGTGAGTTTAGTGCCGAATGCGTGATTTGTTTTAATGATTTCTGAGCCCAAAATCCTGCCAGATTGTCACATCGAATTTCTGTGGTTCCCATATTTGAAGTTTGTTCACGGATGCGGTCAATCAAAGGAGAAAAAGGATGATCAGGAGCATTAGATAAAGGATTTTTAGGCTGGAATAATAACTGATGTGTTGTGAGAAACAGAATAAGTAAAATAATCCTTAATCACATTCCCCCACTGACATGATCCATGGACTGTTCAATAACCTTAAATTACAATGCCAGTGTGAATTAAAAATAAACGTGAATATCAACAAAAAAAAAATCCTGAACTGACCTACATATAAAAGAAATACAGTGTTTTGGCAGTTTGTATGATTACATTTTAAGAAGTCACAGTCATGAAGAGTAGATGTGGCAGTTCCTTATGATAGGCTCATTTAAGAACATAGTATAATCCAGAAATTCAAAAATGTGACAGGGCTGTGTCTGACCAAAAACAACAACAACTCACAGAAGCCAAGAAATCTGATCAGTACTGCTGCCATTATATTTTCTGTGGCATTTTCTTCCGTGAGCTGACCCTCTGAGACTGTGTGTACTTTGGGTAAACTAAAACAAAGATGTGATAATACATACCAGTGTGCTGAAGCATGACTGAGACTGGAGTGATGTGAGTGGGGACCAACAAAGGGAATCAGGTGTAGTTTCCTGCTGTGAGTCTACCCTAAGAGGAAAAATAAAAAATGCACCAGAATTAAGTTTTAGATAATGGAAAACTAGTCTTGATATGAGCCCCATCCAGCAATATTATCAATGGGTACGAGTTAGTCAGATTGCATGCCTGCAGTTTTTTAGTCATCTCAGAACTCCCCCTCTTTATTCCGTAAGATGGATCAGTGAAATTAAAGCCTTGCACTGTCCTTGCGCTCCTACAACTTTTTGCAGAGCTGGCAGAATGTAAAATCTCTCTTTCATTTAGAGTGCAAATGGTGTCTTTGACAGCCGGTGTCAAAAACATGCAAGAGCTGTATTAATAAGCGATTGGAGAAGCACACTGGAGGGATAACCTCAGCAAGGCTTTCACCTAAATGGTCATCTTTTTCATGAATTTTTCAGTTCCTCAATTAGGTTTTAGCTATGAAATGTGCAGTTGTTTGAGCGTTACACTCTTAAACAGGGTTAGGGGTTAAGGATGGATATTAAAAGGCAATAACACTGATGTATATCCATAAACCTTATTTGGGGGGAGAAAAATAAGGTTGGCTGAGTGGTTTTGGTAAAGGCAGCCTCAGGCAAAACTCAAAGCTACGTTTTGTTGCCTGAAGCTAGAGAGGGAAATTTTTTTATATAGTGAGTGAAAATCAGTGGTGTTAAGATTGGGGATACTGAGGATACTGAATGAAATCCCACTTTTTTAACCCTGTGCTCTGAAGGGGAGTCAGGGATTTTAAAGTAGCATGGTATAGAAATGGCATCAATGCAGGGCAAGGCAAGTTTATTTGTTATGCACATTTCATCTGCATAACAAATTAAAGTGCTTTTACATAAAAAAAAATTATTAAAAAGTAAGAATAGTTAAAAAGCAAAATTAAAGACAGAGACATAAATAAAAAAGAATAAAGCAAATGAGATGCAAGAAATAAAGGTTGTTGTGCATTGTGGTAGATTAATTCTCAACACTGCGGTTGAATAAGTTCCTCTCTAAAACAAACAAAAAAAAAGGTCTCCCAACGATATGAATTGAGTGGCCTTATTTTTCGCCGTTGTCTCCCAGCCTAAATGTTCGTTCCTGCACACCCAGTGTTGTGTAAATGAGATGCATATTTGGCTCATCATGCTCTGCTGAAGTGGAAAGGTAAATATTTGCATTATGCTGGAACGCTGCAGTGCTTGTCATATTGCATTATTCCATTAACTCATATCTTCATGCACAACTACACCATATTTCGACTAATTGTTTTGTGGCCCTGTCCATACCAAACAGCGGACTATATGCAAGTCATCTCTGTGTGCTGGTCAAATAACCATCATTATTACATTTGGACTTAAAGGAGAACATTTTACCGTGCTTCGTGTTCAGGATATATGTTACCATTACTTTTATTATCTTCAGAAGTGTCAGTTCATTAAAGATGCTTTACGGTAATTAGGCATCATGAATGAGCTTTGTGGTCTCACACTGATCCTGTTTGATTTCACCGGACAGCATCGCGTAATTTCACCCTTCCATTTCATCCACACCATTAAATCATCGGCATCTCTTTGATTAGTTTTCAAGATGGACAATTACTCCCTCCCTTGATATATGTGACAATAAAGTGTTCACATACAGGTTGCAAACGTTTATTGCTTGTATTGATTCTGCCTTGAGAGCAAATGCATGTATCTCTAGTAAGAAACCAAGTGTGAAGGCTTGGATAAGCACATCAGGATAGGGTCAAAACCCACAAGAAGCTGACTAAAATCAGAAACTAATATTAATTTAGGAATAAATAGTACAATATTATTTGCCCCTAAAACTGATGTATCCAAAAATAACGTATAATGCAGTATATTTGAAATAAAACTCATAAGAACGCCCTTTAGCTGGACATAGTGAAATCTGTTAACTTGCTGATGGCGCAATCAAATCTGTTTTCTTTCTCTCTTTATTTATCTGCCTTGTACAAACATTTAAAAGGGCAACATGACATTTAATATTGTTTTCTAACAATCTCAGGCATCATTTTTAGGCTGAGATGCAGATTAACACTCAGTTAGCTTTTGTTAGAGCCAATTTGTATTGTTGTGCTTCCCATTGAATGACAGGGGTGTGTGAATTGCAGTGACATTTTTGCACTGTAGGTGGTGTATGGAGCCAGAGAATATGTTTTATAAAGGTGTGGCTGATCACCGGCAGGTGTGCTGGTTGCCAGTGAGCACACAATTTTTTTTTACCGTTTTCCTTTGGCTTCGCATGTTGGAGTTTGGTATTTGTAGCACGGCGAGTGCTACGGGGCCCGACCGACAGGACAGAGAGGACACGGAGTTTCAGTGCACAACCACTTTATTTACGAGAAACGCTCAAACACCCACACACGTGCTTCAGCTCCTTCACAGCAGCAGCCTCTCCTCTTATAAGGCTGGCAGGGTGGGGCTGACGGGAGACACCTGTGTCCCATCAGCCTGAGTGGCTGCGCCTCCTCCACCCTGCCACAGAATTGTTCTACAGATCTCATGCAAGTTATATACGATAAGTGCATATAGTTCGTTGGTGACAAAGGAGCTTTTGTATACTAATAAATACCAATTTTTTGAGCATCATAAAGGATGTTTATGGACATTCATTTAAACAACTGACATGCATGCGCAAGGAGACGCGTCATCTGTTAAGGTTAATCAGCGCCTCAGTGACTTGTAGGTTTGGTTTGGGTCAAATCCATTCAAGTCACTACAGCTTTCAATAACTGTTTTATCATACATTTATCTGATAATATGTTGCATATCAATTTTAGGACTCGTGTTTTTGTCATACAAATGTGAAAAATAAATAGATATATATGTGGTAAGTAACTCATCAAGACAAGGAGTTAGTTAATTGAAGGCTAGCATGCAGAAGTTTGAGCTGAACTTGTGAATAGTTGAGTGTTAAAGTTGAGTCAGTCTCAAAAGTCGCAGTTTAACACGAAGCATTGTTCCCAAATAAGCTTCTTTTTTTCATTCTCTTTTTTACAAATGTTGGGTTAAGGAAAAGGACCATTGTGTGAAAGGTTGGTCGCACTTACGGGATTTGAGCTCATAACTTGATATCAGACCTGAATTAGCTTGTTGGGATCTTTGTACACAGACTAGTTATCTTTTTGTAATTGATAAATGTTAAAGTGACACTAATTGAGCACGAAACTTAAAAGCTTAAAGGAGACCTATTATGGCATTTAATGTATATTTTAAACAGGCCTTGAATGTTTTAAAAACAATCGAAAGCTTGTTTTTTCTACATAAATCAGAAATTCAGCCTGTGGGCCCTGTCTCTAGGTTTAACGCTTCTAGCCTCCTTTTCTGTGAGTGATCTTGAGGGGAGGGGAGGCTATGATGATGAGGCTCTGTGCTGATTGGCTCCCTGAATGACGTGTAGCAGGGGAGGGAACGAAGCCTCGCTCTGGCAGAAGAGCAGCGGCTGCGATCGAACTTCAGTGACAAAATCAATTCCATGGCTTTATTTTTTTTGTATTAGACTGTCCTAACTGGCCGCGAGTTTAACGGTTTCAGTGTGGACAGAGAGCGGCCGATGTCACGCAGCTCGACGTGATAGTCAGACGCTCGCATGCAGTTATGACACGGTGTAAACGGATCTTAAAGCCTGATTTACGGTTCTGCGTTAAATCGACGCGTACCCTACACCGTAGGCTCTGCGTTGGTGTAACGCGGAACCATAAATCAGCCTTTAGTTACCTGAAGGGGGGAACGGGTCACCTCGTCTTCACACAGGAAGATTTAATTGAATTCCAAACAGGTACACCACAGTTATTTACTCTGATTCCTCATCATTTCATTTTATATGTTACAAGACAAATGAATCATGTTAACTGTAAAGAAATCACAACACTGAATGTTAATAAATGGCAACTTTATTGTTAAAAAATAAAATAACATAAGTTGTATATAAATAACATGTATGCACTATTGCTGGCTCAAGGAAGGGCCGTGCATCTTCTGACGGTGTCGTTGAAGCTTCAGGTGCATTGTTTGGAAGATCTGAAACCATAAACAGAAGAAAAATGTATTACGTTACTAATAGAGCTCCGTAACACGGAGTAACACCGGAGCTAAGCTAAATACTTAGCCCATGCAAAGATCATACTTGTAAACAAATATAAATAACATAAAAAATTAACGCCACTTACCGCTGACTGGTGTGCAGTTGCCGGACCGTACTGTTGGTACCGATCCTTTTATGAGGGTAAATGTCAAATGCAAATGCAAAACCTCATTTCTACTGTCTCTCGCTGTGGAAACAGCCTCCCCTTCTGAACAATGGCGGAAGCTCCGGCCGTCGGAGTTGGTTGTGGTTTCAGCAGCGGAGGAGACCGAGGCGTGGTTTGCATTTTGCTTACGTAACGAAAATGCACAAATCTGAATGGCTCGTAAAAGTCACATCACACTGGACGGCTCAGCCGGGCGGGTTGAACAGACCCTGCAGAATTTAGTTGCTTTCCTCCTTCTCTGTGTTGGCAGGGTGAGGGGAGACCACGTTATATATGTTAAAGCAAGAAAAAACGTGTTTTTCATAATAGGTCCCCTTTAATAAAACTACACATTTTTGAAAGAATATATGTTAGATTCTTTTGTTTGTTTTATTCAATTTGGTAATACTGTATGTAAGCTACTGCTGTTTATTATGAACTGAAAAGTTATCGCCTCTCATGTGGGAGAATATTTTACATCCAAGTTGGATGTTATCTTTGCTGATGTGAGGAAACACAGCAGGGGGCCTTTCATCACTGCTGGTTTTTGAAAATGTCTTTGGTTTTCTTGCCCTTAATCCAGAGTCAAGTTCCCAGTCATCATTAGGAGAAGTCACATGATGCAAAATTCCTCAAACCTTGTGCCAACAAACAGCAGCTATGGGCTCTGTAGGAGATGCCAGTTACTCAGAAAATGTACAGTATGTAGATGAAGGTCATCAAGGATATAAAATCATAGTTCAATGTTTTTACCAATCCGTTTCCTCAGTTTGTAACATAAGGCCAAAGAGATAGATGGAGATGTCATCCTCTACTGAACACCTATCTTCACCCTTACAGTATACAGTGAAATCTCCAAATGAAGGGTGACACTTTTTTTTTTTAAGTCTGGAGAACCAGTGGGAAGAACTTTTTGACCACTATATGTGACGGTTAAACAAAAGTGCAGAGTAGAAAACCCCTTTCTACAAATGTTTAGCATGAGAGTGGGTTTATAAGTGCCAAGGCAAACATTTCCCTTGTTTAGGAACATTTTCATATAAGTAAATCCCAGAACATTCTAAAAATAAAACATCAAATCATTAACAATAAAACTGAAGACAAAATGCTAACAATTTTTAAAGCAGATCTCAGATACGTCAAGATGTCCAAAACAACAATGTAGCCATGGCCTTTGTGGGCCATCACTGAATTTCCTTTTAAAAACATCTGGTGGATAGACCTTTGATAACTGATACATGTAACGTGACCCACATGGGGATGATGTAGTGTTGGAGATAAAATACTGAAGTTGTTTTTGATCCTTGATACTTTTTGGGAATCAGCCTTTTACTCACCAAGCAATATTCACTGCAACACAAAATCTTACTGGCGCTACCTCAACTTTTGCATGCCACTGTAAGTTTATTTTCTACTCTGCGACCTGAACCATCAACCATTTAGATTTGAATTCAGGTATATCACAAAGAGCAGCCCTACTTGTGTGGGTAACATTTTAGATTGCCACATTGGCTGAAATGCATCGTGAGAACAGGAGCTTCTGGGAAAGTTATCCCGGATTTGGAAAAAGAAGGTTAGTTTGGCTTTCCTCTCAGTAGCAGTGTGGGGATTCTGTCTGGCTCTGCCATCCTTTGAATGCAAGCCAATGCCTCCCGTCTGCTACCGAGGTGCTACAAGATTGCAGCTGCACGGCGCTGTAAAGAAAATATCCAAATGCCTGCCGTTAAATTGGGCCCTGTGGTGAGCTGTGTCTGTTTGTTTACTTCATGTGTGTCGGTGTCCTTGTCAAATGGTTTTGCTGTATGTACAGTCAGCAGGTTTGGTGTGTTTGCACTCATCTCTTTGGGGTGAGATACACACTTGCCAGTGGGTCATGACTAACTGTCTCCGTTAAATATATATGTTCTCTCTCTGAATTGGTTTGACCCGAAGGCTCAATCAAGACCAGAGAGAGGGCAGCAGATAATGATGATATTGATGGCGTAATTATTTCCCCAGCTTGATAGGCCGGTTGATGTCGTTACATGGGGATTGAGGAGTTAAAGCGTTGCAATTTCCCCACCAAAGACATCGCTGAACAGGGATGACAGTATTATTGGAAACCAGTGAGGCCAGGGCTTTAGCAAAGCTCTCACATTTGTGAATGCACACAAACACAGTTGGGGGTGAATTTAAGTTGAATGTAATCCACTGAAAATCCCCCTACTGTAGGATCACATGCTGTTGGAGAAACTGCACCCGCATATACCACATAGGGAGGATGTTAAGCAAATCGGCTTGAGAAAAGTATGCCATATCCTTGTCAGAGTTGCATGTTTCTGTATTATATAGCTAAAATTAATAAATAATGTGCTATACTTACTCGTGTTTTTTACTAAGTTTTTATTTTATAGCTACACTATAGGAAAGTATACCATTAACATAATTCCAAAGAGCCTCAATGCAACGCATAGCCTTCAGTGACATAAAATAATTAATGCTGAACATATAGCATCGCCTCATTGCATACCTTTTGTAGGTTCCTCTCATGTGTGCAGTGGAAAAATCCAACAGGGAGCAGTTAAAGCCTTTCTCCATCCCCTCAAACGCAGGATCTCACAGCAAAGACTTCTCTCCTCGCAGTCATCAAAGGGGAAAGTACGCCATGAGCACATTAACTTTAGGCTTGCTGGTCTTTACCTCTGGCGGTTTTCTGAGCGCACAACCACCGGAGAGACTGGAGGGAGGAAGAACAGGCATTACTGGTGTTTCTCAAACCGAATGGTGTAGCGCAGCTATTACATTAAATGTTAATATTCTTGGTAGCGGTCTGAGCTTTGCACTTTTTGACCTCCTCTAAACTGGAAAATGTAAAGTTTAAATAGATTCTGAGGTTACAGAGGAACTCCCAAAGCTGTGAGGTTGGAGCCCTGTTTTGCAGACTGATAGGACAAATTCATTAAAAAGCTTCTGCAGGATTTTCTTCAGAGATGGAAAAGAAGTGATAGCTTTGTAAAAATATGAAAATACAGAATTGTTCGAGTAAAGTTTGGACTTGGTCTAGGATTTTTCTACATTTACGATGTGTGGAGAAGTACAAAAAAGCCAGTGAATTTGGCCATCAGTCTCCACATTCGCATCTCCAAAGGATTAAATCAGAGATCGTCTTCTATCCAAAGGTCTCTATCTGAAGGCTGTGATGAAATATCCCTACAGCACATAGATTTCAGCTCTGAGACACACTGCCAATCATTATTACATGATAGACATCAAGTCGAAACAGCACTTTCTCCAGTTTCATAAATGTAATGCATGAGATTGTGCAAGTTGTGAATCAATGTTGCATTTGTATGAGATTAGGAAGGGTATATGTGATGCTTAAAGACATTTTCACTCTGCAAAGTTTCTATATTTCTGCACAGATGTGATCCGAAACATCATCTCATTAGTTGAATAAGGAAATAACCAAGCCACTTGTAACCAGAGCATTAACAGTGCTGGTCCCAGGGTTGGATAAATCGAGAGACTTGTATCATTGCGTGAAAAATTTATAATCAGAACACGATGAACCGCTGTGGTGACCCGTAAAAGGGAAACAGTCAAAAGAAGTTTGCTTTGAAGAAAATTATCAAATATTTTGTCTGTGGGTGGACTGTGAACCGTTAGGGTTAGTGGTGAATTTCAGAGTTAAATCTGAGTCAAGTGTTTCAAATGTGACTGTGCACCCTGCTACGTTTAAAGGATCAGAGTTATTGACATTTAGTAGTCAGGAGAAAGTCCCCTCCTATCGACCCACTGTTTAGCAGCTGGCTGGAGTGCATTTGTCCCATAAAGTTCCTGTTGAGGAGAAAACAAGTGACTTTATCATTAACCTGAAGGTTGTTGTTGTTCATTATCTTGGAAAAGCTAAATTTTTTGCTTTTATCTTTCACAAAATATAGAATATGAGCATGGCTGTGCCTATCTAATGAGATATAAGCAGGATCCCTTTTAGTTCTTCATTGTGTGCCCGAAAAATCTTTGCAAAATGTTCTCAAAAACCATTGATTCCTTTACTTTCTCCATCTGTTTCTTTCTGAACAGTGCTCTTCTTCTTTATGCCCTTTTTGGCATTAATATTCTGTTGTGTATAAGGATCAACTATAAAAACATGCATTAATAATTTAAAATGATTAAAGGATGACAGCTAGGCCAAGCAATTACGTCGGGATTTTTTTTCTCATACATCTAGGTTTATTGTTATGAACTATAACTTTAAAGGACATTGATGAAAGGTATTTGTGGAGCTTTATCATGATCTGAACAAAGAATACACATTTGCTGATGTTCGCTAGGTGATGATTTCAAAACCAACTCTGATGGACTCCACTAGTCCTCATTTCAGATTTCAAAAACAACCGTAAAACCTCTGGAAGATGAGTCAGGTGTGAAAACGATGCTGATTATTAGATCCGAGCTTCTGTTGCTGCTTCAATGTCTAGTTACTATGCCGCAAGGTTCTGGTTTACCTGATGAATGTTCAGCTTCCTTTTTATTACCGATAGTGTTGATCTCCCCCAGCTCAGGAAAAAAATGGTCTTTTGTGTCCAAAAATCTCCTCTATTTATCAGTTTGGCAGGTTTATAAGACCTTTCCATTGAAAGCAGTTTGAAAAGACTGTTAATATGAGCAGTTGCTGTGGAAACATTTTGCAAAGTGGTGACAATGCCATGTGTGCCTCAGAGTCTCTTTTTATGAGTTTAATCAAACATTGAACACGTGAAATAATTTGGAAAAAGATGAACAGATGAATAAATGGATAAGATAAAGAGGGGGATCCCTGTTCAGCTCCTGACCTCAGTACTGATGTCATATATTACCAACCTTTCGCTTTCCCGTCCTTCAGTGATTCGACACTGAACTACCGAAGCACGACAAATCGTTAGACTAGAATAAATAAATAAATCACAGGAGAACAGCTTTCCATTTTTGTTTGTGTAAACATCTTTAGGGGGTGCATTAAGGCTTCACTTTGTTCCTGTCTGTAAGGATATAGCAAGGCTTGCGTTTTCTTGGGAAAGCTGATAAATATAATATGATTTATATAATATATCTTCTACATGAAAGTGCCTGGTTGCTTTGCATGCCTACACTTTGCATCTCTGTTTGTGACTGAAGGGACGAGTAGTCCACCATCAAGACAGACCAGTAGCAACCTTGCTTATCAATGCAGTGAAAAAGTAGAAAAAGTAAAAATAAGGCTTACATTCTGGCCATGCATAATGCTGTCAGAACCCTTCAGTACTTTTTAATAACGTTGTGGAGAAGTGAAGGTGCAGCTGCAAGCGTGCTGATGCTGTACACGGGTGCCAAATGCTGTCAGACAAAGTCTCTGGATAAATATGCCAACATGTGCCAAGACCCAGAGCTTTTTCGAGGGCACACTGTCACCCAGAACTAATCTAGTGCATACAGGCATGGACCACAGGACAGTTTTCACTAATTTACTCACCCCCTAGTGCAATGTATACTACTGCTTTTTTGCCACAGTGAAACCAGCGTTCACATGTGGAAAAATATTCAGTTCAGTGGTGTTTTCCACAGAACACATCAAGTCAGTCTTGCAGCTTATCTTTATGCCCAACACGTAGTGTTGTACACAAAAAAAGGTGCAGATATTGTGAGATGGTGATAATTGCTTTTCCTATTTTAAAGAAGGCAGCATTCATCCAACATGCTGCTAACTGAAACTATGTTTTTATTGATGTTTAATACTCTATCTGTATTTTCTCAGTTCCTCTACCAAGTGCAACTAACACTGAAGTTAAAAAGTGGGAAGTCCATTGACTGGTCAGGCTAAACTGATTCAATCAGCCATGTTATAGAGTGCAATGGTACTTTTGTGACAAGTCTCATAATGCAACATGCACTTAGATAACAATTTGCAAAGGAAAATATAGGAAGAATGTTTTCATAATCCATGATTGTTTTAGATAGTATAAAAAACCGCCAAATTATACTTTAAAGAGGCAGTTGTGGACGTGCAACAATTTTGGAAAGTGTAGTAATACAATTTAGGCTTTCTCCTAAAAACGATTTTTTGCACTGGATATATACTCAATATTATTTAAGATGAGGGGATGCAGCTTAACTTAATGGATGTACACACAAAAAACTTCTTTAAAGTATAACTCCATTTATTAATAACAGCCAACGATTAGATTTAAGTGCACGAACCATGTCTGGATTTGCTCCACAAATATGATATATCACAACAAATCTCTCGCCTCTATAGAGGGACAAATCGTGTCTACTGTAACCATTAGGGTTTCACACAAACCTAAACCCTCCTACAAGAGCCTCAGTCTGTCGTGTCTTTACCCAGTGTGTGTGATGTCTATAATTCTGGCCAAAAGGCTCAGCTGGGTTTTGAGCAGGGAAATGGACTGCTGGACCCTGCCAAGAAAGCCCTCAAAGTCATTTCTCCAAACTGTAGCCTTGGGGATTGTTGCTAATCCACCATGCCCATCATCTATAAATAAGTGGCACACTTGTGGAGAGAGCGCTTTAGAAAGGGAGGTTTGAGGCCGGACACTTACCAGGCCTATCATCCCTAATTTCCACTTCACTGGGCAAAGCAGATTGGAGAAGGCCAGCGGGAGCAGGTACAGGAGACAAGAATTCAGTATGTCAGACGATGTTTAAAAGGACTTTCCCAACAGTTTCAAAATGTGTCGCTCCTTGTAGCAAATAACTGCACTTGACAGAAGGGGGTGAGTGGAGTAAATCAGCTGCAAAGTGAGTGTGCTGGATTTTGTTTTTTTTCTTTTCAGATAAACTGTTAATATCTGGTAAAGTGTTCAACATCTGCTTTTCCTTTATTGCTTACTTGATTTGTGTAATTTAGCATTAACGCCAAACTTCAAAACGAATATATGTTGTTTTTTTGTTTTTTTTTCTCTTAACTTTAAGACGCCAGGAGCTGTTTCAGTCCCCAGTCTCCACCAAGCATTTATACACCACCACAGAGGGACTTAGTTGTTTGTTTCATGTCACTGCTTTGCCTGATATTTGTTTTATAAACTGCCGAGGGCTAAGGGGATTATACAACCTAATTCTCAATGTGGCATTAATTGCCAAGTCATTATTTAAATACACAGCGATTGGAGTCTACACTGTCACCCAGGATGCAATAAAGCTCATATTCCAAACACTTGATGGTGACACAGATATTATAAGCACCATCTCATCTATAGGGAATAATGAGGTCTTGAAATTATATTTCCTGCCACCTTTTGTTACTTGGAGATGCTTTTGGAAACCACTTTCATGTCCTGTCACTAATAACGTATTAAAGGGCTAACCTCTGTAAAGAAAAAGGAATAGGCCATCTTAAGCAATGTAAAACTAGTTATTAGGCTTTTATTGGCACTGGAAATGAAGTTAATTTGGCAGGATTAGTGGAGTGATTTAAAATATTGGAGCGCTAAACTGAAACAGGGGAAAGAGAGCTCAAGCAATGGATCAGATTCTGTATTAAAGGGGACCTATTATGGCATTTAATGTATATCTAAACAGGCCTTGAATGTCTTAAAAACAATCAAAAGCCTGTTTTTTCTACATAAATCAGAAATTCAACCTCTGGGCCATGTCTTTATTTTTACCATTTCTAACCTCCTTCTCCATGAGGGATTCTGTTGTGGGGGGCTAAGATACCTTTATTTAAGAGAGTGGTGGCCTGAGGGAAAAAAACGTTAATGTGCCTGGTGGATTTGGTTCTGATGGACCTGAACCTGCGACCTGATGGGAGGGGAGTGAACAGGGGGTGAGCTGGGTGAGACGGGTCCCCCACTATCCTCCTGGCCCTTTGCCGGGATCTCACATCATGCAGAACACACACAGGATCCTGTTCAAGCCTTGTGAGACGACTGGTTGCGCACGATTCATTCCAGTCTGTTCATGGTGTGGGCAGAGCATGCGGGGTACAACAGAGTGATGGTGGCTCCGTAGAAGTGGGAGGGAACCTTGGGGGAGACATTCATCCTACGGAGAAGTCTGAAGAAGAACATCCTCTGGTGCGCCCGCTTGATGACCTTGGATGAGTGTGTCTCCCACTTGAGGTTGGTGGTGCCCAAGAGCTTCACAGAGTTCACCACCTAAACTGCAGAACTGTTGATGAGAAGTGAGGGGTGGGAGGGTGGGTGTCTCTGGAAGTCCATGACCATCTTCACCATCTTATTGGTGTTGAGCTCCAGGTTGTTCTGTGTACACCACGCTGCCAGTTGTGACACCGTGTCCCTGTATGCTGTCTCATAATCATCTTTGATGAGGCCCAGGACCGTAGTGTCATCTGCAAACTTGACCAGCTTAATGGATGAGTGGCTGGAGAGGCAGTCATGGTGTACAGAGAGAACAGGTAGGGGGAGAGGACACAATCTTGTGGAGCACCAGTGTTGGTACAGGAGACAAGACCAGTGTTGGTGTTGAGGGGGGCCGACAGGTGGCTGGTGGCACTTGTTGCTTCGTGTTGGTGAGGAAGTCAGTGATCCACTCACAGATGGGGCTGGGTACATGTAGCTGTAGCAGTTTTGTGTGCAGACGGTCTGGGATGATGGTATTGAAGGCCAAGCTGTAGTCCACGAACAGGCCCTGACGTAGGCGTACGGCTGGTCCAGATGCCTGAGTATATGGTGGAGGCTGAGGTTGATGGCATCGTCAACAGAACGATTTGCTCAGTAGGCAAACTGTAAAGGATCCCGGAGGGGGTCTGTGATGAGTTTGAGGTAGGACAGGATGAGCTTCTCAAGGCTCTTCACGACCACAGATGTCAGGGTGACAGGCCTGTAGTCATTCAGGCACGTAATCCTGTCATTCTTTGGAACTGGGACGATGATGGATGTCTTGAGACAAGGTGGCACACGACATTCAGAGATGGACCGGTTGAAGATGTCTGAAAACACTGGTGACAGCTGGGTGTCACAGTGCTTCAGTGTTGCTGAGGAGACACCATCGGACCCCAGGGCTTTTCTTGGCTTCAGCCGAGTGAGGATCTTGATAACATCTCTCTTTGTGAAGGTAAGGGGGGAGGAGGCAGGCGGGGGGTGTGCATGCAGTGAGTGAGTGAGTTATAGCGGGGTGAGGAGTAGGTTGGGGGTACCTCACAGTGCCATTGTGAGAGGAGGGAGGGAGGCAGGGGAGTGGAGACAATGGGGGGCCAAGTGGTCTCTCAAACCTGGTATAAAAGGTGTTGAGATCGTCAGCCAGTCCAGGGGAGGGGGTGATGACGGGCCTTTTTCTTTTGTAGTTGGTGATGGTCCTGAGGGTCCTCCACACAGCTGCAGAGTCGTTGGTGCCTGAATCAATCCAATGTTTGGCACAGTAGTCCCTTTTAGCAATTTTAATGGCCCTCTTGAGGTCCAGTCTGGCCAGCCTGAAAATGTCCATGTCACCTTTTGAGCTGCTTGAAGGACCAGGGCTTTTGGTGTACCTGGTGATGGTTATATATCGGTGAACTGCTTTCTCTATGTGACGTTAGCAAGAGCACTGGATGATAAAAGCGGGATTGAAAAAAAAAAATGACGAACTCTGGTGCACATTTTATAGTTATGCATGACTAATGCATGGGAAAGCCTTTACTTGTTTAAATTTTAATATGGTGGAGGACCGCACCAGTCTTTTTATTTTTTTAATTTTTTTTACCGTAATCCCTATTTTTTTTCCCCCAATTTTATCACCCAGTGCTCCTACCTAAGTGACAGTCCTGGGCATTGCCATCTTGTACCAACCCCAGGAGGGCCCTACACTTGAGCTCAAGCCTCCTTACTTGAGGAGTGAGCAGGCCGCTTCTTTTCACCAGACAGGGTGGGGCTTCTGCAGCCGGACGTAGCGCGTGGAAGATTAGATTAGATTAGATTATCCTTTTATTTCTCACTCAATGGGGAAACTCACTTGTTCAGCAGCAGCAGCGAAATATAGAACGTGCATTCCATTGCAGATTGCAATGGAAATTAAAGTAGTGCGAAAGAGAAACGGTGCAAAAAAAAGCAGGTAGGATGTTTGTGAGGTAGACAGGCAGATATTGCATAGATATTGCACATATGTTTATTGCCTATCTTGTTATTGCACATATTATTGTCCGTTGCTACGGTGAGCAGGCCTGGTTTTACAGTCTGATGGCAGTGGGGAGGAAGGACCTGCGATACTGCAGGTGACGAAGCTGTGCTGATGGAGCTCTCCAGGGCTCTGACAGTCTCATGAAGGGGGTGGGAGACATTGTCCATGATGGACAGCTTAGCCACCATCCTCCTCTCCCCCACCACCTCCACAGGATGGAGACTGCCGCCCAGGACAGAGCCGGCTTTCCTCACCACCTTGTCCAGTCTCTTCCTCTCTGCTGTTGTGATGCTGCTGCTCCAGCAGACCACACCATAAAAGATGGCCGACGCCACCACACAGTCATAGAAGGTCCTCAGGAGGCCGTCCCTCACTCCGAAGGACCTCAGTCTGCGCAGCAGGTGGAGTCTGCTTTGGCCTTTCTTATAGAGTGCCTGAGTGTTTATAGTCCAGTCCAGTTTTTTGTTCAGTGGAACACCCAGGTACTTGTAAGAGACCACTATCTCTATGTCCGTTCCCTGGATGTTCCTTGGCGAGGGGGGGGCTTTGCACTGGGGGAAGTCCGCTACCAGCTCCTTTGTTTTCCCTGTATTAATCTGGAGGCGGTTCTGCTGGCACCAGTCCACAAGTCTGTTGTTCAGTTCTCGGTTCTCCCTCTCGTCTCCGTTGTTTATGAGACCGACGATGGCGGAGTTATCCGAGAACTTCTGGAGGTGGCAGGTTGTTGTGTGGTGGGTGAAGTCGGCTGCGTAGACGGTGAAGAGGAGGGGGGCCAGGACGGTCCCCTGTTGTGCTCCTGTGCTGCAGACCACCGTGTCGGACACAGAGCCTCCTTTCCTCACAAACTGTGGTCTGTCGGTGAGGAAGTCCAGGACCCATGATGTCAGCTGCTGGCAGACTCCAGCATGGTCCAGTTTGCCCCTCAGCAGTTCTGGCTGGATGGTGTTGAAGGCACTGGAGAAATCATAAAACATGACCCTCACAGTGCTTCACGTTAATCCGGCCAGATCCTCCACACCCCATCTGGCGCCCCGGCTGGTCAGAGGGGGCATGTATAGCCCAGGACTGCTGCATGTTTTTGTGAGGGTAGCTCCCATTAGCTACCCAAGGGAACACGGGGAGAACATGCAAACTCCACACAGAAAGGCCCTTTCGCCAACCCTACCCAGGGTGTGGGTGCTGAAGTCACGGGGGAACTAACACGCACTCAGCGCCCACAGCGTCCCTGGTGAGAATTGAACCCAGGACCTTCTAGCTGCACTACCAGCTGCGCCACCGTGCCCCTAGAGTTCGTCTTTTGATTTGACTCAAAGAATACACATATTCTTGGGGGTTTTGTCTAGTTGTTTTGGTCTGTACCCAAGTGTGATTATTGTGTTCATCCCAAACAACGTCTCTGGATCTGTAGGCGCCTCGGACGGACCATGTCACACTGGAAATTTGTCTAAATAGTGATAAATTAGACAGGTTTTAGAAGAAATTGTTGCTCTGGATGTTAACATGCTATATGTATGTATGTATGTATGTATGTATGTACTGTATGTATATACATATATATTTTATATATGAGTGAGATAATGGAGGATTGTGCCTATTCAAAAAGAAAGATTTACATTATAAACCCATCCATCCATCCATTATCTATACCCGCTTTATCCTTTGCAGAGTCACAGGGGTTTGCTGGAGCCTATCCCAGCTATTTTCAGGCGAGAGGCAAGGGTTACACGTGTGTAAAGAAGAAATTAATATTTAGTTGTCTCTTTGGGTTGCTATTTGATGTTTTATTTAGCTCAAGGAAGCACCATGCATTTGTTCACAGGCATATAATGAAGTCATGTCTGGAGTCATGGCTATCAGATCACAGAGAGCTACTGAATAATTCTGCGTTCAATATAAAATCATAATATCCATAATCCTTCAAGCAAATAAACTGATAATGAGTTGGAGGTAAATGCAGGCTCTGTTAATGTAAAATACACAACATTTGTGTGTAGAAAAAAAAAAATCTAATATTTGAGTACCAGAGGAAAACATTTCACTAGATGTGAAGCATCTTTACATTTTAATAGGTCATTTAAATAAAGTGCATAGGTCAATAGCATTTTATTTGGTAATTTCAATAAGTGCACATTATCTCTTGTTACAACCTGCTCTACTTAAAGCACAAACTACAAATGTGAAATAAACTTGTTTCACATCCATTCTCCATTTTCTTTTTATCTTATATTTTATCTTAAGATTTTAAGGATTTTTTCAAAAACATCATTGTTTACAATCATCGTTGCCCATTCCTGAAAAAGCAGTGTCAGGGTGTCATAATTGTTACTGTGACCATTATTTAATTTTCTCACAGAACAAGTATTAACAATCTACATTGTCTTTCCTTCAGAATTTAAATGGGATGCAAGTGAAACATTGTCCAACCCTAATCATCATTTGGGTGTGAATAAAATTGCCAACAGCTGATGTTGTTTCATTTACTGGGGAATGCCACAGGTGTCAAAGTAATCAGGCAAACCTCAATGGACAAAGTCCAGTGCTGGCCTCCTGCTGTCACACCACACAGGAACCCTGATCCATGGTGACACATGGGACTGCATAATCTGGCTTTGTACCTTTAGGGTGCCCTTCATCCTTTATGGACTTAGGGCGCCCTTCATCTTTTATGGACCTAATTATCACTTTTCTGTGGAAAACAGCTCAGAGACTGCATTTCTGATTTTCTTGCCAGTGGCCTAATACAGCATCCAACAGTTTAAGTGACGTTATGAACTGTTTAAACAAAAGTTGACGGTTTTTTCCATCTGATTTGAGGGTTTAATTTTTCAGTTGTTTTTATTTTGGAGAATTAATAAGAATTTGAAAGTTGCACACTTTGAAAGTTGTACCTGCGTCACTGCAGTGTTTTGAACTTGTTGGGGCGTATCCTTTTATTTGCTTCACTTAGGAAATTCCAAGTTCCCTGTGGTCTTTGCAGGATTAGATGTAGCTGCAATCTTTGATTAAACCATTTTCTTGTTTGTCAGAAGCATCTGAGGACGTGTAACTTATAGCGCTATAAAAGGGACAAACATAAGATTATTGAACATCCTGTGGAGGCTTTGTACTTGTAGATGGATGCTATGTGCCTGCTGAAGCCTTCCACTAATCTGGGCTGTCGTAAACTAGGCAGCTACTCGTTTGACCTGGGTGGTAACTCATGCATGAAAGGCATCACCGTTCAAACTATTGTTTTACTATAGTTACAATGAAATGATAAACCTGCATCCTGGCATTCGTGGGGTTCATACTCGGACGACCCCCCAACAGAACTGCCGATTGCAGCAGGGTTCAAAGAACATGATGAAAGGTCGTTCACCCAGACTCTGAACATCCAAGACATCAATCTCAGTGGATATGGTGGCGTTTGTAGAAACCAGACAGTTAAAGGAGGCCCACCACAAAATTCTCATCTTTCTATTGCTGATCTTTGAAATTTAGCATTTCTACAGTACATGCAATATGCAAATAATCTTTTGTTGTTGTTCTGCCTCATGTCTCCTGCCTCCTCGCACCACTATGAAGACTCAATACTGCAAAGATTGTGTCATGTACATCCATACCACACAGCAAGACATCACATGTATGTAAACTTTGCGCTATATTGACATATTGATTTATCTTAGATAAGCATAATACTTAAAATTCAAAGATAATCAGTGAAATAACTGTCAGAGGCTTGCTCACAATAATAAAGTGGCATATTAACTCTTAAGAAAGAGGACCATCTTCTCTGTAATACGGTTACTCGTAATGTCTCCATGTGCATTGATCTTCACTCTGGCACTAGACTTAATACATGTCAAGGATCGTGTCGTGTCCGTGGTCATCTCAGCTGTAACTGCGTGATTGCTTGCACACACTGCTCTAATGGCGCACTCAGTGTCTCACTAATAGCTCCTTTTCTCTTCCCTCCCGCTCTCACAGCCTCGGATACTTAACAAATGGACAATCCACTGTAACAGCTAGGACATTTTTCTTCCTGGGTTTTACATGTCTTACCTTTCTGTCTCAAGCTGATCATTTGTGTTCCAAGTAAATGTCTTCAAGCGCCAATCCCATGAACAACATCCTATTTCCAAATGTGTTGCAAGGTTGTTTAGCAACAGTTCTTACAAAGCAACTGCCATTTAAATTTGTAATATCTGAATGTCAATGTTGTTGTTGCTGTTATTTTTTTTTTAGGGTTCTATCCATCGTTCCATCCATATTGTTAATGGTCCCACTGAGTTAAATTGTGTGTGAATGCAGTGGATAAATGGTTTTGCTGTTAGTAGCTGACAGCAGTGAGTCTTATTAGAATGCCCCCTGTATTGTGCATAAACATAATTCTTTCACTGTATTTATGGATTTCTTGTGATGTTGCTTGTAAATACATTTTCACATTACAGCTTGGAGATGAGATTGTCAGATGCACTCCTCTCATTATTGTCCATTATGATTTTTTTTCTTTACACACTCATAAAACTTCCTGTCCTGCCGTGTATGTATATGCACTTGTCTGCAAATACAATTAAGCTGTTGTATTTTTCTTTCTTTTGCAAGTAGTAGATTGACATCAGTAGAAATGGTTTGAAACCATCACTGATGTGCATTTCTTGTTTGGAAATGAAAAATGACTGAGCCGTTTTTTTAAACCTCATTTCATTATGAATCTTCACTCCTTTTTAATCCACAGTAAGCTGTTTTATTTCCAATTGTCATGTTTAATGAACACATAGTTCATTCTTGTCGGTAGGAAGGGAGGAAGGAAGGGAGGAAGGAAGGGAGGAAGGAAGGGAGGAAGGAAGGAAAAACTTAAAAGTGATAGAGAGAATTATAATGAATAAATCAATAAATGTCATGAGAAAAAGAAAGAAAATGTGTTCAATTAGTAAATGTGTCAATTAAATCCAAAACCCCAAATCACTAAAGTCAAACTTATTTTGCATCGAACAGGACCTGTTTCATGAATTGGCTTCACCAATCAAGGGGTCTTTTATATTATTATATCAATAATAGTTAAATATTTTGATACCATAGCCTTATGGGGGCAAAAAGTGTTTTCCTAAGCATAATCAAAAAAATGTTGATGTGTAAAGATATAAAACAGAGCAAGATCATCAGCTTTTAAGGTAATGACACCTAGCGGCCCACTCCTTTTGAGAAGACTGGTATTTGCTCATAATGTGACTGTATGTCAACATAAATGACGTAAGGAGGAAGCTTGAAGCCTGCATCTTACCTAAAGGCCAACAGTGGGCGACTTGCATGTTTAAAAAAGTTTTTTTTTAGTTAACTCTAAATTTATTGATTTTAATATTTATCAAAAGTTTCACATCAGTTTTTGAGAGCTCAGGATTTCCATTGATAAAAATAAACAATGGCCCCATTTCGATAAAATAAATCATAAAGCAGAGGGAGCATTCATTTTTTCTTTATTTAAAAATATTTTCTGCTCTAAACTATAAAATCCTACAAGCACACTGGTAGCATAGCAAAAACATATGTGCTGCGTAGGGTTCGGTCTCCTGCTCAATGACACTTCCACCCGTTGTGGAGCTCAGTCTGCCAACTTTCCAGATGGAGAACGACTGTTTTTGAAACTGTTTGCTACAATACACCACTTTTGCATGCTGGTTTAGCTTAAATGTAGTATACTTAGTAGGATGCAAACAACTGTCCAACCTGCAGTACGTGAGAAATACTCAGATGGCTTGCCTTCTGGAGGAATTTTTGGTGTGCAACTGACCAGTAGTAGTAGTTTATATCGTATAGTAGTTTTTTTTGAGGATTTTTACTGTACATACTTACAGTTTACAGTGCATGCATTGTGTTATATTGTAGGTTTATATGGGATTTTGAAACTACTCACTACCACTGAAGAAGAATACTTATAGTTCTCAGACAAATTCAAAGATGTCAAGATGATGATATTGTATACTGTATTGTGGTGTAAATATTAGTCTTAGTCACTCTACGACCTTCCTTATGAGTACAGTTAGTGCAGACTTATATTTTGTCTTTGAGAGTTTTGCCTCTGCTGTCACACACAGCTGCAATGACCTATTTGGACAATCGTTTAAAGCTTAGTCTTAACCAGTCTTGTGTTGTTAAAATTACAATGCATTCAATTTTTCTGTGTCACTTCTGCATTGAAGCTCCTGAGGTACGTTTTGATCCGCTTGAATACAAATGATGTATTAATTTGCTGAACTTGGACCATCAGTCACGTCTTTATTCATGTTAAATTACTATACTCAGTTCACCCCTGATAGTCACGCAGGTGGTTAAAACTAACAGTGTCGTACAGAGGTTGTTTTAACCTTTTGAATTTATCCAGAATGAGACCAGAGTGTTTGCGCTCAGCCTCAATTGTCTGTTGTTACATCAGGCGCTGAAGAAAAAGGGGGAACTTGTATGCATGCCTGAAGCATTTCTGACTAAACATGAGTATAAATACACAATCAGAGAACATGATAAATACATGTATTGTTGTGCGTTAACACTGCTGCATGTTTCAGTGACTCGTGTCCAATAAAGATGGTAAAACTGTCAAATATACAGTTCACAAATCTCAAAAGAAAACCATTAAGCTCAAGGTTTGAGTCAGGTGCCGCAAACGTAACACTTTAATTCTTATTCCATTTAAAATTGACTTCTGTATCATGTCTTCAAGAGACTGAGTGCTTGAAGGGATCTTGTATTCGGGCCCTTTGAATTGTCCATATAGCCACATTTTCTGAGGACAACAGCAATACTTTCAAGGTAAAGATGTGAATCCCCAAGCTCAAAAAAAGCCAAGTCAACATTCCCCTTGGAATGTATATGAGACTCATCAACGTTAGCCTGCCTTAAAAACATCAGCTCAGCTTTTTTATTTGCCCGTCCCTTGTGGCAAACATATTCTCATTAAAGAACTTCCATAACAAAGATGAAACTGAAGAATGGATCGTGTGGAGTTTACAAAAAGCCTTGAGGGGCTTGGTGAGCTACAAAGTTCTGTCACTCTTGACTGCCATGTATTAAAGCATCAGATTTAATAAATAAATATGTTATCCATTATCACATTTGGAAACTACAATGTAAGCATGTCGGAAAATATAAATATGGCTAAAACCTCAACTCTGGATTTCAAAGATAATTCTTCCAGATGTTGGCATTATGAGTTCGTAGGGGGAAGGTACCCTAAGCATTGTTAATCTAAAAAAAAATACTGAGTTGCTTTACATCCACTTTTAGCCCCATTAAATTGCCCATCAGCTTCAATTCAGGGCCACAACGATGACGAAAAAGTCTATTCAACTCACAGAAAGTCATGTTTTTTGTGGTTTCAGTAATTCCACAGTTGCACACTATGGTATTTTATTTCCAAACCATCTCCACTTCAATTTATTCACTTTTTCTTTTTGCAACCTAATGCAAAAACCTTCCTGCGTTTCGTTGCACATTATTTATATTGCGCTCAGTTTATTCTTTTTCCCCATTTTTCCAAGTCAAACTACCATATCAGAAAGTTTTGCTGGTTACTAAATCCAGCAGAGCATAGTCCAAGAGGTTTTAGAGATAAGACAGCTGGGTAGAGCGAGAGAAGAGCGGGGGTAATCCCTAGATGACCAAACCCTTTTGTATAAACATTCACATGAACATACAAACACGCTGCTGGCATCCATCTTCATTATGCAACAAGATGTTCTTGTAGGAGAGTAAATGAAGATAGAAATAAGTCACCTGCAATTTCAAACCCCATTTGTGCAGTGCACCTTATCTTCGTTTATCCTGTTGTCTATGCAAATGTTACCCGCTGGCTCAGAGCTGCTTAAGATACAAAAGTATGACACACGCTTTCCTTTCAGATTTAAAAATCTCAGGGGCTTGTTTCCTTCTTGAATACCTGACTCTCAGGTTTTTCTGCTTCCTTTTCTGTCTATAAGTCTGCCCCTGGGAAGTGCAAAGGCTATCTTATAATACGAGATCCAGGAAATACAAGTTTCACCTTGACATTCATATATAAAGGTTGTTTTTATTGAAAGTCCCATATGTAAGTTTGTCTGCTTGTGGAATTATGGAGTAAACTTCTAGTACTTGCTTTGTGCAGTATGCAGATGTTGTCTAAAGTCAAAACCAAGAAATTCCCAACTTGGTGATTTTTCCCTACACACACACATACATATATAATGTACACATAATTCATATAAAACATGGTCAGAAATCAACATGAAGACTTAAACATGTTCACACCATATAGATATGTTCCATTTTACTTTATTTTTTCTCTACCCAGGGTAATGAGACGGACAATGCCAAAACTTCAAAACCTGGACCTTAACGATGGAAGGTTTTCCCCCAAACTCTCAAACAATCTCCTTAAATAATCAGTGGAGTGGTAGCTATTCACAAAAACCATCTTTAGCCCCGTTATGTATTTCTATGAGTATAGCCTTCCTCATATTGGTGTTTAAGCGTCTTAATCAGAGTAAAATGCATTTGCTGATGGAAACCTAGTTTTTTACGTAACTTTTGCAAAGATATTTGGGTTACAAAAAAGTGCATGTCTATAGTGGAGGAGTAGGTTATACCTGGAAAATTAGAAAGAATGGAATTTTAAAAATATGCGGCCAAAATGCTCAAGGTGCGATACAATCTAGGCTACTTTAGGATACAATGTAGGCTAATGAACGAGGTTTTCCTCATGTCTTATCCAAGCGATGAGACTAAAAAAACTACTTGAACCATACAGTACATGATATTCCTCCTCAGTGGGAGCCCCCTGCAGTTTGCTCTGGCTGCGTTGGCCCTTCATGGGGTCCACCGTGCCCTGGTGGGGGGGTGGCTTGCTGCCAGTGGGAAGATGTTGCTGGACCTCTTCGCTCTCCTATTGACAGGTGGATTGGTTGGGTGTAGATGGCTCTTTTTAATTATTATGACGTGTCTCTTGTACTTGTAAAAATAATATTTTAGTGGAGGAAGATTTTTTTTTCTCATTGTGCACTTCGAGAAAAAAGTCAATGTCGAGAAAAAAGTCGAAATGTCTAGATTAATGTTGAAGTACAATTTTGAGAAAAAAGTCGAAATGTCAAGAAAAAAGTCGAAATGTTGAGATTAATGTTGAAGTACAATTTCGAAAAAAAAAAGTCGAAATTATGAGAAAAATGTCGAGATTAATGTTGAAGTACAATTTCGAGAAAAAAGTAGAAATGTCGAGATTAATGTTGAAGTACAATTTTGAGAAAAAAGTCGAAATGTCAAGAAAAAAGTCGAAATGTTGAGATTAATGTTGAAGTACAATTTCGAGAAAAAAGTCGAAATGTTGAGAAAAAATGCTAAATTTCGACTTTATTCACGAAATTTTGACTTTGTTCTTGAAATGGTATTTCAACATTAATCTCGATATTTCAACTTTTTTCTCGAAATTTTGACTTTTTTCTCGAAGTGCACAATAAAAAAAAAAATCTTCCCCTCTCAAATATTTTTTCTACTCCATGGCCCTAATACTCTTCCGTACTCTTGTGTGTTTGCAGGGGAGGGGGTTTGTGTGAGGGGTGGGGGGGTTTGGGGCCCTGTTTTTACTTTTTAAATTGTACAAATTTTAAACATGTAAAGCACTTTGCGCTACATATATGTATGAAAAGTGCTTTATAAATAATGATTGATTGATTGAGGTGAAAAGACAACTACCTGTCAAATAGAAATAGAGCCACCATGGCATTGCTCTTCGCTCCAAAAATGTATACATCTTCAACATATACATCAAACGTCTCCTGTTCTACCTTCAATGAAAAATATCAATACTTTAGGAGTTTCCAAGTCGTATAACCGTGTAGTGACAATATGGACAAAGAAGACACAAGCATATACAGTAGGAGAAACCTGCAGAAAATGTACCAGGAGAGGCACCTAAATCCAAATCAGCTAAATAAAAAGCCAAAAACTGTCTCACCAGTGCAGGTTGGAAAATATTTGATTTTGTGAGGTAGGGTAGAGCATCCATTCAGCATGCTTTGAAAATGTTCAGATACATATGTAATATATTTTTGAACCATGCTGAAAACTATGTACAGTATCCTTGTAAATGTGATGGATTGTGTGTTGGCAGTGTCTTAGAGACTGCTGGTTTCACTTCCTTCGCAGCGAGCTGCTGTGAAGATAGAAATGGATAAGAGAAGAAACTCAGCTGTGCAGAGTAAGCGGCCCTCCATCAGAAATGCTATCGGCAGAATCCGACAGCGTTGTTTTAAAGCGGCTAATGGCTGCATAGAAGCTGACTTGACATTGTCGTGAATGTGCTGTAAGCTTTGTTTAGTTGTTTCATGTCTGAATTTTTATTCAAAGTCAAAAACATGGTTCTCCTTCAGAGACAGGTCTTCTTTTTGTTGTTATTGATGTTTATTGTGTTTTCGCACCAAAGCGTGTGAAAGTTGGACAATGGTGATTAATAGTGAAAGCAGATTTGTGTTGCTCACCTCACCTTGCATTAATTCATTGTCACAGAGTGTGGACAGTGTAGGCCCACGTGGTCATCTTCATTCAAGATCAGGAGGTGAAGTAGAGGGCATCATATTTCCTGTACTCGCACAGACAAAGAATGGAAGTATCTATCATATGGATTTATTGTAACATGAATTTCAAACTGTGTCATATTAACTACTGCTACGACCCTTTTGAGAGTTATTCTTGAGAGTTGTGATGCAGAGCTTCTCTCCTTACACCCTTTCTCTGACCTATGTCTGTGTCCACGTGTGAGACCTGGACTATTTTCCTCTGAGTGAGACAGTTAGTTTCAACACGGGGTTCATTGCTGATACCCACATCACCGGGTCTGGATCAAGCTGCTGAGCTCACCTGGAAGTGGAACTAACTGCCCGGCTCCACTTCCACGGGCTATTCCTCTCCATATTTTTGACAGATAGAGGTTTTTCACGCCTCTTGGCAGTTGTACCTTGTCAAAGCTGAGCTTGATTTATTGCACTCTTAGTGTGCATCCCAACAGAGTGCAATGACAAACACCTGTTTCCCTAGATAAATACGTACTGTACTACTGATGGAGGTTTTGGAGATGGGGCAGTGTGTGACAGCCCTGATGAGAAACCTGATCCGTGGTTGTGGGTGAGCACACATACCTCCATGCACTGCAGCTCTTCAACTCGTGGTCTTATTTGCCACACGCTGCTGATTTTAGAGACAGCAGGACTGCGCGACCTGAAATTCCCCCATCCATTGTCTGCTCCTCCCTAACCAAGGCTTTCTACTTGTGTTTCCAGTTTGCTCACCGGGCTTTCAGACTTCTTCTCTGCGCCGCATTTTTTTCCACCACGTGTGACCGCCACTCTTTACATGTCACTGTGGTTCTTAGATTTTGTAATGAAATAGGAAAATTAGACACAAAATCTTGGGCTTAAAAATACTCTAAACCAGGGGTTCTTAACCTTTCTGACCTTGGGGCCCAATTTTTTCAGTACAGAGTGGCCCGGGCCCATTAAATATAAACACTCTATAGCAGGGGTATTCAACTAAAACTTTAAGAGGTCCATTTAGAGAAAATTTACTCAAGCGAAGGTCCAGAACATCATAATATATATATGTGTGTGTGTGTGTGTGTGTGTGTGTGTGTGTGTGTGTGTGTGTGTGTGTGTGTGTGTGTGTGTGTGTGTGTGTATATATTCAAGTAGCCTCATAGTTGTATCAACATCTGCATCTGACTGTTATATTAAAAAAGTACATATTTGCCAATTAACATGTTTAACTTGAATTAAACATTTTTTTCTCTAAAAAAAAAGTAGATTTTATTATATTTTTCAAATGCTATCTTATTTTATTTCTCTACCAGCAGTTTGAATTTCCCCTTTTCTTTGTTAATTGTCTCAACACATTTTTATACTAAATTAATATAAACACATCTTAACAATTGAACAGTTTTGCAGTTTTTCTTTCTTCCCCTCTTTTAATCTTATGCCCCCACTTTCTGTCGTTCAGTGAGAGAACTGAGCTCTAATTTCTTCTGTCAGGACTTTAAATCTGGGCTGGATGGTGTCAGGTTCTCATATGCATGTGGAGGTGCTCATTGATGAGCCTGAAACGATATTTAGTTTTAATTCTGTTCACTGTGGAGAAAGCTGCTTCACAGCTGTATCTGGAACCCAAATATGGGCAGGATGTTTTAAGATGGTCAGCTTATTTTCTGTGACTTCAGTTCAGACTTGAGTGGATATGTTTGATGAAAAACTTTGTGTTTTGTTTCAGTGGCGTTTCTGTGCAAAATGAAGGATTTTCTCTGTAAATACACACCATTTCTCTTACTATTACACGTACAGCTAGCTGAGTGTCTTCTTCTCCTCATTTGGTTGGGAGTTGCTATGCAGTCCCGCGGCCCCCGCGGCCCACACGTACAAAACAGATTTTTTTTTGGCGGCCCACTAGATGGCGCTCGCGGCCCAAGTGTGGGCCGCGGCCCTATGGTTAAGAATCACTGCTCTAAACCATTAAAAGAGAATCAACACGTATTAGATGCCTGACCCAAGGATCCAATATAATATCTGGAACTGTCAGAATACACTTTCAGCTCTTGGCTTTTCTCAGTGTCTGATACGCTTGAAGTGCAAAAGAAGGCCGAGAGCTGAGACATCTTGTAGACATCTAATATTAAAGTTGTCGTAAAACACTTGAGTACTGATAGTTATACTTATTACATCATACAAACACTCTCCAACGTATCTTAAACATTTATCAATGATTAATCACCACTATATCTCATTTCAGATAGGCTATTTAAACATTTAAATCAATCTCTGGTTCACAATTAGGGTTTGAAACTTCTTATCAGGGAGTTCCTAGGACCTGTATTATACTATTAAAAGCAGAATATGAGCATTACGTGGGAGTTATTGATAATAATTAAATTATTTTTCTTGATGTTACCCAGTTGAGAGAACTGACCACTGAATCAAGATTTTAACTGACATCTTTTTTCAGGGTGACCCCTGAAGAGTCACTGCAGGTTTGTAAAAGTGTGCCATGCAGATAAGCGAAGGAGGCATGTCAGAGTCTTCCCAATCAGACGTGAGGCACGTGGGACATTCTTCAGACTTTAAGTAGGGCAGCGCTAATTCTAATGTGACAACCTGCTCCTACTCATCTCTCTAAGAGGAGTGAGAGGAGAAGGATCTACATGCAACGGTATGCATGCACGCTGTACATGGATATGTATGTCCAAACAGCAGAAAGCAACTATGTCTAGGTCACAATTCTCAGCATTTTCTAACATTCATTACGCAGCAACAACACTGTGTCAGACTCACTTCCCGTGCATGTTTTAGCAATTTTCCATGCAATTGTGCATATCATAAAAGGATTGTATAAATCTCCTCTTCAATGCTCGAATACTTTGGTGGATCGTTCTCATGGGTGGATGTAATCTGTATAAAATATATCTCAGTGCATATTCCCCTTTTTCAATCTGTTCACAGGGTGTTTTGTAGAACATCACCATTTCATTTCCCTGCAGACAGAAAGACCATGGGGATTGAGGCAACTATATCGGATATGGCTGGACTCTATCATCAGCCTTTTTATATATATATATGAAACACAATCTGTGAGAATACCGCAGAAAAAAATACCAGGATGCCAAACATAGATTCTGCTCCATAGATTTTACATATTGCAACCGATTCAAATAGACTCATGTTGATTATATTTGTGTTCAGGTGAGTTATTCCGAGGCTTTCCAAAAACAAATGTGTGGAATTATAAAATTCAAACATCAAAACATCAGTTCAGCATTTTATCTGGCTGACTACATCATAAATTAGGAATCTGCATCCTCTGCAGAGCCATATACTGTATGCCAGTTTTATACTTTTGATATATTTATCCTTCTCTATTCTTATTTTACACTCTGCTACTGTTTTTTTATTAAAATAAAAACCATTTCCTATTTTTTTTCCAGGAAAAAAAGTTATTGTGCGTTTATGATTCTGATTCTGATTATGCCAGCATCCTTACATATAGGTTAAAAAAAAGCACACAAACACACAAAACAAACAAACAAAAAAGAGCTTATTTTAAAGTGCACGTTTGTATAAGATATGGTTTTTATACCAGTTTTTATATTGGGCAAGTGTGACTTTCAGGCTTGTTCTGCCATCTACTGGCAAACACACTGGAAACACACCTTCAAATAAATCATCATATCAATGAATAAGGCCATCATTTAATATATTAAATATATCAGTTACTTGTCCAAACAGCGGGTCATTGATTGTCTTATCTTTGAGGACAATTAAAAAAGCTTGAATAAATGTATCATTACCTCCACCTCTATTACCTCCAGTGGAGTTTCAAAGATGCAGTCTTTAAAGACAAACTTCTGTCCGTTTAAATATTACTTAATATGATGTAATATTGCACTGTACATATTTGAGCTTGAGTTGTGATTTTATGGTTGTGATGGCATTTGTGTTCAAAGCTGTTTTACATATACAACATTCATATAAACACCATTTATATTGTAAACACGTTATAAAATAAAAATGGGGTAAATGAGCAAAACACCTTAATTATGATGCTGCTAGATTTACGATCTGTTGCTTTGTTTAATCTTTAACTGTAATATAGAGGGGGAAAAGGCCTTTACCGGGAAATGTAACTCGACCGTAATTCAATCTGCTTAAACTAGAACTGATGTAAGAGCAGAGATGCTGCAATTGAACTGACAGGCTGCACAAGAAGTCAACAAAACCAAGAGCACCTGTTTCAAATGTTGGTGAACAAATTAAATCAACATAGCTGGACATGTTGGACTCATTGAAAAGAAATGTCTTGTCAAATTAGGCTTTTCACTGAATACACATTCCAAAATGTTTATTGCACTGGCAAATCATTTATTTACTTTAAAAATGATTATGGAATAAATCACTTTATGTAAAATAATGATTTTTAAAAGTATCATTTCAGCCTTATCTAATATTCCCAGCTGTGCACGTTAGTCTGTGTTTTTCATCCTTTCATAATGAAGTGTGTGGGACTTCATACTGACCGAGCGGGGAGTGCAGAGGCTTGATGTGTTCTGATTGGTGTCTCTGATTTTGGGTTTTGGACTTGAGTGGGCCTTGGGTCAGTTCAGTGGGTTAATTAGTCATATTTGTCACACTGTGCACCAACTGCCACTCTTTATGTTCTAAAGATTTTCCAACCTATTAATCACAAAGCGCCTGTTGTTGTTGTTTTTTAAATAAGTAAGTCAACCACTGGTGTATCCCAGCCTTTTGCATGGAGAGAGCTGGGATGGGCTCCAGCAGATCCTTGGGTTATTGCATTGTAATATAGGCAATAGATAATGGATGGATTGATAGAAATAAGTGAACCTCTTGAAATTAAATTACCACATAATGTGATCTGAACTTCATGACACAGCTGTCATATAGCTGACAACATACAATATGAATTAAAATTGGTTCTACTGGTCATAACATTTCATTGCATTGTTGATAACCTGCATATGACAAACGAATCTGATCCTGAATATCTACTTTCTTTACTGAACACACATTTTAAATATTTACAGTGTAAAAGCAAATGAACCCTCTAAGTTCTTAGCATGTTTAACTTCATTTTGCTGTAATAACGTCAACCAACCGCTTTTGGTAGCTCTAGATCCGTCCGATACAACCCCGAAAATAACTTTTTGACCAGTCTTCTGTTTAGGACTGCTTCACATTTGTAGGATGTCTGGTGTGAACAACACACAGCCTCTCTGAGGGAAGTTGGCAGCAAATGGTGGACTTACTTCGATGTTTAGGGTGTCCTGCTACATCACTCAGCTTCTGCTCACTTTCAGCTGGTGGATAGCCACCTTGACCTGACCAAGTAAGACATTTTAAATTTCATTCTCCCTTTGTTGATGCCAAGAGGTTCAGGTCCTGAGGTAGTGAAGCAAACCCAAAACATGTGCACCATAATTCACCATTCGGGTGATGTGCTGACGTTGGCGAGTTGTGCCCTTTTTGCACCAAAGTGCGGTTGGTTCTCCCTAAATAATTCAGCTTTTGTTTTATCGGTCCACAAAACATTTTCCCAGTGTTGTTGACTGCCATTCACTGAGAACACGTTAATAGTGCCTGGCAGTCAACCCCGGAGCTATCTAGCTGTGAGACAACAGTGCTAACCACCAATCCACCATGCTGCCCAGTTTTTTGATTCATTTCATTTTTTTTATGTATTTATTCTTTTTTTAACATAATTTGATTGCCAACTGACTCAAATTAGCTTTCATCGAAGTAATCAGTCTGTGGGTTCTCTGACAGAGCTGCAGAAAAAGTAAATGTCGGTGATTGTCCTCTGTCAATGGAGGTTAGAAGGTTAGCTCTCTCATCTCCATGATGGGCTGGTACATGGACGCTGTCCCAGTCCACCTGTTAATCCCTCGTTCCATTTGAACCCCTCGTTGAAAGGCCTCTGAAATACTTGAACTCTGTTTTGCAGCATCTCACTCCCAGCCCGGAGTGGGCAGTTCATCTTTTTCCAACAGAAGACCGGGCTTACACTTTTCTACCCTCCTAGTGGCCGTGAGGAGGCCCCTGCCTCAAAGAAGCCAGCAGGACAACACAATATCCAAAAAAGCAAAGATACAAGCCCATGCACACTGGACAAAAAACCCCCCAATCCCGGCTGTGCTTTAGAGATCCTGTCCATAAAAGATAAGAATAGAATCAGTGACAAAAGGGCAGCCTTGGCAGAGTCCAGCTCCCCCCAGAATGAGTCTCACTGTCAGCAACACGAACCAAGAGCTGCTCTGGTTGTACAGAAGGAAGAATGGCCTGAAACCGAGGACTCCCCAAATCCTTCTTTATGATAAGTAGTAGAAGTTTATTGCAGACTCGTGGTCCATACAAAAACATAACATAGGACAAAATACATACAATACATAAAACCTGTCCAGCAGGAAGAATTACAAATACAGGCTTTTAAGCCAATGTCTCCTGAGACAAGAGGAGTATCTGACACAGCTCTTCCCAGGGTCATTTATATTAACAATGATGCCATTCACAGACTCATCCAAACGGCACATGAAACTGTGCATTACATTTCTAAGAACTGCATGGAGAGTATTGACTCTTGCAGCTACAAACATCTCACTTGCACTGCACCATCTAGGCCTTTTGAGTAAGATTCTCATAGCGTCATTATATGCAACTTGAAGTTTGTGGAAGCTTACTTTTTTATAGCTTGACCACAAGTGAGCAGTGTAGAGTGGTGAACAATAGGCTCTAAAGAGTTGAATTTTCACAGCTTCTGAGCACATGCTGAACTTGCGTGTGAGGATGTTAGCCTGTGCGTACATCCTGCGGCACTGTCTGTGGATATCGTCATCATCATCCATGTGTTCTGTGATAAAATGGCCGAGATATTTGACCATCCTACAAACATGGAGACCATTAAAAGATAATTTAAAATCAGGAAATATTTGCCCCTTGTCCTCTTTACTTCTACAGATTAAAACAACACTCTTACTGGCGTTATACTTTATATCATTATCAATGCCATACTCAGTGCATATGTTGAGGAGCTGCTGGAGACCAGCGCTACTTGATAAAATAGCAAAATTGTAAATATGGAGGGATACTTTCTTCTGCTTTGATGTATTCACAAAGCACATTTTTAATCTCTTTACAAAAGCGCTTCACATACATTTACAGTTTTTTTTTTTTTTACGTTTTAAACCAGTGAAGTATCAGTTGGCTCCATCAATTTCGTCACTAATTATATTGGGACAGGCAGGAAAGATGTGTTTATTTTTTATCATTATTATTTTACTTTTAATACTTTAAGTGCTTTTTTTTACCAAAAAATATTCTCAAACTGAAGTACTCACTTCACTGTTCCAATATACCAAATCTCTTTCACTATTCAATCCGGTTCTGAATAATGAGTGAATCTGAACACGTAATGTGACCGTCATGTGAAAGCAGCAGTTCATCGGGTGGAGGATTTTTAAAAGCGTGCATACATGAGGGACAAATTTAATGCCTGAATAGCTGAAAAGTTAAAATTTCAACAGTGATAATACTTGACATTTAACCCCCAAGAACAAGGTCTAACACTGCGAGATCCCTCATTCAATTCAATGCCATCTCTGCAGTGTACATGCTCAGAGTCCACATTTTATTTTGTGATAAAAAATGTTTAATTTCAATTAGAACCTTCTAAACTTAAACTGTAATGACCTTTTTGAAGCTATTAGAGTTGCTTTCTTTTTGGAATAGGATTCTCTCAAGCTCCACTAGACTATAAAGAATGACTTCATTATTTACATGAGTGAACTGACCTTCACCAATCAGTCACTCAATCAAACTTTTCATATAGCGCCATTCAAACAAGTCATATTTCACTTAAAGTGCTTCAGGAGTTATTCAGCAAAGCAGTATATAGAAATGCTGTGGATTATCAGTCAAATGCCTCTCTTATAATGTCCAGAATGCCATCACCCATTTTTGCACAGTTTGATATTGAGAAATGTATTATTTGTATTCCAAGTACTGGTGCTGTAGAGTAGAGAGAACATTAGGGTTGAGAGAGAAGTGTGACAGACCGATCTGCCACTGGATGGCATTGTGATTCAAGAAATAAGCACCCCTCCTCTTTCTGAGTGCCTGATTGCCGACCTTCAAGAGACTCAATCCACTCAGAAATGTTGTTTTTCGGGGTCCTTTTGTGCCAAACCAGTTTAATAAAGCTGTTAGTTTTAAAGAAAGTCATCAAGCAAGAAAGACTGAATGCCAAACATTTGGTGTCCTTCTTGAAACCCGAGAGCTATTTGAGAAAGTTTTCTTTCCACCCTTCTCTGCAGATCAACACAAATGCAAGCTCACTCTGCAAGCACTTCAGAGGATCCCATTTAAAAAGCTTCCCACGTAACTCAAGGTTTTCAACGGTCTACTGCATTTTAAAGTATGATGTGTTGACAAAGAAGCTCCTTAAATCTCAAAACATATGTGCTTATGTGATTTGTTTTTCTTTACTTTGCATTACAACTGTTCTTATGGAATCTTGTGGACTTGTGGTACTACTTGATACAAATCACTGATCTTTAAGTGTATTACTTTGATGTTTTTGGTTTGAAGGTCAAATTTCAGAAAAGAATCATCCGATCTGTATTTTCTCCCTCATAGGTAACAGCATTTGTGATTTTGATGGTACATTTACATGGTACCAATGATTAATTATCCTTGAAAAGTAGGACAATAGAAAACACACTGGTATGTTCATTTTTAATTTATTACCCAAAGCATTTTTTCATCACTGTTACATTCCCATCTGAGGGCGTTGTCCACTGGCGTTGCATTGTTCACTGGATTGTCGAAAGTGGCTTTGCAGTATTCTGTTACCGAACAGAAGAGGCCTTTAAATATGTTTATGGTTGAAATTAAGTTTGTAAAAGCATTTTAATGCATTTTTACACCTAATCTATCCTACATAATGTAATATATTTTCATACAGAATAGCCCAACATGTTTTATTTTTTCCACTTGTTAGATGAAAGCGCTGCACCATCTGTCCCTGCCTGTTTCCTGTGTAAGTAGAACAACTGAACCATGGGGCTCTCTATCAGGTAGAAGTAAATCTAGTAAACAACATGAAGTAAATCTAGGAAAATATGATGAGAATATGATGAGGTTATCATGTCCCTGACAAATATGTGTGTGTGTGTGTGTGTGTGTGTGTGTGTGTGTGTGTGTGTGTGTGTGTGTGTGTGTGTATATATATATATATATATATATATATATATATATATATATATATATAAATAATCAGTGGTGAACTGAAGGGCATACAGGAGGGTTTAAAGGATTCTGTCCCCAAAATTAATATACATCTCTCTCGCAACGCCCTTAGTCACTCCCCTTTGCGCGGCGGGTGTGAGCAAGTACGGGCTTCCATCCTTTCCTCCAATATTCTTAAGAGAATTGAATGAGTCAGAATAAATCATAGTGCAATCAAAATGTCATCTTGATGATAATGAAAACACGATGCCTCATAATAAGCTTGTAGATCAAACGGAGCCATTGGGGCTTAATAACTCAGTGCCAAGTAGTTGAAAAGTGTGAAGTGTTAGGATGGATTTAGCATACAGTAATGGTCAACTAATAATCCATTACCCTCTCGATGTTTATATTCCTACATCTTTTGTTTTTTTATTTCAAAACGGCGCTCAATAGTAATTTATTTTATTAAACATTCAGGCTACAGTGTGCAATTTCTATCAAGCACATCATATTTAATGGTAGAGCGTATAGTAGTAGTATAGTAATGTATTGCTGTTATTAGAAAAATATATATATTTGTTCTTCATGCCTATGACTCTAAATAGGAATAAGTGGATGGATGGATGGATGAATATACAACAGTAAGTCCTGTGCAGCCTATTTTCTTTGCAACAGTAAGCAGCTAAAAGGTCAACAAAAAAAAGTAGCAGCACATTTCTACTCGATATGCTCATATCTAAAGTTAGCACAAAACTATGCCATGACAAAAGGTCAGAAGAGGACAAATCGAAGGGGGTGAAAAAAAAAACAACCTTACCTGAAAGCAGTTTGCGAGTAAATACTTTCAACCCCTATTTTTGACATTCCAAGAGATTTTTTGCAGGTTATTGTTATTTCTATGAATCTGTGTTTAAAGCCTCAGCATTCTCATCAATTTTTCAACAGTGGTGGGGGTGCAGATTTCAGAAGCTGTCTTGTTTAAGGTTTTGATTAAAAATGAGGGAGACGCTGCTTGGTAAGATTGTTGTTGAGCTGCAGTTTTCTACCTTGCAATCTGTGCCATCTGTTTCATTTGATGGGAGATGACATTCATCATTTCAGGACAATGCTTCCATCTCTTTGATTCTTGAATTCAATGATTCATGAGATGGCAAGACCTGGGAGGGTAAAAGGAATCCAGTCAGCACGGAGGTATGCTGTTTCTGTAGTCCTGGTGGAGGATAACAACAGGCAGAATTTCACACAGAAAGTGTTTTCAGTTTCAATGCAACACACACTGACTTTGTAAGCAGTGGATGAAACAGTGAGGCTTCACTGACTTCACTCACCGCTGTTTAAGTTACATAAAGACATGAGCTACATGCTATATGTAGAAGTGTTCCACTACACATCTCTTTTGACTAAAGCTGGTGGCAGTTTATTTCTGCTCGGATGCCTTGAGGGACAAATCCAAGAAAGAAAGGCATTGAGTGCTTGCTAAGGAATTAAAACTATATTAAAACATCTATGAGGGTCTGTTACATGTTAAGATCTGCAATGTTTATGTTTGGTCAGAATTGCGTCAGAGAAAGTGACGCCATGGTTTTGGGTTACATTTGTGTTTTTATTTAAGGCTTTATGTGTGTTTTAAGGCTGTTTGTGCTCCTTTGCCTTATTTCCGGTTTTACTTTGATAGTGCTTCTCCCTGTTATGGGATTTCTGGTTTTACTTCATGTATTGGTCTGTTGGCTTCTTGATGTTCAAACCCATTTCTTGTTAGCGCCTGTGTGTATTTTTAGCTCTGTCATTTTTTTCCCCCTTTGCCAGTCCATTTCATGCACTTCCTGGTTTTACATTCTTGACTCTTGCCTGCTCATATCCTCTTGACATTTTATGTTGTTTTTTTTGTTGTTTTTTTTATCTCCTACATTTGTTTCCTAATAAATACTTCTTAACCATCTGGTCTAATTGGTCTGGATATTGTTAAGTGTACAGTGTTTTTATTAGATGTGACAGTGTAATTACAGAACCTGCCAATGTGTTTACAGCTACATGAAGAAATAAACAGAACATAAACATAACAAAGAAACGGAGCAATTGTGACGCCTAGTATTCATGGAGCCAATGTGCGATGGAGATTTTCCCTCATCGACCATCTGCTGGCTGTTAGATTAAGGTACGTATGGAGCTCCTCTGTTCCCATCACTATGAGTGAGCCCTTTGAACCATTTGGTCTTCTAATATATTTTTTTTTAATATTTTTTTTTGTTGTTTCTGCTGGAACCATTTCAGAAATGCGCCGATTGCTCACTTGGCCCATTTCTTTCAGCATTGCCTCACCTGAACTAAAAAGGCGCCCAGATGTGCTGAGTTGTTAATGACGTCCCTCAGTTGAAGCCGTAATGAAAGCTTTGACCCACCGCTGTGAAGCTTTTCGTTGACAGCACTTTACATCTACCGTTTTAAGAAAAGCACAAAACAAGATGCGCCAGTCTCTTCGCTCTGAAATGAGCTCCCCTTCTGTGATGAAAAATGCTGCCTGTCTCTTTGCTTATTGCTGTGGCATTTAGTTGGCTCAGTGTGGTGATTTGGGAAGCCTGTGGAGTCTAAGCTATTTCTCCTGCTCGGGGTTTAATGCTCTGACTCAACAAACCTGACCATTGTCATTTTCCTCCATAAGCTTCATGGTAGCCGTGAAGAAAAGCCAAGAACTGCGGGTAATAACCTTCAAGGAAAGAGGTGTGATTGCACATCCATTTCACACTGAGGACCTCTCCCCTGCTTCCCAGCAGAGCAGTAAAACGCTCTTCATCCTGTATAGGATGAAGAGTGAGAATGGCAGAGAGGTAGACACAGTGTTTTGTTAGTGGTGGGAGATAAAAGAGGAGCTTGTGAGTGGGGGAGAGGCATGTATGGGTGCAGCAGGAGCTCGTGTGTACCTTGAAAAACAAGATCTCACTTCAGAACCTGCTACTGCACTTTCGAAGGAATGTATTTTAGTCTACAGTTTAATCCCGATGGTTTGCTGGGGGGCACTGTGTGCCTCTTGAACTGTACCACACACCTGCTGGAAGAAGTGACTGCAAACACAATTTACCAATCTTACTCCCCCAGCCCAACTCTCCACAAAATGGACAATATACCGAATGCTTGGCTAAGGGGCAAAGTGGATGAACGGATCATATTTACAGTGCAGAATAACATTAAGTAGAATTGCTATCATTCAGAGAGATTCCATTTTTTCTAATGGCACATATTTTTCTGCAAAATAATATTCATACATTTATTTTTATACTAAAATCATCATCTTGCCTTTATTTAGGCCTTAATTGAGTGTTAATATTATCGTAACCAACATATAAATTGCCATTTAGGGGGTTGGTTAACCCAATTTCTCTCATGACACCATACCCCAGAACGAATTATCTACATTTAAAAATTATTTTTTTGAAGTGCGGCTGACCATTACACAGTATAGATTATCAGTCACGTTAATATGTGCACTTTACTGCACAGTTCTCATCCAATTACACAGCTGCTTTGAAATTTTGCTTCCCAAGGCTCCCCACACACAGAGTTGTTGACCTTACAGCGCAGTGTAATTTGATGGTAAATGGTTATCATTTGGTCTGCAATGCCTCATGAAGTCATCTATGTTGTTATTTCTTGCCTTCAAGTTCCTGCCGATTACTGGATCGCAGCGGTCCATGACTAATTGGACGTCCACAGCCAGGAGCTGAATATATTCAGTAGGAATAAGTGTTGCAGAGTTTTGGTTTGCAGTATGGTTTATGTGTTGGTTTTCCTGAACAACTGTGCACGGAGTAGTTTCTATATGCAGCACAATTTAGCAAAGCATTTTGTAGAAAAAGCACAAGGCACTGAGACGGTGGGATATGGTCTTATTTTCAAACTCTAGATGTCACTGTTGGTTAACCACTGCTCGATTACCATCCGATTGTCAATTTCAATGAGTGATACATCTTGTATAGTTGTGGTCAACATTACTTATATCAATATAATATTTATATATATTACATTACATTATTATTAATATTATAATTACTTTTCCTGGAAAAACACCTCCCTCCAGAAACACTAATAACAATTTGCAGTACACGTTGGCTCAAAGCGATTATTCACAGTATTCACAGCCTGTTAGAACCTGCATTTGTGTTGAAACAATTCAAGTGTGTGGCTTTATGTCTTGCCTTTGAGAAAGATGATATTAACCACAAACAATCAGGAGAGCTCATTTCCTTGTCTCGTAGTTTTTAAAGGCCTGTTCATTTCTCAAGGTAGATTATTTTGTCTTCATCTTGTGGCAAGACAATTACTCAGTGACTCAGGAAAGACTTCACCTTCATGTTGTATCCCATGTTGCCCCTTAAACCAGAGAACTTGCTTTCCCCTGTCTTTTACGAAATAATCAGAAACAAGAGGCAGATATGATCGCTGGCACATTAAGAGCATTTGCTCTAAAACAGCTCTGTCTCCGATGGCAGGTTAGAAATATTCCTTCCCAACCAATCTTCTCATCCTCTCTGTCTCCCATAAGTTAGATGAAAATGTAAACAAGCAACTGAACATAATGTGTGTCATCCATCTGCTCTCCTGCGTTTCCCTTAAAGCATTTTGGATTTGTTGTGTCTGACGTTGAACAAGTTGGGGAAGCATCTTTCACTCCGCTGCTATTGTTGCATTGTCTTCTGTAAATGATCATATCAGAAAAGTTAATTTGTTGCCCACTGTGGCCCATTGAGAGTTTTACTACGAGTACAACTAAACTGTGCTTTGTTTGTTCAGGAGGAGCCCCTGGGACCTTGATACGTCACCAAATCCAATCAGCACTGCAAAATTTAAAGGGAGAAAATGATTCAAGATTACATGGCCACAATAACAATGTTTGCTGAAAACATGCGTGACACACATATACTGGAAGATGCAGATAGGCTTGCGTAGGATTGTACTGTACAAACCCAGGAAATGTGGTGAATGTAGGGTGGAAACTGGCAGGGATGATGTAAGGAAAGGGGATTGGAACTCCGATGATAAGATAATAAAGAATTGTTCTATTTGTTTCTGGTTACATCTAGTTAATGTAATCAATGATGTAATCTGTTCATTTTCTCGATCAGTTAGGCATTAAATGGTATCAGTGCAGTGGGGTGGGTGGTTAGCACTGTTGCTTCACAGCAGGAAGGTTACCAGCTTGAATCGTGGTTTGAGTCTCTCTGTGCCGAGGGTGTAGTTTATCCACCTGCCTCCCCGGCTTTTCTTGTTCTGGTGATCTGTTTTCCTCCTACCGGACCAATAACATGTATGTTGGATTGAATATCTATTATGAGAGTGAGTGGGTGTGTTGTTTTGTCTCATATGTGTCTTTGTGGCCCTCTGATGAACTTGTGACCTGAGTCTAAATCACCCCTTGCCCAGCTGGAATAGGCTTCTTTGACCCTGAATGTGATGACGTAGCCTAAGAAAATAGATCTGAACATGCCTAATAAAAATATTGGCTTTATTTTATTTTTTTACACTGCTTTTGCATATACCATTTAACGTAATGGTTTAAAAAAAAAAAAAAAAAAAAAAATATATATATATATATATATATCATAACAGTATATAAAAAAAAAAAAAATATATATATATATATATATATATATATATATATATATATATATATATATCATAACACTTTTAAAACTATCATTAGGTGAAAAGCTTATAAAATATTCCTTAAAATGACATATACTTGTCATTTATGATCCTAATTTGTGTAAAATAATCTGGGGTTTTTGTGGGGGTTTTTTTAAGGACAACACATTTTCACCAGAGCAAAAGCTGAATTATGAGTGATTTCATATTTCAGATTAATTGAATTCATAAAGCCAAATGCTCATCAATGTTGGGTAGCAATAAGGAGATTATTAGTGGTCTGGTGCAGTGGCTTCTGTTGTGTTCGCAGCTTTCACTCTGTTTTTCCTCTGTAAATCTATGACAGACTAATGGGGCTTCCCACCAGGGAAATCTGCTTGAGCTTCCTGTCCCAGAGCTGCCCTTTTCCTTTCTCAGTGAAAACCCACAGGCTGCTGTTCCTCCATACCAAAGAGGCAGAGGTGGAGTTCACTGTGACTCTGTTTGAACATCCAAAAATACTCCACAGTATCACACCTAATCTGTTGAATTTGGAACAACATGGGCAGATGGTGGCATTCCTCATTTGCTTGGCCTACATACAGTGTGTAAACACAGAAATTCTTGCAGGTATGTTACCAAGTTAAGCTCTGCTGTTTTTGGTCCTTCCATTAAACTTATGCAAAAATAGGACTGAAAGCTTAGATTTTTTTTTTTTTTTGTCAAATAGTGATCTTCAAATTGATCAAACATCTGTGTGAGACTGTGTGAGTTAGCGGTATGTAGCCGGAAGCCTGTGGTTTTGTGTACCACTGCATATCCTTTAATGATTAAAGAAACTACACTTGTGTAACAGTTACATTGAGATTTTATCTCCACAGGATTATTTTGAACAGGCTTGTCCTTTTATTTCTCCCTCTCCTTTGCAAGGTTACGTCTACCACTGACTGGGCCGAGGCAAACCTTTCAAAAACATATTTGCCCTATTGCAGTGACTTTAGCCACAGTTTAACATGGTGTTAAACCCCTTTGTGATGTTTGAAAGTCATCAATCTTCAATCCTGTTGCACTAATAGTACCTGTGTTTTAACCTGCAGGGGAAAGTTAGCATTCAACTGTAGAGTAAATTAATTAGGATAGCTGGCCAGGCTTAACTATACTGTCCCAAGGGCTGCATTTCTAATTCATTACATACTTCCACACCTTGAAGTTTGCTTCCACTTTGACAGGAGTTTAACGACTGCTAATTTGGAAGCTATGAATTGTAGTCTAACTTCGGCTTCATGCATATTTCCTCTTTCTGGTTTACTTGTGAACGAGCTGAGCACGTACTCGATGAGGCACCTTAACCACATTCAACTCGGAGCACAGACGCATATTAAACACAAAATGTTGAGGTTTATGTAGCCTAGTTTTAAAGCACAGCTAAGTCAGTCACATGATAACTGACAGTGCAGTTGGACCACTTTGTGAAATCCAGTTTTTTGTTTTGTGGTTGTATTTTGAATTTAATTTCTATGTTTTCTGAAATGTTGTTCTTTCTATGGCTTTGGATGGTGAAGTTGATGCTTGTCCCGTGTTGTGTTTGGTTTTGCACCTAAGGGCAGCGATATGGGCCTTGTTGCGTTTGGCTGCAGCCACTCCTGCACAAGTACTTTCTACAAGAAGTAATATAAGTCTGTTTGTTTGAGTGTATCTGTGTGTCATCAAGACAAAATGTCCTGGATGAAATATGAAAGGAACAAAGACAGCAATTACCAAAAACTCAATTTTAAGATCTTTGTCAATTTTGTGTGTGTGTGTGTGTGTGTGTGTGTGTGTGTGTGTGTGTGTGTGTGTGTGTGTGTGTGTGTGTGTGTGTGTGTGTGTGTGTGTGTGTGTGTGCGTGTGCGTGCGGATGTATTTTGTCAACATGATGACTCCATATGGTTCTGAAGATAGAGCTGCTCCAAAAAGTCATCACACTGTAATCCCAAGAACATCTCTGTCTGAGCCACGTTGTATTTACAAAACACATCAGGAGTCGTCATCTGGTAAAAACCCACATCCAAACACATCCATCTCCTTCCATTTGTTAACAGCCAACCAATTCTTTGGCATTCAAAAAAATAGTCATTCAAAAACCTTACCAACAAAAAGCACTTTAACCTTTTGTCAGACCGAAGCTATTCACGGAGCTGACGGCTAACTTCGGGGATAGTAATGATTTTTTTATTTTAACTTTTTAGAGGGCAAGGGCAACATATCCTTGGAACTTTCAAATTGCTAACCCTGAGTTGGCAAGGTTTTGTGTGTGTGTGTGTGTGTGTGTGTGTGTGTGTGTGTGTGTGTGTGTGTGTGTGTGTGTGTGTGTGTGTGTGTGTGTGTGTGTGTGTGTGTGTGTGTGTGTGTGTGTGTGTGTGTGTGTGTGTGTGTGTGTGTGTGGGGGGGGGGGGGGGGGGGGGGTTACCTGGATGTTGGTACCATTGCTGCTTGGAGCATTATTCTCTGACCTTTATCAACTATCTCAGTGCTTGTTTTGCTGTTTCTTTACGAATTTCATTTGAACTGATTGTATCTGACATTCCAACTGAAAAATGGAAAACTGAAACAAACAGAAGCAAAAATGTCCTTCTTGTATATAGACATTACATTTATTGGTTACTCTTCCTTTTCATTTGTTGATTTTACTGTTATGTAAACAGTACTGAGCTCGTTTAGACTTAAAATAGTAGCTGATCCAACTGGAAATACTTTCTGTCAGACATGCAGTGCTGCGCAACTATTTCCATCTTGATGTGTTGCGACAAATAAGCTTGACTATGACTGCAGTGATGAACTTTGCCAAGAAGAGCTAAGTATGTGCTTAGATTCAACCTTTCAAAGCCTGATTTAGGTTGTGTTGTATGACACTGAATATTACCAGCAGTCACCGGTGGGTGCGGGTCGCGTTAATCTGAATGCAAAACTCAGCCGGTCTAAACACTTATTCCCCCAGAAGGAATCCTTATGGATTTTCATTAGGGTCTGAGGTTCAACTTCACTTGCTTTATTTATAGAATTTGTGCTTAAATCGTGTGGCTGTGTGATGTATGTACCCCACTGTGTTGTTACTTTTATAGTAAATTCTCCACAGATTCCAGCTTTAGATAAGAACATTAATATTCTGACTTATACCCCTATTTTTCCTGTTTTGATTCATGACCCCATTATTTTCTTTCTTTGTATATTCTGTATATCACACATCTATTTGCATCTTTGGTTTATAGCAAGCGATAAATAAATTAGTAATGAAAATATACTGTACAACTTCTTACTCTTGCTATTTGCCCCCAGTATTTCATTGTGGAAATCGCTTCCCATACCATCTTTTTAAGTATGAGCTATCTTGTTCTAGATAGCTTGTTTTCAGGCTTTATGTACACACGGTTTTTGTATTTATGTACCAGCTCTGAGGGTGTTTAAGTAAATGTCTTATACTGCTGGTCAGTGAGGACAGAGTGCTGTGGTACCGCAGAACAAAAGACACATAAATAAATGGTGAGAAAACCAATACAAGTGATATTAATACACACATTAGGGATCAAGTTATAAATAAGCACATTTACAGAAATTTGAATATATGGTTTTTGGTTCAGAAGAGTCCTAAACATATAACTTTATTGGTAGGCCTTTTTAAGGTCAGCTGCCTTGAAGCTTTCCATTTGTGGCCATACTTGATCTGCAATGCATTGAAGAGGTGGGTAAGCTTCTAATTCAAGCATGTATCCTTGGTTTTCATCCCGTCCTTCACCTTTTTTTTTGTCTTTAGTTTTCCTTTATACATCATTGAAGGCTCATTTTTGGTTTTAATTCCAGTGAGAATAATTAAAATTTTTTGGGCTGCAATCAGTTGGCATCAGAGAAACCTGGTGGACCATCTTGGACTGGTGTAAATGTCGACGTCTGCATCAACTGGATGTTTCCCACAGGCAAAAAGAAATATATGAATTAAGTCTACGGTTGAGGGTTTCTGCATCCCTGTGGTGATTTTGATTTGCTGATCTCATATCTCATTTCCCTTTTTCCTCTTTTCCTCTTCTCTCAAGCCAACATTGCTTTCCTCTTCATCTTAGCTATGTGCTGTTCTGTACTAAATTACTAATAATTTTTCTTCACTTACAGTGCCCTGAGGATGCATATGCTGTGCTTTGGTCCTATGAGTCAAACTATTTAAAGAGAATGTAAGTGTAAGTACTATTATTTTAGAAATTAATTAATTTTGTTAAAGGGTGTGCTAAGGAAAGTGTGAAATGCTTCTGATGCCGTCCATGAGCCAAAGTGTAACAAATGTTGGCACTCTTTACAGGACCACTTGGGAGTCTTTTCTTTATTATTCATGTGTTCCCTGGCCTAAACAATGGGCCTTTCTATTAGCGAAGGTGATACGGATGGAGACTCAAGATGTTTACAGCATGGTCTGTGCACACCAAATTCCATTCACTTATGCTTGTTTAAACAGAGCATCCGTAAACAAAAGGGAATAAACATGAAGACTGAGTTATGTTCCAACGTCGTAATCTTTTTCAAAGTGCATTTGCATGTTTACCAGCTGCAAAAGCAAAGCTTTTATCAGCATTTGTGTATGCATCATGGAAAATGGGCTCCTGGTGCGGCAAATTGTATCAGGAGCCACTGCACAAGCTGTCATTTAAGTATTGTCTCTGAGTGTATTTTGGTTTCAACAGACAGGACTGAGTTTAACATCATGTGTGGTTTGACCCTCGGTTACTATGCAAAGAGCATCAGATTTAATGGTAAGGAGCACACGTCTTTCACAGGTCGCATGAAAGAAAAAAGGAAAATTGAAGTTACAAATACACTTTTAACAAAATGTCCAGGAAGTGTCCAGGTCTTCTTACCAACTGATGTTTAGATTTGTGCTGCTTGAAGTGCAGCTCCAGTACTAATGAGTATGGTCGGCAAGCAATGGTTAAAAATATCTATGTCACAAGTGACATAGATATTGGTTCCAAGACATAGAAGTGGTTCCAAAATCAGCCTATAATATAACGCCTGATTTCATCTTCTCTTTGAAAACTTGTTTTCTTGTATCAAATTTAAGATTGTTAAATTATTTAGAGCGAGTGAATAAGAATAATAATGCGTGGTGTAGACACTTCTCCCTGTGAAAGTGTGGCACTCGTACAACGTGGTCAGAAAGTTGATCCTCACTCAGTTAATGAATAGGAGAATACACAACTGGTCTCTCCTTTTTTACGCATTTTTCTTCCTCGGTAGGTGGAATAAAAAGAAGGATCGGGTTTTAGGCCTTTCTGGAAAGTGGCTCTTACGTACAGGTAAAAGGGATAAACATTCAGCAAAGAAATGCCAGTATGTGAGGGCCTATGGATGTGAAGTCAAACAATTGAGACCAAAAGGTTTTTTGAACCAGACTGTAAATATGCTTATTTCTGCTTTAAAGTTAGAAATGTTAAAAAGGGATACAATGGAGATTGACTTGGTTTGGGAGCCAGTCGAGGAACTGCAACAAATCTTACTTCCACATGGGATACTACCTGGAAGTTAGATGGTTGGGGCTTGGTCAGCCCCTGTGAGAATGCTATATATTGTCTTGTTTTTCCCTTCCTACCTGTGTGTCTGACTGTTTGTCAGTCCCATCTGTTTGCCTGTCTGGATGACTAGTCATCTTTTAGATTTTCTTTGTCTTCTGCTAGAGGCCTCTTTGTGTTTATTTTTTTATTCCTACCTGAGCACTGTTTTTTGTTAAAATAATGGATTTTTCTTCACGACTTTATAGATCTCCTGGATTTTGGTCCTTTCAAATTATGTCACGACAGTAAAACCTTCTCTACACAGAGCCATGGTCACCCCATAAGGGATGGTGCAGCTTTAAACTCAAATGCAGAAGACTGGGAGGTGGGAGCAGCAGCTGAAGTCCTTTATCAATCCAAAAGCACTTTTAAGGAGGATATCACGCCAGTGCTAGAATATATATACCGGTACACCCCTTTTTTTTTTTTCTTTAAATAAGAAAGCTACATCTAGGAAGACACCATCTTGTCCTAAGTTCATGCATCTTACTAGATGCCGAATCACCCCTCCTTCTCTCTTCTTCTTCTCTTTCCTTTCTTCGGATCAACCCATAGTTATTAATTAGAAGTATCTCATCACCACAATTGTTCCCACTGCTTGCTTCCACCTGTCTGTATGGATGTCTGGTAGATGCCTGCTGCCATTCTGGCCTGCAGTCCTGCCCTCTGACCACCTCTGTGTCTGCTGCCTAAATCTGCTGGTGTAGTTATCCCTGTAGTGCACCAACTCACCATTGTGTCTGTGTCTCTCCTCTCTCTGTTCTTCATTTTCTCTGTCTGATCTCTCTTTTCCTGCTCTGTCCAGCTGGCCTTCGGCAGGAGGGTCCCTCCTTATGATCCAGGTCCTGGTCCAGGTTTCTTCCCTCCTAAAGGGGGGTTTTTCCTGCCACTGTTTGGCTTAAGGCTTTTCTCCCACTAGGGGGGGTTTAACCTGCCATTGTACCGTATATATAATAATTGCTCGGGGGTCATGTTCTGGGTCTCTGGAAAATGCCTAGAGACAACTTCTGTTAGATAGACACTATAGAAATAACATTGAATTGAACTGAATTAAAACAGTAAAAACAAAACAGAAACTTGAACTCCAAAGTGAGAGAAATAGGCAAGCCACAAAAAATTAAGCTTAATTACGGTTTTGTCCACAAAATCAACAAGTTTTCTACTTTTAATTGATCTACCAATATGATTTGTTCAGTGTTGACACCATTGTTTTATTTTATCATTTTATTTTTAAGTATATGAATTGAGGTGAGGCTATCCCTATTGGTTGTCTAGTCACTGTTTCTCAGGCATAAGACATGAGAGAGATGGGGACTTAATCTCAACTTGCACACACTAAGTTTGAGGCACAACTCAGATTTGAGTATTGTGACCAATCTTTAGTTTTTAATGTTTCCACTATGGTCTTTGTCCGTTGGAATGTTATTCCCTTCTCAACAATGGATACCCCACACGCAGCAGTAGGGCCTCTTGTATTCAAGTTTGGCAACAACATGACGCAAATAATAGAAGTGCCAAAGACAATGTCTGCAATTGCAGAATCAAACATTGCCGCATGGACCACATCTAAATTTACTCCAGACCTCATAACTCACCCACATAGGTCAGTAACTTAATAGTAAGAAAATATAACATTTCCAGCCAATGGAATTCAATTTGACTGGTATGGCAACCATTTAAAACATTTCAAATGATCATTTTAAATCATTTGCTTGTAATCCTTGTTCAAAATTCACATAGAGTGCTATCTTTACAGTGACATTAAAAACAAACGAGTAACTTAATTATCCCAAATCTGGAGTAACCATCTGGTGCTTGGTGACACTAGAAGAAGCACTAAATATTATTCATGTTCATGGCTGCAGGCGGGTTACTGGATGACCATGTCACATTATGGGCTCATTAGTTTTATGAGAGGCATATTTAATAGATTACACAATATCATAAGTGACAATAGCAATGTAAAATTCCAAGCACATGCTTTGAATTCCTTATAAATAGAAATGCAACGTTCAAAGCAGACTGGATGAAAAATGCTGCTCGCACAAGATCAAACTACCCTTACAATCTCATGAGATTGAGGATTTGATCTCAACTTGGCTAAAATGAGTTGAGAGAATCTGTAAAACACAAAAAGTCAACACCTTGAAAATTAACAAGTTTTAGAACATATCTTTTGTTCTTGATATCAAGATTATTGCCACATGTTAAACATTTTGGAAATATATATTCTTGAAAACAGTTATTTGATTTACTTAGTAATAATCTAAAAAATAAATCTGGAAAACATTGTTGGTTTGAGGCAACATATAAAACAAACGGGGAGCTGGAGATCAGTAAATATTTGCTGTATTTGAAGATAACAAATATTAAGCAGTAAAATACACTCTAAGTTGAGTGTTTTGATGCTTTCCCACTTCTGTTCACTTTCTCTTCTCACCAAGGACGTATCAGGTTAGGCAAAGCAGATGCCATCCATTTATTAGAAATTTGAATGTGTGCTTTTAAAAAACAGCAATGATTAATAAAAAATGATAATAGTAATGAGCCTTGCCTTCTGATTTCACACGAGAAGATTCATCAAACTGCCTATCCATCTTTTCAAGCTTGCAAAGTAATCGATAATGATTATAATTTTACTTACTATAGGATAAAACTTAAATGTATCTCACCACTGCATTTTAAAAACAGGATACAGGTTAAATTATTCCATTTATATGGCGTTGATACTCCATATGTTAACCCTTTCGACACTAGGTTCTGGATTTGATATACAAACAATAATGTAAATATAGCCCCTAAATGGTGATTTTTATCAGTCAACTGCTGCATAATGTTCAATCCACTTTTCCCTGATCTATTATATGATAATGGATTTGAAGTCAAGGTCAAGTCAAGATTTCTTTCTTTGGTTAGTATGATTAGAGTATTGTTGAGAGATTCTGCTGCAACTTTAGTTGATATACAACAAACCATATAAATAAGGAGGGAACATGCTGAGAGTTTTTATTGTATTTGTGTAACACTGACTTGTGACACACTCCTTTCAGATATAGCTTTCTGTATATCTCAGTTGTCACTTGAGCGATGTTTTCAAGTGCTCTTCAAACAGCGCACTCATGGAGCCATGGAGGATCCTTAAACCAGCCCTCAAAAGGTATTGGATACAAATAACTCTGAGCCGCTTTTGAAAGGCATTTTCATCCAGGCAGTTATTGAAGGATGAAAATGTCATTTCCTTTTTTGTTTGCAGTGTTTCAATCTTGGGTTATCTCAAATTAAATTGGTAAAAGAGCTGAGCTGCTTTCACAGTATCGCAGTTACAACCACTGCTTGCTTCTTTTCAGTTCTTTTTTCCTCACAAAAAGGAGGTCTGTTTTAATTGGTGGTACAAATACTTCCCCAATCGCTTGGGTTGTTGGCTCAAGTGTTGATTATCCTCTTGATGTGGAAAAATTAATATTCAAATAAGTTTTAGGCTCAAACGTCCCTGTTTACACGTTTAAAGGACCAATCTTCTTGGAATAGCTGAATGACTCTTGGGAAAGAGATATCCCGAATCTGGAACAGCTGTGTGTAATTAATTATTGAGGGTGAAAGTGAATGATGATTCCAATCTGTGGCAGCTAACAAAAACCGTTGAGGGATTCAAAAGGGTTGCTATGATATTGTTGGCATTAAATGAATTTTAGATTAACTTTGCAAAGTGGTTATGAGCTGTGGATTATCAGTAACTGTGTCACAGCTGCACGTCATTGTTCCTGTTTGTTGCTGTAGTGTAGACGGCTTAATTTGTTATTGTATACAATTCAATGAAATTGTGCTTGCCCCCCCCATCATTAAAAACACACACGCCAAGAAAAGGTTGTGTTTACCTGTTGAAAATTAATTTGAAATCCCACATTTTATATTTCGTTGTGATTTTCATGGTGCTGCTTTATGAACTTTGTTTTAAAACTGTAATATATATCTGAATAGTAGTTATTTTTGGACACATCTGTGTTTTATCCGTAAGGGTTACATGTCACATGGAAAGCTGAAAGACCCAATTAAATGCTTGGACGGGCCTTTAGTATGCTGTACTTTGGCATGTCATACAGAAAAAAACTGGGATATGCTGAAACATTTTTAATATTTATGTAAATAACTATTGAAATCATCTATTAAGAATCTATTAAATCTATTAAAACACACAATTAATTATTGGCTGGTTTTAGGAAATGTCAACTCCTCCAACAGCAAGTACATGCTGCAATCACAGGAGACTGTTACCCTTGTGTTGTTCCACTCCCTTTTTTCCTTCATGTGTGGTCATCCATCTGCTTCATCTCTCTCTGTGAGCGTCTGGGTCCTGTTGAAAAGTTATATTTGCTCAGACTGATCTCTAATCAGAGCAATGAATCATGATCTGAAATGTCATAGAGGCAGCTACGATGGGACCTGGCTGAATTCCCTTAAATGTTAAGGGGATATTTTGATTAATTTCAAGTGGTGTTGTGTGAAGTACTAATCAGCAGTTTGGCCACTTTCACGCCACACAATTTCAAGCCCATGTTGCCAGGTGCAGATCTTGTAGACTGATCTAAGGGAAATTGGTGGGTATCTGGTGGTCGCCTATTGTCATCCAGTCGTTATGTATGAACAACTCTAATACTCACCAAAGAGGCTCACGGACACCTCATCAATCCATTGCTGAGTCTGAGTCATTGCTGAGTCATTGGGCAACTCCCAGTTGCAGCCACAGTGAATGAGAGAGCAAAGGATAGGCTGGGGAACCAGGAGTAAGTGAAATAGGGTAGCGAGAACACACACAGTCAATAAGACACTATGCACCATACCAAAATATGATCAGGCAGCCACCTGTTCATCACAAAAGATTATTACAATAATCAACCCCAGTATATGGCCAAACCACATCAGCTTTGTAGAGTCAGGGGAGAAGCCTACAGTCAAAGCAATGGGGGCCCGTAAAAGATCAAAAAACACTCTGATTAAAGAGATTAGAGTGGCAATTATCCCTTTCAGCCAGGTGGCGGAAGATGGTGATATTGTGCAAAGATGGTCTGACTTAATGCTTCCTGAATGTTACAGCAGATATGGTTCAAGACCCCAGAGCTCCCTGAGGGGGACACTGGGATTTTCCAAGCATGCTGAGTCTGAGACAAAGCAGAATGTTTAGCATTTCACATTTCATCTTACATGTTAGAGGCCTCGAGTTTGTTCATGCTTTGAAGCATCCAAATTAATACAAATGAACCCGAATGGTGACCAGCATTATTCTGATTGAATTAAAAGGTCAATGAATGGTTACATTGTATCTCCTACGTTCTGTCATACACAGTAAAACAAATATGATTTATTTCTTAACCAACGTGAAAGAATCACTTTGAAAAGGTTAATGTCAAGTTTGCAGCTACGAATCCTGCATCACTGACGAGAGGCATATGATACGACGCTAACTGTATTAAATGATGCCTTGGTAGAAAACCATCCACTACTCACAACCCCCACCCCCGGGGCAATCAAACACTTGGCTGACAACATAAAAGTGTTCAGTTGCAAGTCTGAGAAGAACCTATTCACATGTCTCACCTGATCCAGCCTAACCACAGCACAAAGCAGTCTACTGGTCATGGATCAAATACAACACCACACACACACACGCACGCACGCACGCGCGCACGCACGCACACGCGCACACACACACACACACCATTATGGTTGTACTTTTGGTCTATAAAGGGTGTGAGCAGAAAAGTCCACACAAGAGACCCTTCATAACAACACAGATTGAATACAGGCCTGTTAAGAAGTTGTTACAGTCCTTTGAACACACCGAATTGGACCTGATCCAATTGTGTCTGTCGATTTCAGGTCTGCATTCAGTAAACTAATTCCAAGACTCCTCTTCCAAACTCTCTCAGCCCTGTGTCTCTGCTGTCATGTCAGTGGATCACCAGCCTCTCATGCATTGAACAGAAGGTTCAATTCAATTCAATTTATATAGCGTCTGTTACAACACAGTTGCCTCTAGGCGCTTTCCAGAGACCCAGAACATGACCCCGAGCAATTATTACATAAACAATGGCAGGTAAAGACTCCCCTAGTGGGAGAAAAGCCTTAAACCACCTAAAGTGTGGTTGATGGAGAGTTAACGAATGGAGAGATGGAGCCCGTCATCACTGGCCCTCCTCAGGGCTGTGTCTTCTCCTAACTCTTCTTCGCCTTCTTTACCAGTCATTACAACTCAATGTATCCAGCTGCTAATCCCCTGCATATCGGTGGGAGGTGGCACAGCTGGTGCCTTAGTGGAGTCTGATCAACATGCAGTTGAACATACTCAAGTCAAGTAAGCCAATAGTGGATTTAAGGAGCCACATCTTTGCTGCCCCACACTTTATCCAACAGTCCTGTGGAGATCTCGAAGTTTGTAGGAACTAGTATTTCCCAAGACTTGAGCCAAGAGGCCAATATAAGCTCAGTCCTTAAAATTGCTCAGCAGAGAGTGTACTTTCTGGGGCAGCTGAGGACGTACAGTCTGCCACAGGAACTCCTGACCCAGTTCCACACGGCAGTAATTCATCTTGTGCACATCCATGTTCTGTACCACATACAGCATGAGAACAGGGACAGGATATAGGGTACAGTGAGATCAGTAGAAGAATTATTGAAGCTCTGCTTCCTTGTCTCCAGGACTTACACACCTCATGAACACGAAAGTGAATACCGTACATAAAAATGATTACATTTTCCAAATACTTTTATTTCTTCAGCAGACACTAATAAACATTGCACAGCAAATCTGCTAGATGCCAAAACAGTTTCTTCCTTAATACCACCACCCTTATTAATAGCTGATACAACCATGTCTTGCATATCCTTGAAATACTGATCATATAACGCTGTTTGCCTTACCACACTGTACTCTGTGCAGATGATCTTTCTAACCTTTTTATTAATTCCCATCTGGAAGTGAACTACATTTTCAAATTTCTTTTTATATCATACATGGCTTATACAGTTAATAGTCTTGTCAGTGATGCAGTCAGAGGTTCTTTCTGCTCATCCACATTGAGAGGACTGGATGAATGGATAGATGGATGGATGAACGCTTGATGGATTATTTTTTTCTGTAAAGCTAGAGACAATAACAGCTGGAGACAGAGTCCTGAGTCAACCTTCTTGGTCAATAAACACAGATTTAGATTCTGAAATTATCATTTTTTTTAAGGATTCCCCTTATCTCAGATGCTTCCTCTACACTGAATTTGCAGCTCCATTATAATTCACTCCATCAGGGCAATGGGCCAGGATGAGATCAAGTGTCTCATCTGCCGTTGGCTGTTAGCGCATGGTGGTCATGTGGCTCAGAATGAAATGTGAGAAAACGGAGAAAACATTCTCACAGACCAAGATCATCACCACTGATGACAGTGTGGTAATGTTGTGATTGGATAGTAAAACTGTTTGTTGTAACGATTGTTTTTGTGGTTTTATCTCTTTTTTTTTCATTAGAGAAGTGAAAGCTGCTTGAGAGACGGAAATGTTGCAAGACCAGAAGTGTGACTGTACCCGATGTGTTTAATATGTTTTGCTGTAGTTGGGAATAACTGATGTGAGATGAAAAAGTCGTCATTCTGTGTTTTTAGAACTACCGTAGTTTAATTGAAATGACATTTGACATTGAAATAAGGCATTCCATTTCTCAGGCATCAGGTGAAAGAAACGATGAGAAATTCAGCATACACCTGTAAATTGGCTGCCATGGGTTTGTTTTTCTTCTACCCATTACTGTCACAGTTATATGATGATGTGCAGCACATTAGGACTTCATTTTATCTGGACTTCAATCACAGATTGATAAAAATAAGTCATTTTAAATGGGAAAAATCAACATAAACAAAGAAGGTGGTACTGTATCAGGTTGCAACAATCCAACCCTCTCAATGCAGCCTCAAATCTTCTCTCCAGCCATTTTCACAGCCATTGACACGTTAATTCGTGTGACCAAAGCATCTCACATGCCTCCAAGGAATTTACAGTTGACAAAAGACCCTAATGACGCTAGGAGGGACTAATAGGTCAGCTATTTCCACATGACTTGAATTTCCCAACAGCTTAACTGAATTTAATAATACTCAAGCAATCCCCAAAGTTAAAGTATATTGTTAGACTAAAAATCTAAATAAGTAAAAAAATTTAATTTGTCAAAAACTGTTGGAAAGTTGAAAGTTTATCAGAGAGATAGGCTGGTTTGAAATCTTCAAATATCCTCATTAATGTGTCAGGGTGTTGTCTTGTAGTTTCACAAGAACTGAGCTGATGAAATCTCACACAGCATCAGCAAAACTCAGATGAGGTCCCAGTTAAGTTGATAATGTGGACAGAGACTCAAACACAGCAATTCAGTGTTGGAGTGCAATCCCTGAAGGCAAAACTTGATGAAACACATAGTATGTCATTTCCACCAGTCCTTCTCTGTGTTTGCTCCATCTTCTTCCAATTTAGGTGTGATCTCACATCTGTCTTGACAATTCAGACTTCTTCTTCCTTACTCTCTGTATTAGTCCTGGTCTATATCTCCTCTGGAACCCTTCTGGTTTTTAGGTCATGTTCAACATTACTTTGAAAACCTTAGTTAGTTGCTCCTGTCAGAAAGCTCTCCCATTTTCATGGTCATTCCCCATAAAATATTAGAATAACAAGTAATAATCATTTATGCAGCAGAGCATCCAAACCAGTGTTTCAAAAATGAATGTTTACCTGAAGAAAGTTTGGCAGGAAATCTCAAGATAATGTAAAGACAGTCATAACATGAGCTACCGTTTACAGCAACAGGCAGTGCCGTGCCAGACCCCACCAGTAACTGAACTACAAACTCCCCACCTGTCAGGACAGAGGAAGCTTATTGGATGAAAAGTAAAATATGTTAAAATAACCAACAAAAGAAGTCCAGTTACTGATATCTGAGCTGCTTAGGACCACATTTCATTTCATTTCATTTTCATTTTATTCTTTATTTCATTCAAAAAACAAAACAATCCAATACAAACACAAATACAAATGTTCCTAACTTGTGAATGAAAAGGGAGCAGAAAGAAGAAGAATCTTATCTGATCTGCCCCTTTCACAAATAACATAAATTAAAAATAATAATAAAAAAACAACAACTAAGTGAATAAAAACAACTAAAATAAAATAAAAAAATAAAATAACATAACATATCCTCTTATATTCAGTGATTAAAGCAAAAAAAAAAAAAGGGTTCATGAACCCAGGTTTATGCATGCAGACATCTTCCCCCAAGCTGTTGCTCTGATGAACTCTCATCACTCATAGTCTCAGAGTAATCAATCACTGTGCAATAATGATAATGATAATCAGAATCAGAAAAGGGTTTATTGCCAAGTTTGTTAACACACACAAGGAATTTGTTGTGGTGATTGGTGCAATACAATAAAAATAATACAAATATAAAAGCAAATATATAAGAGATAAAATAAAATGTATAAACAGAAATGTACAATATGAGGTTTTTAAAGTGCTGGATATGAGTCTGTACAAAAAGTGACTTTGGATGACTTAGGACAGATAAAATGTATAAACAGAAATTTACATTATTATTAATGATAATAATAACCAAAATCATATGCTGAAACAATGCACCCTTCACCCTTTGTCTATTACTGTTTGTAACTATTTAAATCTGGGTGCAGTGAGTGAAAAAAAATGAAAACAAATTCCCTGTCTGGCATTTTCATACTTGGCCAATAAAGCTTATTCTATTCTAAATATGTAATGCAAATAATTGGTGGAATAATAACCGGCCTCACGCCTTAATTGTGTTCAGTAGTTGTTTATATCAGTGACTCTTGCTGTGAAAGGGCCACTCCGCCGCCAGGCCCCGCCCCTTCAACGCCACGCCGACCTCGCCTACGTCACCGTATCTGACCAATAGCGGCCCGACTTGCTTTTCCGCACGAACCTCGGTGACCAATAGGAAACCAGGGGGGGCGGGACTACAGTGGGCCTGGTTTTCAAGCTTGGTTGAGAAGGTAAGCTCCGAGAAGAGATCTTTTGAGTTTTTTCTTATATTAAATTTATCAATAACGTTGTAATTACAGCAACCTTATCCGTGGCGGTGGCTCTTTTGTACGGGATACATACGAACACCGTCCACCGGGGTAGTGTTCACCCAGTGCTGCCTTTCATGAGTGGACAGCACTGTAAAGTGGTCCACTCACAGAGAACAACGGTGATTTCTCCCAAACATCTCAATCGATTATTGATCAGCAATAATTCCCGCTATTGTCGGCTCAATAACGGCCTGGTCGCTGGACACTGGGAAGTGTCCGGGCATTTGGAAGTACCCGTTTTATCTCGTTATGACCAAGTTACACGGCTGTAAGTTTGCTTTCTTTGACATTTCAGCCCTGTCACTAGTGTATAAACACTGTATTGTTGTGTTTGTGCTCAGCTAACTTAGCTCAGCCTGTTTACACGTGTTTTACAGTTAATGATAAAGCTGCCTGCTCCTACTGAACATTATTGCACTCTTGCATCCTACATAGTGAGTGGAGGGAAACACGTGTGAAGGGAAACATTTGTGTAACTTAACACCCTGGACTTTGTGGTTGGGATAATGTCATGATACTTCATGTTATGATACTTTCAGAGAGGATTTACCCGCCTGTGTGAACAGATGTGAGGAGGCGACAGGACGTGGACTACAACTCACACCACCACACCTATTCTCCTAACAAGTCTCCTTTATGGTTGGATCCATTATTTGATAACGGCCAGCTTTCTTCACTTTTTAAACCGAATGGATTTTAAACCCGCATGAAGCTGGATGTTTTTGCTGCCCCGGTGCTGTGGAGATAATCAACGTCTAATAAGGACGCACTTCTTGCCTCTGGAGGAAAGTTAAAGGCAGATATGGATCAGGCCAGCGGCGGGGAAGACCCCAACAAGCCCTCCAAGAAGAAGTCCAGCGAGGATGAGGGGAAAAATAAAAAGCTGGTAGGTTCTCACACTGCACACTGATGTTGCATGAGGTAATGTGTGTGAAAGGAGTCACATCCTGGAGTCTGACAAGTGGGGGTTTAGTGCAGACTTCAGTTAAGCTGAGAAAGTTGTCTTGAGAACATAATCTCCTATAGAAAAGTTTCACTACCTTACACTGTCCGATTTCTCTTTTGGCCACACCACTTCAATAAAGTTATTAAACTACATGCTTTTGGTGCAGGAATTTTTTGTTCAGAACAGGATCAATTATTGATGTGTTGTTATTACTATTTAATGTAAGCCAATCCGGAGAAGCTAATAGCAATTTGAGTTGAGCAAAAGAGATAGTATTTCGCTGAGTGTTTCAGTTTTCAGAGCACTCAGTGGATCACGTGATCATCTCATCAGTGGGTCACCTGAAAGTTTTCTGAAGAGCACTCTTGTTGGGGGAGCTGGGACTGTGTATATTTTTTCACATACAGACAAAGTTACTGGATGAGTTATTGTGTAGCACAATGTCCATAGGGGTTTGTGGTGCTTTTATGAATCCTTTGAGTGTGTGTGATAAAAGTAATCTCATACAGTGTGAGGGCAGTGTCCGTAAGATAACAACTGAAAGTAACCGTTATGATATATTTTATGGTTCCACATCAGCATACCGCGGTGAAGGGATTTATATATAGGGAGGAGGCCGCTTATTTAGAAAGGGGACATCCTTTTGTTTGCGTCAGTGGATCTCGAGTGTGATGACATTGTCCTTGTGTGTTGTCTTGCTGGAAAGAAGATTTGTGGTCTTGGTGGAGGTCATGTTTTGGATTATGTAAAAAGTTTGGTTCCAACTCTTTCAATTTATCAACACATGTTGTGCTTTTACTTGTTGATAGGAACTAACAAACTTAAGCCTCAGTCGCAATTCGCTGTCCTAGGCGTGTTGAAAGTAATCAAGACGTGGACTGCATGAGTGTTGTAGCATGTGAGGGTACACCATCAGCAGCTTTTGAAATCACTGTGACTGCTGTTTATCTTTGCTCTAATTTTACATCTTTGAGTGGAAAGTTTGACTTATTGAACTTTCCAGATGATGTCACTGCCAGAAACAGACCTGTTGCAGTTGCTTTGCGTTCTCAAGTTTAGCTGTGGCCATATCTCTTTCATAAGGAACTGAAAATGAGGTTTTGGTGACAAAAATAATGAATGAACACAACTGCATAGATTGCATGTGTAAAAGCTGACCATGGGACTGACTGACTGTTGTTTACTCTTGAGATTTGATCTTGTAATCACTGGTTGTAAAGAGAACAGTTAAAGGTAAAGGAAAGTTTGGCCATAATAACTACCAGACAGGAAATCCCTAAAGTGGGCCGAAATAGCATGTTTCCTTAGACCGAGAGTGTCGCTTTGAGAAATCACCATGATAGCCTGCGATGAACTTGAGTCTCAAGTTTAATATAACATTAGCCCTTATTCAATCACTTTTAAAAACTGTATCTTTAAGATTGCTTTTTGTTTAATGTATTTTTTTTCTTAAATCTGTCTCATGGCTAGACATGTTCCCCATTGCTCAATTCTCTTAGCAGGGCAGTTGGATTCAGAGGAACTTGAACTGCAGCTGTTGAAAAAAACATCTCCAGCTTTGAGTTGAGGCAGGAAGTCATTACTCATTGCTGGGTGGAGCCTTGATATGCTCTTTTTGATTACCCAAATGTTAAACCGCCCCACTAAACACTTTAAAATCAAGTTAGTTTGCAGACATGTAGAAAACAGAACGCACTTATGAAAGCATGGAGATGTGTGTTCATTTAACACGTGAAATCTCAAAGTTTAAATGGTTAAAAGGGAAATGTAACAACATTTGTTTCAGATCTCTATTATGATACTGTCTAATGAAACAAAATAAAAGCCTCTGATAGTGGTTTCTAATATAATAAACACCAGCTGTGGGAAGGATATTGCGCAAATATTTAAAGGTTTTTGTAACACTAGTGGCCTTTATTGAGAAAGTAGGTAGACAGTAAATAGGTAGAGAGAGATGGGGGGGTACATTGCAGTATAGAGCAACAGGCCGGGACTCGAACCTGCGCTGCCCGCACGAGGACTATAGCCTATTCAAATGGCGCCCGCTCAACCCACTGAGCTATCCAGGGCCCCTATGATCTAAACTTTTAACGGTAAGGGTACATAGCCAATTCAATAAAGATTATTATTCTGAAACAGTTGCTTTGCAATAACCGATTCTTAGTACTTGCTTACATATTTCTAAATCCATATGAGACACTGAATATCCCGTCTCTTTATATCAAGCAAACAACTTAATTTAGCTATTTTCATTTTATTGTGAAAGTTGAACCCTCAATCAGATGGACACACTGGAGGTTGGAGCTACCAGCTCCGCTTCAGCCAGTGTTTCAAAGCCAGGAACCATGTCTCCCAGGGAGGTCGTCAAGTGTTTGCAAGACTCTAAATGTGGGATTATAATTTCCTTATTCTGCAAGCACTCACTTCACCAGAAGGAAATCCTGCATGACGCACTTCCTCTGCTCCAGGAATCCCACTGCACCCTCCTGTGTCCTGTGTCCAGACGTCTACCGCTACAGGTAGTCTGGAGTGGTTATTGCCAGTGTTGCTGTGACGTACATAACGTTATTGGCTCATTGTTGTAATCGGTCAAAATCACGGATGGCTTTCAGATCATTGAGATGGGTGAAAAAAAGTTGAGTTATGGAGAATGAACTTGACCTTTGAGTCATATTGTTTTCTCTCCTGTCCCAAAAAAATGTCACTACCTGGATTTAATTAAATATAAAGGTAAGAGCCTCCCATTGGATAATTACTCTATGGGTGATTATGTTTCAGTTGGCAACAAATGAACTACCGGTAACTCCAACTGATGCAGTGAGTAGCTTCTCGTTTCTTAAACAACCATGTTGGCAGCCGCATCCTGTGTTTGTGGAAAAGATGTTGATCTCTTCAGAAGGGTCAAATTATTGGCATGCGTCACGTAAAGAAAACATCTCAGGAGTTTGCTGAAACTACTACAATTGGTTCAAGAACAGTCCAACGCATTATTTGAAACTGGATGAATAGTGGGGAACCATATTCTTCGAGGAGGAAAACTTGAATGATTATTATCGGCAATCACTCATGGTTGTGTCTAATAGTACTTAAATAATATCTCAAAATCTTAAATGTAATCATAATTAACGGTTATGTTTTAATGGCAAAAGGGAGAGCTTTTCCACACATAGAATTCAAAAGGAACTCAGGAGATTGGGACTAAAATGAAAATTATTTATTTATTTTTTACCTTGTTGTTTTTGGACAGGCAGTGTATGATACTGTAAAGGACCATTTTTGATGAACCATGTAGTTTCTATGGATGTGGTCCAGATCAGAACATGCTGTTTTGACAGAGTTTCATTTTCACCCAAAGTTTGCTGGTTTGGTTTACGAAAAGTGAAGTTAGATTATTGAGGACAAACACAAACACAAATGTTATTCTTTATCATGATATAGACGTTTGTATAATACAAGTGTTATGACATAAACGTGACTTAAAACTTGTCAGGCGTTTCTAGTTATTCTTTTTATCTAAATATCCTTTTTTGGAATAGCATGAAAGCACAAGTCATTAGAACATGCGAATGGAATGAAATCTTTAAAAGGAATTCAGGGGAGCTGCTTTAACAGGGAAAACTTCTCCCCTCCCTGCATAGCAGAGTAAAAGATGACCTCACAGAGAGCAGAGTGAGAGAGGAACCGTCCTACTCGGTCCATATAATAACAATGGGACTGCATACACTTGGCTGTGTAGGTTCCAGCATATTTTCAACCTACTGCAAGAGTGGAAAAAGGACACTTGTCATGTGCATCTGTTTGTGGGATTTCTTTGGTCGCATGAACAAAGTTGACTTTTAGTTTTAGATATTAACAAGTTAATCAGACTTTATCTCCTACATACACATTCTTATAATTTGCAGCTTATGGGTTTGTACAGTTGTTACAGTTGTACATTTGCTACAAAAAGTGAATAAAAACTTTGTAGGTCGAAGGTGTATTCAGGTTGGGCATAAATGGTATGCATGTGCACATAAGTTTAAAAAAGGTGGTGATATCAGCGAAAGTATGCAGAGTATGCCAAGCATGCTTTATGTGCTTTTGTAAAGCAGGTTTGTTGACATATGAGTTAGCCATGTGCTTGTCTTTTGATGTGGCTGCAAAGCATCTCTAGAGGTGCAAAATCTGAAGACTGACCTGAAAATATTTGACAAACAATGAGTTTACCCTAAATTATTTAGATTCCAATAGTTTGTAAATCATCCTAACTGAAACTGATATTTTTAATCAAAGCAGCCATCCTCTGTTCTCATCGAACAAGAGGGGTAGTCGATCAGCTTGACACTGGTTTAGATGTTAAAGCATGTGCTTGTCAAATTGAACAGTTTTTAGATATAAAACATGAATGATGCAGGGTCTTTGAATGTGCTATATCCTCTACTAGTAAAAAAAGATCTCCATGTTACATGACTTTGGCTCCAAATCTCTGGATTATTTATTTTTTATCAAATGCACTCTTGCTAGGCTGTCTTTATCTTTTGACCTTAAATTGGTGTATTAATCCAGAGCTTCCCTGCTTGTAAACCAGGTTAAAAACAATCAGAATGATTTATTAGGGGTAATTTAAAAAAAGAAGCAATATTAGCTGCTGTTGTGTTTTGCTGACATAATTTATATCTGATATGGATTCACAATTTTTTAATCATGGTAAGAAAATAGCAAAAATCTTCACAAAAGATGACATTTTTTGTATATCTGTCTCCTTGGGGGCTTTAGACAGGATTTATTCTACATCATAGAAAATGAAAAAGTAACTCGGACGAGTATCTCATCTGGCAAGTAAGAAATATTTTAACTCGGGTTCAAAATCAGGGTAAATTTTCTTTGAAAGTAAGTTGGTGCCACTTTTTGCATGGATTTTGCAGTAATGTGAGACTGAGTGCAGGCATTCGCTCACCAACTGGTCAGTGTCACTATTAAAGTTTTAAAGGCAGGGGCCAGGGAAAAGGAAAACTAATGAATGAGGAAAACATTTGAGTCATCACATGAATGAAAGCCATTTATATTCACAGCAATATGCAAGACAGAATGGGATGCAGATAAGCAAGGAAACGTAATGTAATAATAAACTCATAAAGAAAAGGACACATACTGTTTTACTGAGCGTCTGACTGGCCGGAGTGAATAATGTGAAGGCTCAAATGTGGAATATTTTCTTGAAATGTGTAGCTGAGACAAAACAGATTGGGACAATGCTATTCCATAAAATGCTATTCCATCATAATTCTAAACATAAAGGTGTAAAAACACACCTTTTGCTTAAATAAGGTATAGTTGTTAACATTAAAAGTCTATCAATGTTTGTAGTTGTGGCAACAGGCCTAAAAAGGAGGAACGAAATGACACTGAAAAGTGCTCTGTCAGGAGGTTGCAGTGAGACTGGAAATACAAATGAGGCAAATGACCATATTTCATTTAAATGACACAATAATTAACGTATAGTTCTGCACCAGTGCAGCTATAGCCACACTCCATGTGGGGAAACTTATCTGCATGCTTCCCTAGTTGTTATTTTCCTTTTATTTTAATTTTTGGTGTTCACTAACTTGTGTTCAGCTACTTTGAGAGTTTTGACACTATAACACTGCAGATCAGGTTTCATAGCTTTCACAGCTGGCTGCAAAGGCTGTGGCATTTTGAGATTTTGTGTTTCGATTTATGAGCTTTAGCGAAGCCTCGGGGATCATTTTAGGCCATGTTATGTGGTTAGTGCAAGTTGTCAGCTTATTGAACACTTCATGCTGCTTTTTATGGCCTTTACATTTGGTCAGCTTCAACTGGGGGTTTGTCACGTTGTCTTTTTTTTTTCTTCTACTTTGCATTACATGGATTGTTCTGTATGTAAATATAACAACAGTGGTGTCGGGGGGACGTGTGAGAGGCGACAGGAAACTAACCACATGTGAGCGTCATAATGGCATTCAGGAAGTTGGAGAGAGGAAGCAGCCCAGAATACTTAAGTCACACAGTGGAAAAAAACCAACACATTCACTGATCCTCTGAAATGAGCCCTATTTGCATGTGTCAGTGGTACTGGGGTGGCTCAGTGATATATACATTAAAAAACCGTGCATAATACATAAGCTGCACACTAATAGATTATCTTTTTATGCTTCTGTACATTAATCATTAGTGGATGTTACACACAGCAGTTTCAACAAGTCATGACTGGGAGACATGTTCTTGTTCTGGTTGCGGTTCTGAAGTCTGGCAGAGGACAGGATGAAGGGGCTCCCCCTCTTTGTTACTTGACTTACAGATGTAAAGAATTTGCTGGAAAGAAGTGTTTGTCACAATCCTGGCTTTGCTTTTATTTAAAAAAAAAGATTGGATATGATATGCTTTCATGTCTGATTCACAATTGTATGTTAGAAAGCATTTTTGGTGACTTGTTTTGACAGCTTTCTGCACACTTTTTGTAAGTGCTGACGTAAACTGCAGATGTGAAACAGAAGGTGACATTTTCAGTGAAACGTAGTGTGTGACCGAAGATTGCAAGGTTCCTCACTAACACTATATGAAAACATTAAACCCAACCGTATCAGTTCCTGGGATACGTTTTTCTTTTTATCAACATTTTTCTTCCTGCCTGTCTAGTTATCTAAAGATGAAATCATATCATGCTTGTGCCCACATGTTTAGCGTTGAGCGTTTTTCCATGTAACTGATGTGGGAAGACTTCCCGTTCCCGTTATGATAGCCTCTTGGAATGCTTAAAATTGATTTTAAATCTCTCCAACAATGTTTCAAAACTCCCAGATGTAACACTGTAAAGTTCCTTCAGCACATGGACCAGTCTTTGCCAGTATGCATTAGCTTTAACACTTGGTAAAGTTCAAAATGACATGTTATTTGATGTGGGGAGCAATTTAAGAAGACCTTCATTTTAGCCCATAATCCTCTGCTTCAGTAATGGCTTCATGTCTCGTCAACCTTAAAGGATGCACTTCTCCAAATTAGTTTTCTTCAGAGATGGAGATAACCCGAGGGCAGTTCTGTGCTAGTCTGCAGTCACATGGTCAGGCTATCCAGTGTGGAGCCATTCAAATCTTAGCTGCACTGGCTTTTGTGTGCTTCCCCTTTTCAGTAGTTGACATTTTAGCAAATTTAAGACACTGCCAGTGCTTTCTTGAAATGTTAAAGGCTCTGACTGACTCATGCCCTTTTAAAGCCTTCTCAATTATTGCACAAATGTAATGTTTTGTTAATTTTTAAATAAATTAAGTGTTCTGAGAAAAAGGTTTAGAGCCTCTGCTTAACTGAATTGTTTGTAAATTGGTTTACATAGATGTGAAATGTGCTGTGATGCAGATTTTTAGTGTTTTGACCCTCTTGTTGTATCAGCTGCTAGTTGTCCTGATTTATTCTAGTGGCATTGGCCCACATTTTTTGTGATTTACCCATAGTCCTTTACTCTGCTTCCAGTCTTACGAAAACATCTGATGAGTAATTTACATGCAGATGTTTTTAGACAGTTTTTTCATTTAGTTTGGTAGAAGTGAACAACTGCATACATGTGACACTGGTGATGTCTGAATTTGAAAAAAAAACATCAACAAAACACAGAGAGCTAGCTCCTATCTCCTCCCTTCAGAGTCGCCTGTCGTTGCGTTTGCATTACCCCTAGATTTGTGCAGGCGATTTAATAATCAGTTTTATGACAAATGTGTAATGGAAACACTTTTTGCACATTTCCCTGTCTCTTGCAGTGCTGGACGTGACGTAGCCGGTCAATCCAAAGTAAACAAAAGCTAGTTTCCAGCTGTTTTTAACCTCATGAATAGGATGGAGTTATGCTATAACATTACCAAAATCATTATACATTACATAATGGCTTTGCCTCTGAATAATCATTTGAACGATCAGCCCCTAATTTATCAAAGACTAAAGATGTTTTTGTCCATCATCTTCGACGTTGAGATTTTCTTTTTTTTGTTGTTTAGAAGAGAAGTCTTACAGGACGAGATACGGAGAGTTACAAGAATAACCTTTATTTGAAAAACGTAGTTTATTGGAAACACCGACCCCCTGCAGCGCTACATTTAACGCAAAGTTCAGTTTCGATTTTTGATTTTCTTTTGTGAAAAAGTGTCATGAAAACTCGTGAAAGTCCCATCATGAAATCTTCCAAGTTCCTCACTCCACGTGCGTAAGCACAAGCACAAACCCTGCCTCTGTCAGCCACTGGCTAGAGTAATTGCTCGGGGCTCATGTTCTGGGTGCCTAGAGACAGCTTTTATTGTAGTAGATGCTATATAAGTAATATTGAATTGAACTGAGTAATGTCAGTCATAGTTTTGGGGTGCAGACTGTCCCCACTCTTTTTTTCAGTTTACAAAGCCACGACTGTCTATCAAGACTATTCACAAGATAGCTAGCTGTGGGTGGTGAGTGTTCAGTGTATTCAGTGTTTACTGAATATGAGTGAATATGCTCTGGGTTAGACATGGTCTATTTCTTACCCTTCCTTTAAAAGACAGAGAGGAAGTTACCATTATGCAGAGCCAATCAAAAGGGTTGGACGTGCTTAAGCGGAAGTCCCCCTAAAAATACGCATCAAGTTTTGTAACTGGACTGCAACTCACTTTACACACATGAGATCGACCTGCCAAACATGAGAATGGGACAGAAAATACAGCGAATTTTAAAAATGAAACAACTCGTATGTTATCTCGCATTAAGCTGTAGAGACTGTGGGTAAACAGTTCAGAGGGTAGGATAGATTTGAACCATGTATACCCCTTTTCCACCAAACCGGTTCCAGGGCTGGTACTGGGCTGGTACTGGGCTGGTACTGGGCTGGTACTGGGCTGGTACTGGGCTGGTACTGGGCTGGTACTGGGCTGGTACTGGGCTGGTACTGTGCTGGTACTGGGCTGGTACTGGGCTGGTACTGGGCTGGTACTGGGCCGGTGCTGGTTCACAACTCGTTCACCTTGCGAACCAGCTGAGAACTGGTTTGCTTATCCATAGCTCGGGGTGCTAAGGGGAGCCTCGTCACTACGTCACTGTAAACGTCACTTACGTCGCTGCAAGCGTCAGTTACCAGAGTTGGTGCTACCTTGGAAACGTTTTTTCTGGCCTGGAGCCGGTTATTTGTTAGTGGAAACAGAAAGCCCTGCTCCAGAGTCAGCACTTGCCCAAAACCAGCCCAGGAACCGGTTTGGTGGGAAAGGAGTGGTAGAGATTCAGTTTGGAAGTCGAAAAAGCTACATTTATTCCGTCCTCAGGTGTCAAGCGCACAATCTCTAAAAAACCAGACCATGGCTGTTCTGGGCCCTGTGGGACATGAGCTTTAGTCATTCAAAATGAAAAGACAGGTGAATTTCACTGGTCCTGAAGGTGCACAGGAAATTAAGGATTTAAGCTGGTGGTTCTCAGCCTAGAGTGCCACTAAGGCGGCGACAAGATCATAGGGGATGCACAAGGTTTTCACAGCACATGGGTTGTCAAAATTACATTTTATCAATGTGTTTTCCCTGGGATAAAACATGAGGCAGGTCAGCCTGCAGGGAGGAGACGGTCATGTCAACATATTGTTCTGGGGTGGAGGTGGGCTTGTGTTGTGCAGGCAAAGTTCTATTCATTGAAATTTGCATTGTGTCAGTGTTTTTTTTGTTTGTTTGTATTTGTTCTCTTTTGTTGTAATTTTTTGGCAAAGCAAATCACTTCCTTTAACTGGATTATCAAAAGAGATTATAGTGGCTGATTAACATATTGATACAGTCATGCATTAGCTGTGCTACTTTCTCTACTTGTGCAAACAGACAGCACATGTTTGCTATATGCGATTAAAACAGTTGCAGCTCACCATTGTCGCTGACTCCGCAGCATGTTTTAGTGAAGCTGCATGACACTAGCCCAGACTATGCTGCTATGAATATCATTTTGGTACCAAACGCTGAAATTATTATGCATTTGTTTCAAGGTCAGTCAGACAGTTAGTCATTCATTTTCTAAACCGGCTTTAATCCTATTCAGAGCTGTTGGCGGGCTGGAAAGTATCCCAGCTGGCACTGTGTAAGAGGCGGGGCCCACCCTGGATGGGTTGCTAGTCCATCACAGGGTCACAAAGAGACAAACAACCATGCACGCTCACACTCACTCCTAAGGCCAATTTAGAATCACCAGTCAACCGAACATGCATGTTTTTAAACTGAGAGATAAAGCTGGGATACCTGGAGAAAATCTACCCAGACTAAAAGACAGAAACGCTACACACAGGGCCCCCCATCCTGTATTTGACTGGGAAGCCTCTGGTTGTGAAACCACAGTGTTTTTCGATGTTGTGGACAAAAATTGATAATAGAAATAGTCACCAACGAATTCAATTGTCGACTATTGTCGGCAAAACAAAAATCAACAGAGTGAGGCATCTTTTTCCTTCCGATCTCTGCTGTGTTTAGCCATTATTGTGAGCACACTAGTCGGACATTACAGAATAGTCATTAGTTGCAGTCCTAATGACAAATAAGCTGTGGCCTGCTGGTCCTGTACACAATGGTTGTGGACATCTGATTAGACAGTTGAGCTTGTTTTGTCTATCTAGTTCTGTTGCATGAGAGCAGCCTGAAGCTACTACTTCAAATCATTTGTGATACGCGTAATGCTGTTCATGAATTTATTGCCAGACATGCAGAGCTTTTAATTCATTTCCTAGCAACTGAACATGACTGTCTCACATCTGATTAATACCCCTGTTGCTTTTCTCAAACAATGTGTAAAAAGTGGCAATTTTTTTGTTGTTTCCATGACAACTTCACATGCTAAAACAAATATGTATTGGTACAACATGATGCTATGAGAAAATTAGGATTTTCTTTGAGAACTTTGTTGCTATTCCTCAGCTGATCTGTTTGTCATTCTTATGCAAATGATGAGCATTTTGCAAATACTGTGGTTGACAGTTTGAACTTTCACAGACATATCTGAAAGAAGTTGTAGGCAACATTAAAGGAATACTGATTAATGACTGAATGCATAAATGGTTTGTTTGATTGTTAAAGCTCTTTATGTCACGAATCTCATGTTTATTAGTGCTACAGCTTACACAAAGACACTAGATAATTTAAATTTTAATGACATCGACCAGTGAACATTACTCTATTGGTGCTTCACAGAAGGAATTATGCCAAGCTTTTCTTTATTTCAGTCTAAAGCAGGTTTTTATTTGCCTTCTTATATCATTGTCAAGATGGTACATTATTTACTGGTTACTTGTACCCTTTTCAGGGCTTTTGACACGTCTGCGTGACTGTTTTCTTGCAGGCTCTCTGGTGCTCTCTGGTGAAATGTTGAGGGGAAACTGACTAAATTTAGAGATATTTTACGATTACTTTTTTTTCTTTTTCTCTCTTTCTGTGGTTCTCATCTTGCATTAGACAGTGAGCACTGACATGCAGCACCTGCGTGGATCGGATTTAACCACGTCATTGTAAAACGCTGACGTTTGGCTTTTGCGTGTTTTGTTTGAATTAAGCTTAAAAGCTTAAAAGTTCAGGTGGACCCTGAGTTATTTTGCAAATGAAGCAGAAACACGGTGTAATTTCAATAATTTTAAGTTTGTGAAAGCACGGATAAATAAAGAACTTATTTATTTAAAGTATAACATTTTTACAATCCTTTCTGGTACTGTGGTCTTGCTGTCTTGTCAAAGTTTTCACGACATAATGTATTTCCCTTTTTCTGTAAAATGAAAACAAAAAACCTGCCTGTCTTAAACCTAAATAGATCTGAATACTAATTAACGTCAGGAAGGTCAAGGTGAATAGTGGCTTTTGCTTGTTGAGTGAATTTCTTCTGAACATTGAGCGATGTTATCTTGAGGCTGATAGATGTGGGTTTCTTTATAACTGATGCTGATTATTAAAAGCTGGTCGATAACTGGCTATATTGGAGATCTACCTCTATTATTATCACTTTGTTTTCTGTTTACATCACAGTGAAGAGAAAAATAAATATGGATGGACATTAAAAGTTTGATAGAACAACAAAGCTTGGGGTGCCTTAAATACCTTTATACAATACTGTGGTAGTAAGTGATTAACTCTTTATTCCTTGTGTTGCTATTATTCAGTACAGTAGACACGTTTTATGCAGCTTCTCAAAGGTCACTAGATGCAAATGTCTCTGATTATTTGACATCTCAAGAATTTGGTCATCTTGGGTTGTACAGATAATGTTTTGGAGCAGATGTGTTTTATTTTACAGAAACAAGTGTGATTTTGAAAAGCCAGGACGGTAACTGATAGGGGACATTGATCATCAGTAACTTTGACTGTCATCAAGCAATTGTTTGGAGTTAATTAAACAATTGTGCTCTGTTGATTAGATAAGGGCATGATGAATGAATGAAAAAAAGAAAGAGGTCATCCTCACACCCAACAGTGACCAGCTTCCAGTAATCCTTTTTTTATTATGAAAACTAATTGAAGTTGTAATAATTATCTACCTAAACCTGTTTTATAAAAGCACACGGGCCTCTGATTTTTTTTATTGAAGACTGTTCCAAAGAATGAGTTAAAATGACACAATACAGATGTGAATTAAACGAACAATCAGAAGATTGCGCTAAGTGTTTCATGTTTATTGTACTTTGTTATATTAATTTTTAGTGATTGTGTGAAATATGCATACTGGTAGAGTTTTGCGTCCCCAAATTGGCTCTCAAGTTGTAGGATATTGCTTTGTGTTTTCATTTTTAGGGATCTGCATGGAGTCATGATCATATTTGATTAAGGAGGGACCCAGAGCTAATTTGATTAGGTTATTTAGAGAAATATGTATTTGCAATAAACCTTTATTATGATGAAAAAGTTTACTTTAATAAGCAAGAGAAGCCCAGAGGACATACAAGCTTAATTGTTAGGTGTTTAATTGCAGTGTTGCGATGTTGCCAAGATAATGGGCAGGGAAAGGCTCTCAAGTCAGGGCAATTAACCAAACAGTGATTTGATTGTTGTTAAATTGATTAGAAAATGTTTAAGTACTCCATTTGAAAATTAGCTATTGTTTCACGCGGGTTTAGACTGCAAGGGGAATGCTGGGCTTAATGATACATACGCTCTGAGTTAGTAATGGGAAAAGTTGCTGCTCAGGTCAAATTATTAGCTTTGCAGATGTTGTGAAGCCGTAGAAAAGCAGCTAATCGTGTCTGTGTGGCGCTGATGTTTGGCTCCGTCGGTGAGGCCCAGGTGGTTGCCTCGTCTCATAAGGTTGGCGCAGGAAATACCCGGCGGGCAGAAAAAGCTCTGTGTAACAGCCCATGATGAAAAAGACATGTCTGTTATCTTGACTTGGAATAATAACATGAACAAAATGTAATTTGCACAAGACTGACAATATGTTTTCTGCAGTTTATATCTTTACCTCTAACTGCTGATCTTTTGATGCTGACAAAGCTTGCGACAGATATGGCAGTTTGAGTGTCTGTGCAATGTCGCCCAGAGCGACAGCTAATGAAGATACACGGGGGGGAAGTACAGGTTAAAGCCTGTGTATTTGTTCGCCCCAATATCAGTAATTTCCTGATTAGAATAGTGGAGAAATCTGCGGCTCGAGGCAGAATTCACGTCATCACAGCTCAATGTCTTCCCAGTCATTAGTAATTTACATACGAGACCAGCAACATTTGGCACACTTTTAACTGGTTCCCATTTGAGGTGTGTTTCAAACGGAGTTCCTCTCTGAGCTACAAGCCTTCAGCAATAGCCTTTTTCTTTAAATCATGTTTGAGATGAAGATAAACAGTCATATCCGTTGAAGTTATATCTTTAATCTTTTAGGGCCCTGTCAATACAAAAGCTGCTGTTTAGAGTCCATATTACAGCGATAACCACTTGTGCTTAGAATATGGGTGTTATTTTTTCAACAAATACAGCTTTAATCAAACAGCACTAACTTGCATGTTTTCAGTGGGTGAAACGGTGTGGGTCTGGGTTTTGGTGTCTTCTCCTATGTACAGATTTCATGCATGTCACGTGAGGCAGTGAGTACACTTTCAATTCTAAGGGTTTTATGTATGAGGACTACAAAAGTACAACTTCAAATGAACAACACATAACGTATGACATTGTATCATGTCATGCGTGCAGAAAACTAACTACACCCTCACTGCTTCCATGGGGATGAAGATGTAAGTAGCAGCCAGGCTCTGCTCAATAAATTATCTACTAAATTAACGATAGCCACCACTATTAATACATTTGATAAATGTCCTTCTAGTAAGTTCACAAACAATTGGAGAGATTGATAATGTCATACGGAAAATAACTGACTCTACATCAATGACGGTACAGGTGGTTCCACAAGCTGATGAATGACAGGCTGTATACTTTAAAAACGTTTTGTACACATTCTAACATATAATGTTGTGTTGTTCATCTCAAGTTTTATTGACATAATCAGATAACATCTCATTATGTCCCGATATGAAAACCTTACAGTTGAAAGACCGTGTACTACTAATTTCACAAGTATATTTATTTTATTATCCATTTTTAATGTTTGGACATGAACATGTGTTTGTACATGTTTTATTTTTTGGGATCATCAGATGTTGTCTTATTGTACCATGTACAGTAACCAAAATGTGCAAATATTAGACGATATACTGACAAGTAATGACAGTGTCAGGGAACGGTGGATTAGGACCCTAATGCAGGAGAGACACAGAGGCAGGAGCTCCAAAAACCAGTGATTTATTTAGTAGAAACAAACCAAAAACGCTGCAGAGCAAGGTTAACAAAAACACAAGAGTTTACCACTAGAGAAAATCAAAAACCCGACAGGACACAAGGAGTATAGAAACAGTACGGACCAGCGGCGAGCAAGGGAAAGAAGACAAGATATACACAGAAGGCTTGACGAGACACAGGTGCAGACAATCAGGGCAGATGGGGACAAGGGAAGTCAGACAGAACTGAAACACAAGGACACAGGGTTTCAAAATAAAACAGGAACTAATGGCCCTTTTCCACTAGTCCCGCCTCAGCTCGGTTCTACCCGCCACGGCACCGTCTTGCACTTTTGCACTAGGGGCTGAGACGGGTAGAGCCGCTCCAAGCAGATACTTTTTCTGTAACCATTCTGGCGAGGTTCTATACGGGCTGAGCCGGGACTATTTCTGACGTCACCACCCTCCGCGCCACTGATTGGTCGGGGGAGGGGCCGTCAGACGTTTGAATCAGGAAGCGGGAGTCAGTGCGACTCGCGGCTCGCAGCGATTTTACTATAAAGCGCAAAACGTCTGTTTGGTGATCCAACTCTGAGGTGCAGATGTTCATAAACCTGGTGGCTGAGGAGAGAATTAAAAAAGGGATGTAGACGGGCTGTTTTACTCTCAGCCGCTCGCGGTTCCAGCTGATTTCTCATCAGCGCCGACATGAACAAAGCGGTTGCGCAATCGAGTACGTCACAGCAGCTTCACCCCAACCCCCCCACTTCTCCGCTGGCTGTGGAAAAACAAACGGGGACAAAACGGGTAGAGGCGTGACGAGCCGAGTCGGGCCGAGTAAGGACTAGTGGAAAAGGGCCATAAGTACCAAAACGGTGGCCAGCTTTTAAAAGTTTTGGTTTATATCATATGCTTATGTGCTATCAGAATCCTAATTTTGTTTTTGCAGTCTAAGACTGGCGAGACATGGAGGCTGTACATGTAAAAGCACTTCTGTTGGGACAGTTACTGTACATGACATCTGGTGGTGTTTTTGTTTTCTGTGGGATTTGTTTTTCACACTGTGCCCTCCCTCCAACAGAACATACACATTAAAACTTTGGCTGATGATATGGTAAGGTGTTTGGTTTCATTTCGGTGTGACTCGTTTTGTTTGACATCATCATCTTTTTTTGTCACTGCATGGGACTTTTAACTGAAATATGCAGATGGATCAAATGTGCCAAAAGAAAGTCAAAGTGACCTTTTTGCTATTACACAGTAGTAGACAAAAATCAGGATTCTGTCTTGTTTTGAAAGCAGTCGAATGTAATAAGATGGAAAGTTTTCTTTCGTACCTTTAGTTAGCAGTAGCATCATCTAAGTGTTTTTGGCTTAATCAGTCTGTTGGGCTTAAATTTCTTATCTGAGCAAAACATAACCTTCAGATGTCAGACTTCTTTTGAGAAGCTTACAGAATATTTAATGTGAAAATATCTGTGGTATTTTGGATTTATTATTATTCATTTTATTCATATTTATTCTTTAATGACATATTTTCAAATAGCATTTGTTAGCTAAGAGCCAGCGTGACTTTACTAGTGTGCTACAAGTTTGATCCATCTTGTAATATTTCTGTATTCATAACACGTATGCCATTATTCTGTTTTTCTTTCTTTTTTTTCCATAAACAGTCATTCATCTTGCATGTATCCCATTCCATTTCACCAAATGTGACTAACATTATTCCCTGCATGTGGTTAATGTATGTTCTCTTTTCACACTAAACCTTACCACAAGCATTCCCTACTTTAGTGTCAAATGATCAATTTAATGAAGATGGTTTTATTGTGTGCTTAAATGACTTAAACAAGATGAGCATTAATACTTGGGATTTGATGGTAAGTGAAATCCTGATAGGTTTTATACAGTACACTATAATAAATACTGCTTTTATCCACTACTATTGTGTAGAACACTTTGTCTGCATTTGTTCTGAATATTAAGTAAAGAAAAAACAAACAAACAGATTCTAGTTTTGATGTTATTTGAGTTATGCTCTTAAGTTTGCAGTTTAGAGGAGTTTGCAACATCAGAGTATCCCTTTTATCCTAAATTATGGTGAAATGAGACTTGGTAGAGGGATACAACATGAACTTCTGCAACAGGCAGCTTAAATCAAGGTTTTCTTTCAGTGAACCACAGGTCACTTAAACTACAGGTTGTTAGTAGGGTAATATTTTATTTGTTCTTTTTTCTTTCAGCGTGATCGAATCACAAGTTTCAGGAAAACAGGGATGAAGAAGGAGAAGCCACTTATACAGCATCCAACAGACCCCCTCTCCCCCCAATCCGAACTACCGCTTCCTCAGCCCTTTTTTGACGACAGATCCATGAACCTCTCTGAAAAAGAAATTATCGACCTCTTCGAGAAAATGATGGTAAGCTTTGTTTCTTTCTTGCTTTTTCATTTCCATAGAACAATCTCTAGCATATCAGTTTTTATTATAGCTCTTAATGCTGCACGCACAGTTGCTGTAAAAGTTACATTTGAGAGTCTTTTCCTTTTTAATTATGACCTCTCATGCATCCATTTTTTTATTGCTGGAGAAATGTATAAGGACAATAATGGAAATGTATATTTTCAAAATTTGATAATCAAAAGTAATGCACATGCCTGAATTAAAGAATGATCAAAGAGTATAACTGGATTTATGAGAGTCGACTAAAAACAAAAGTGTATTTTCTCGCTATTCTCGTGATCCTTTTTGCTTTTTAAAGTGTCTCTCTGTGTAACTGTTGGTCCGTGTCGGTTTGAGATAATTAAAGCCTTTTGGAGTCATGCTGGGTGCATTACTCCCGATGTAGCAAAAAGTAAAGTGGAATGGTGGAAATGGACCACAACATGGTTATCTTAACAGATTATTGTCAGAAATGTGCAGAAGGTAATTCTGTTTTAAGAATATAAATACAAGTTGAAAGGAATGACCATGATGGTGGATGGTAGTATTTTTAAAAGGGATTCCTGCATGTACTTGTATGGCAAGTATTGATTTCATGTTAGTGTAACTGGAAGCCTAGCCATTTTGAATCCCTCTTAGAAGTGACCAGAACACTATTTATTGGAGAAAACACTCTGAAGATGAAGTTTTGACACCGTCAAGTGCATGGAGATCAGTCCACACTAACCCCAAATCTGAGCGCTATACAGTATAATCAGCGAGTGGACTGTGTTAGTGTTATCTACCCTCTTTGTGTTACTACAGCAGACTCATAAAACTTGCAGTTTAGTGCCAACTACATTGAGGCACTGGAGGCTCTTCAGGAAGAAAAGGTAACTTTGGCCCAGAATGTGTATTGTTGGGACTTTTTGGCGATCTCAGGTGAGACTGTTTTCCTACGTTGTTCCCAGTGGTGGAACAAGTTACCTGTGGCCACAAGAGCACAGTCATCCCTCTCCTTTTTCAAGAAGGTGTTGAAAACCATCCTCTTTCAAGATAACCTTCTGTCGTGAACTGCGCTCCTCCTGTAACACTTGAATGCCCTCTCAGCCGCACTTATTTAAATACAATTTTATCTACACATACTGTTGTCATTGTCACTGTAGCTCAATTGTATTCCTCTGTTGTTTCTTTGGAAAAAAAAAAAATCTGATAAATGTAATGATTGTCTTGTCAAAATGAATCTCTAGAACATGTTATTTGTAAGTCATTCTATTCAGGCATTTAAGAGCGTATTTTAGTTTTTTTTTCAGAAGATATTTTGCCATCATAGCTCAACTTTTTTTTTTCCAGCTTTGTGAAATGGGTCCTATTTTTAGGTTATTTCTTGTGAGCAGCTTGATCTTAAGATTTTTGTGGCTCTGGTGGTCTTTACTCAAAGTGTACAGGAAAGGGGTAGAGAGAGAAGGGGGAGGACATGCAGCTGGGACTCGAACCTGAGGCCGCTGGAGCACTGTAGCCTCAGTACATGGGCTGCTTGCTTTAACCACTGCACCATCCAGCGGCCCATGGGCTATTTAAAAAAAAAAGAATATATATATATATATTTTCAGTTCATCATCAGATAAATAGAAATGTACAGTCTAGCTTACATGGCAGTATTTATTTATAAATATACACCTTGTTATATTAGCCTTACAGAGCCATTGAGCAAGACCAGCTAGATAACGGCATTCTGATGTAACGCAGCAACGGGACAACTTTGTCTCTAAATATTCTGTCTACATCTTCTTGCCTTCTTGCCTGTTCTGAAAGTGAAAATAAATACGGTTGCAGCTTTTGCGAATCAGATTCTTTATTTGAGAGTAAGTATGATAATTATCATATTATCTGTTGGCGTTAAATGCACGACAGAAGTAAATCTTTCTTAATATTTCTTCTGTGCTAAGCCATAGCCATTTAGACAACATTTGGGACTTCAACCTCAGGTGCCTGGTCAGTATGACACTTTGTAATAAAGCATTTTACACTCACTGTCACTGGTCACTTCATTAGGTGCACCTGTTCAGCGGTTTATTGGTGCAAATGTCTAATCAGCCTTCTTATGGAGCAACTTGATGCATTTAGGGATGTAGACGTGGTCAGGACGACTCACAATGAGGAAGAGAGGTGATTTAAGTCAAGCCAAGAAGAATGACCAGACTGGTTGGACGTTACAACCAACGTATGCAGTAGCTCTCTGAAAGCACAACACACAGACACTTGAGACATAAGATCAACAACAGCAGAAGACTTGAGACAAATCTTAAATCCTCTCAAGCTGGTTTCTTGAACACCTCACAGAGTTTACTGTTTTCAATGGGAGGTGCTGTTGACTCAACGAGGTATACGTAAAACAAAACTGAAAGATGTGTAACATGCAAGCTTCGCAAAAAATTATTTGACATGGCGCAGGAGCACCACAGTGATGATACAGCATCTGACAAGGAAACGTGAGCCATCGATGCGGATGAGGGAGCTCCGGAGCTGAGTGAGTCACTCAGTGAGTCACTCAGACTACATTACTGAGTCTCTCAACATCCTGCGTTTGCTCCGGTTGTATCCTGCTGCTGTTAGCTTGTAAGCTGGCTAATGGCAGCAATACAGTATGTGTGTGTGTTTAATTTAATTTCTTTTTTATTTTGAACAAACTGTTTGTTTAAATGTGGTTTATAAATAATTTTAACTTGCACACAATGATGGTAGTAATTTAATGATTAAGCTTCAAGTTTGAATTTGCTGACAAAGTTTGAGTGAAGACGCTGCACTGTATGGGAGTGAAGCAGGATGAACTGCTACTCAAATAAGTATTTTATTTATATATATATATGTATGTATGTATGTGTGTGTGTGTGTGTGTGTGTATATATATATATATATATATATATATATATATATATATATATATATATATACACACACACACATATATATATATTAGGGCTGTTCAATTAATCGATTTTAAATCGTAATCGCGATTACGTAATTAGAACGATGTTAAAACGTGAAAATCGTAAAATCGATTTTTCACTTTTTTTTTTGTATACCTTGTCTGCACACATATTAATGATTGATACCATATTAATGATTGATGGAAATACCTCTCAATACCTGCGACAAGTGCCCCATGGGAGAGGCTCTTTAGTGTAGGAGGGGGCGTTGTAACGTGCCACCGGGCATCCCTCAAGCCAGATGCGGTAGACCGGCTCGAGTTCCTTGCAAAAAACTTGCAAATGTCAATAGCAAATGTAATGACTGACATTACACACCTCTACCTCCTTCATGGGTTGCATTATTATTTAGCATGCAAAGACCCAGTTTAGTTTAATTAGAAAATGTCTTGTTTTATTTAATTGGAAATATAACTTACTGTATGTTTGCAAGTGCTGATTTGCTTTTTTTTTTTTTTCCAGAGATAAAACTTTATATTCTATCATATTTTTTAAAACTTTTTTTCAACTTATTTTACAGAGTTTTGCACTTTATTCATTCATTTTTGGTTTAATAAGAGCAAAGTTTGCACTTAAAGCCCAATGGGGAAAATGTTCAATAAAAAAACAGCATATTTGAAATCATTTCTTTGCCTTTTGTCAATTCACAAAATAATCGTAATCGTAATCGAAAATTGGATTTTGAGAGAAAAAAATCGAGATTTTAGGCAAAATTTTGGGCAAAATATATATATATATAATGTGTGTGTGTGTGTGTGTGTGTGTGTGCGTGTATGTTTGTTCCCGAAAAAAAGGGAGGGAGTGCATTAGCAAGTGTGTATCTCTATGGACATTTATAGTAATACACAAGTGAATCCTGCATTTCTTTAACATTTATTTATTGTTCCGACAGCTCACAGCCTTTAAATAAATAAAATGCCTCTTTTTTTTGGCGCTTAATAAAAATACACATTTTGCAGGTATATAGCATTTATTTGTAAGTATTTTGGTTACATTTATTTTCTTTACTAAAGCTATTTGAAAAGAATGTATATGTTTTTTTATTTCATATTATTGTAACCGAACATTTGAGCAGCAAGCTGTTCAGATTTCGGAAGATGGGTTGGAATAAATTTTTTTTTATCTTAAAAATAATCAACAGATTAATCAATAGACACAGAAGGAGGAGATTTAATGACCTCTGCTTCCATATAACTGGATCAGTGCTTAGATATATATGAAAAATGAGTGTTAGAAGGTGTCAGGCCTGAGCTCTTCTCCTGTACACGGTGGTGGCAGCCAGAAGGAGATGCCTGCACAAACCATCCTTTTTATACACTTTCTGTAGATTTACGCAACTAGGATGACCTTGGTTTGTCCGTAAGGATCCTATCAGCGCCATCACTTAAGTAGAGTGACATTTTCAAGTCTTGTTCGGCACTTAAAATAGCAGGTTATTATGATGTAGGTTAATAGCCCCAAGTACTAAAATAAAAATCTGTCTTGTGGCAAACAAGTCCTTCATGTCACTTTGGTCTCTAACAAACATCCACACTCCTTACTGTCTGGTAATAGACCTTCAACTGGGAAACGTAGACTTTGGCTGTGTAAAATCTGATATGACAGCAAGTAAACCAGGAGCTGGAACATGATGCTTTTACGTCTCCATAAGACCGGATGATCAATCTCTTTCCTAATGGTCAAGTCATCATGGTTATTGGTGAGGCTGATCCCTGTTGATTCGTCTACAAACTTCAAGTCTAAACTGTGAATTCATGTGCAGCTGAATGTGAAACGCTAACAAGACACAGGGGTTTGCACTCTTCTTTGGCACATAAGCACTCATGGTTGAGCTATCAGTAAATTCGTTCTATTTTCTCTTTTTTTCCTTTTTGATGATTAGCCTTAAAATGATTTTTCTGATATCAAAGTTACAGTTAATGAATAGCATTCTTATCTACCGGTACACGTTGCTGTTGTCCAGTTGTGATAGAAGTGAGAGTAGTGTCTTTTGAGCCCTAATTTTTAAAGTCTATGAGAGTTATCATTAGGATGGGAATAGAGAACCGGTTCATGTACTGTTCCCAGTGTTTCAATTCCTTGGAATTTGCAAACGATTCCCTTTTCGATTCCAGTGGGCACGAATGACGTCGTCACGCCCGATGCTACGCAATGTGCGTAAACCAGCATTCAAAATTAAACATGGCACCCATGCGATACAAACGCTCGGGCAACTTGCAATACTTGCCAAGTGAATATTTCCTCAAAGGGAGGAAATATTGACAACATGCTAAAACATTTGCGCACACAGCATGCAATAACAACCAATGAATGTCACGTTTTCAATTCACTCAAGACTAACGACAGTAATTTTCAACCCAGCAGCAGCAACGATAGCAGGTCCTTGGTTAATAATACTGCAGGTAACTAACTAACGAACACTGCCTATCATTTGGGAGCCATATGCCTCACTGTTGTCCTTTTTTTCCAAATGAGAATCGATTAGCAGAATTGAAAATAGAATTGGAATCATAAAAATCTTATTCCCATCTCTAGTTATAAGAGTTCTAAATTAACTAGGATGGCAATTGTTGTCACAATGGGGAGACATGATTATTACTATTTTTGTTAATATTAAAGTCTATGAAGTGTTGATTAATATCAACACTTCATAGACAGGACTCCACCTGAGCACTTTGATAAGCATGCCAATCTTTGAAACTTCTTTGCTCTCATCTGTGGGGTCAAAGTTCTGTCATAGCTGTGATTTTTCTCCATTGAAATACATTTTAATCTTTATGTACTGCAGCTTTGAAATACAACAACAAAAAAAAAGCTTTCATCCCATCTGTTTGAAGTGAGGAGCTGAATGACTGGCTTCATTGCATAGGTTGTGTGTACTTTTGTGGGTAATTTCTCTATGTGGCCAAGTGTATGTGGTGTAATGTTTACCTTTCCTTTTTTTCCCTCGTACAATAGCCCTTATTGCCAGGGCCACAGAAATGCGATCAGTGCTCCTTCTTTTCATCAGACCTCTATTCAGCGTTTTCTTGCCTGGGTGCTCATCCCTGTCACTCAGTTCACTTCTCAATTACTATGTTTGTGCTCACAGTGGCGTGACATTAAACCCAGGCTTCAATTTGCTCAGTGACAGATGACACAGGAGGCATGTCTGCTGCTCTGACATTTGACGGGGCTTGACACTTGGGGTTGGGAAGTATAATTACAGTAATGAAATCAAAAAGGCTTATTTACTTATGTTGTTTTTGAAGCCAGCTCTATTGTATTATAAGCTTCTCTGATTGATGTAGCAAACAGAAATAACTGGGCTGGGTAGATTCTACTGATGCTAGAAGTATCTCTTCAATCATTTTTTTCTTTTTTTTGTGGCATACACATTTATATCATGTACTTTCTTTTGGTTTGTTTTTGCCCCCAATTCAGCTATATATTTTTATTATAGGACTAGATGTTGTAGCCATTGGTATCCGACCCTCTACAAATCAATGCCTGACTCTTGCCACATTAGAGAGACCACCTACTGTGTAATAATGACCATGAGAAAACTTTTTTTTTCTTTTTTTTGCTCTGCGTTGTGTTTTTTGGTGCTTTTAATAGGACATAGCCTATTACTGAAAGATCATCAAAGGGATCTGGCAAAATATAGAAAGAAACAGTGGCAAGAAAAAGCAAATTAATACTTCATACAATTCTCAAAGTTCACCATGGAGAACAGAATAAAAGTTCAGTGAAAGTTGAAATTGATCAAAAATGACTTCGAGCACTGTCTTTATAGTTGTGTAATATGTATTTACTCTGCATGTGTATTGAAAAAAATTCCCGAAGATTTGCTGAGCTGAACCAATAAATCTGCTGATGCAACGTTCGGTATTTATATATCAATTTTTGCACTCGAATTGAACAGTTTAACATCTTTGAAGCAAACAGATAAACTTAGTACAGAGTGTACTTAATGTTGTTGGTTGGTTTGTTTGATTCCTTGCAATAAACAAACCAATCATATAAGAGCTATCAAACAAATAAAAGGAAAGTAAACAAGAGAAACCTTCAGGTGCATCACTGAGGTGCTCGTATAAATACTCGAGGGAACCAGGAATGTTTCATTGCCCTGGCGATGCGGCTTGTTGGAGGTTTTATACGTCTCTCTGTGTGCATTTGTTAGGATGAACACACCCAGTAATAAGTTCCTGTTTGATCCCTCAGCAGTTCCACTCTGTGTCAAACCATTAAAACCAGCCCACAGAAGAATTGCTGTGTGCGCCCTTACACACTCATGGATCAGACTTGAGGGTAGTGGACAAAATAATTGATTTGTCACAGTTAAGGAAAAACATTTTTATAGTTCTGCTTTTCGCAGTCACATTTCCCTGTGGGCCAGACTCTCCGAACTATTTTCAGCCTTACATGCGTTTGATGGTATCCATTTATTGTTCTTCATTCTGATGGGAATCCTCAGCCTTCTGTGGGGTTGAAGCCACAGCATCTCTGTCATAGGTTTTTGGAGGTTTTTGCACTCATTTTTGCATTGTATGTATTTTTTAACAGGACTATGACTTGGCCTTTTTTTCTTTGTTTTTTCTCACTCATTGGATTAGATTCAGTATAGTCACTATTCAGGATTCAAATCTTCTCACATAAGATTATATTTGATATGCATCAATGCACATTACATGGGGTATGACACAATTTTGTGACATTATATTTTTAAACCAAACTATTTTGCTTGATGCAGTGTGATGTGGTTAATAATGAATTTGATGCTGATATGTGTTACCTTAACGATTGCCTTGGATCTGCGATCCGCAGTATGCAACAGATGCTCTCCATCTTCCCTGGTGAGATGCTGCCATACCTGCAGTGCAGCCATCTTAACTTATTGCTCATTTGGGGACTGTTCTTCAGTGCATGTAACACCTGCTCACTTCAGTTGAGGTGATTTGTTAGTCAAGACTGCTGTATTGTTAAAAATGGTTTGCTTTGAATGCAATAATGATCAACATGCAGCTTCGTTCAATGTGAACAAGCTCAGCCTAATGGCAGAGACTCAGCTCTTTAACTTTAGCCACCACGCCCAAACACTGTTACTTATGCACTGCACTTTATATACGTGTTTATTTGACATTTCTTCGTTATGAACAGCACAAATATACAATAACTGCTCTTTGAAAGGTCTTACAAGAGCTTGCTGAGAGTCCACTGCCACTGATGGAAACTTAAATCTTGTCATTTCAATTACACCAGCAGAATAGTCGCGACATCTTGAGACTCTTTTCATGTTGCCTGTGAGGGTATAATTAATAAAAAAGCATTAATCATTTTGTAGGCTAAACGGGGAGTGCTCACTCTTCTAGTTTGCCCCCTGATAAGTATCCTGCAGGATCACTTCTCATATGCCACCACCTCCCACAACATAGTTTCTCTGCTACATTTCGCCTCTTTTACTGAATGCCAATTAAGCAGATAAATTAGCTGGGTTGGAAGATTAATTAAAAAGAAAAAATGCTAGTTTTCCTGGGTGAGAAGACATTTTCAGTTGTATTTCGCCTCCCTGTTCCACGAAAGATGTTAATAGTTTCTTAGCTCAAGGGGTATTTACTGGAGGAAATGTAGCCGAAGGAATTTAGGTCAGAGTGCTTTAGGACTGAATTCCTGCCTTGACAAATGAAGCAAATGCAGCTTGAATCAGATTCCATGCGGTAGGACTGAAGTCTCTGTATAATACATTCTTCATATTTGTTATATTTTTAATTTAAGAGGTGCACTTTACATAAAATTGGGAGAGGGAAATTGCTGTCGAATCAAATGTACATGGACATATGATTTTATTTTCTGCCCAGCAGAGGGCAGCATGCCTCCGCATCAGTGGGCCGATGTCCCAGAAACCCTGTGGAGGATGTGTTTTTCTCTCTGTTCATCCTCGCCATCTCTTTGTGAGACAGTGGTTCTGATAAACATCCTCCTCCATTCTAATCACCATGTCATTCCCTAGCTTTTAGTGCTCTGTCCGGCCTTCACTCTATCCCCTGATGTCTCTCACATGAAAGGCCTCTTTGTGATGCCGAATTAAAGTAGCATGAAGATAACACTCCCCAATAACACGCAGATACTTCCTATCCAGCCTATCAGATGTGATTGCATGGCCTCAATAGAGGCACTGTTGTTTGATTTTGTTCTTCTGTTCATAGTTGGGGTGTATTGTGCAGTTTTTATTGCTGCAGCCTTGCTACTTTTATATCACAGACTAATTATTGCTCCTTACAATCTGCAGCTGTAACCTGTGACTTTAATAAAGAAAGATAGAAATTAATTCAACCATAGCACAGACTGTAATATCAAAGGGTCATAGTGGAAATGGAAATATAATTGTTGGTTGGTCTAAAATGTTTCAATTTGTTAATGAAATAGATTTGTGCTTTCAATGATCTAGTTCAAAGTTTGAGGTTTTGAAATGCAGGCATTGATATGTTCTGTTAGCTTTAAGCGTGGTTTGGTCTCCAGCATTGTGCATGTTTTTGTACAGTTTATTCTTCTTAAAACCTCATCCTGAAATTGAAGTAATGATCAGTCTCTAACGTGGCATTTTACTTTTTAGGAGGACATGAACCTGAACGAGGAACGAAAAGCCCCTCTACGTGGGAAGGACTTGAGTACCAAACGAGAAATGGTTGTGCAGTACATCTCGGCCACTGCAAAATCTGTAAGTTAGAAAACACCTTTTTTTTTTAGCCCTTATAAATTGAAATTTACTGTACAATTGAATTGAGTGGGTTGAAAAATGACTGCATTCATTGCTATACTCCAGAATGAATTTAACCTGATACACCGTGCCATGGCTTGCTTTTTCATCTGTTCTTGCTTACTCTCTCTCTTTCTCACACCACTTTTCTGCACTCTTCATGCTCGAGGCCCACAACTTTGATTGCAGTGTTGATTTTTTTTTTTTTTTTTTCTCATTGTTTGTTTTCACGAATTCCCAAATTTACTGGATTTCGGTTCTAGTCTCTGGCTCACTTGACGCTAGTTGAATGGTCAGTGTGTTTGTTCAGCCACATGCTTGCATGGAAACTGCTGGTGTTGGACTTTATTCTTGCATGTGAATTTTTACCTAGTGCTGATGGTGTCTATATTCATTATTTGATTATCAAAAACAAAAGCTTATTGAACTTCTTAATTCCATGGACTTTCGTTTGCAAAAACATTGGGGTGTATGGTAAAATGTAAGTATCATACTCATGACATTATTATCAAATCATTTTTTATCCTATGTGTAACTGAAAATAGCAACGGCAACATGGAAAGTGTTGAAACCGAGTAATCGGTCAATCTTTCTTTGTTAAATAGATGCTGGTTGTAAATATTATGTCAGCAAAACATTAAAAAAAAACTTGGACAAGGGCAAATGACTGGGGGAAAAAGCTACTGCAACAAGGTTAATTTGCAACAGGTCTGCGATATATCTGTGTATAGAAAAGTCAAATTATAGCACCCAGAAAGGCGTTAGAAGTAAAACTCCTAAGGGTTTCTTCACCCTGTTAAACAATAAATAGACAAATAGTTCAAAATTGTGAGACAAATCTTTCTCCACAGAATGCAAATCACAGAAATTTGGGACTTTTTTTTAAAATCTGTGAGACATGGTTTTATTAAAGAATGATCATGCATTTCACTGACACCCTAACCTCATAGAAATATGCTTTAAGGCCCAACTCGAAACATGGAATGTATTACAATGTAGATATAATGTATTTTTATAACAATTTTGTGCGATGTGTTGCACTGTTGTTATATCCAGGCACTGGAAGAAAAGCCATAAGTTTAATTTACATGTCTAATACACAACTTTTGGTGAAATTTATTCTTACATCTACATTGGCTCTTTTGTAGTATGTTGGCGTGGCACCAAAGCCACCCCTCTTATTTAAACGGTAAGATTGTAAATATTTAGTAGTAAATTGGACAGCTGATGCTCTAATTAGTTTTGCACTTATCATGTTGTGGTTACCCCCCTGTGCTGGGATAGGCTCCAGCAGAACCCCGTGACCCTGCAAAAGGACAAGGCGGGTATAGAAAATGGATGGATGGATGGATCTGGTTAAGCCTATATTTCATATGCGTCTGTTGTTTTTGCTTGTGCTCTCTCTATTGGCATCATAGCACTTAATCTGGACGTCATCATGGCGTCTCACTAGGCTGAGTTCAGCTGTGTTACTGCTGTCCTTAATTGATGCTCTGCAGATTTTTGTTCAGTGCTCTTAGCTTTTAGTATACCGTAATCCAAATGATATCCAGACTCTAAATTTGCCGGTGTTAGCATCGGTTGCTAGATATGTTATATTTGTTTTGACTATTCAAAGTAACCCTGGTGGGATTTAACGCTATCCGCTAACGCTAAGTATAGGAATGGTGTGGAATATTAACTTGGAAATCATATATTGAGGCAGTGCAGTGCAGGATCTGTGGGAAACAGCATCTTTCTGGTGCATTTCAGTTAATACAAGAGTGTGAATATCCATGTTATTTTATAAAAATCAAGTTTGGCTTTGAGTATTTATTTCAGTTAAACTTTATACACCTAAAGTTTTACATTAAAACAAAAAAAAATCCAACAAAAACAAAACAGTATATTTATTTCAGTTAAAGATATGGGTTTAAATGATTTAGAAATGTTAGCGTGTAGTATTTATTTTCAATTTTTTTAAAAGTTTTTGACACGCAAGTAAAAAGCTACTCCATCTCATCAAAGAATAGTAGTAGTCTTAGAAATCAATGGAAATAAACACATCAATAAAATTGTAGTATAAGTAATATAACTTTATCCCCTCAGCATACACAACAGCAACAAGCACAGCCAGCAAATGATTAAATTATTATGTAAATTATTAAGGGACTGAGTTTGAGTCTGTGATTTTGAGTAGGCATTATATTTGGCTTTATTGCACTTTTTTTCTCTTCATTCTTAGTAAAACAACTTTTTTCTCAATTAACCATTATTTACTTTAGTTTGAGATGAGTTAAAATATAAATTGGCATTTTATTGTTAATTATTAATTTAAATATGGAAAATAACAGTTTTCCAATAAACTTCAATCAACTCTCAATAAACCATTAAGGTGCAATAAACTTGTTTCATATATTAAAGTTATGGACAGTCTTGTGAGGCAGTATTCACATATTACTTTCTGTTAGAAAAATGGATTTCTGTATCCATTGTCTCCAGAACCTGGTAGCTCTCCCTCGACATCGTCATTTATCACCTTCCCCATTGTTATGGTAATTAACTGGCATTATTGATAATGATGATTATCTGAGATGATTGAATTTCTCACAGGGTCCATTATGCTTTGTGTGCACAGATATTTATTCAGTTGAATACGTAATCTCTGTAGTGAAAGGACAGAGGACAAAATGTGATGTCTGTCTGCACCCTGCGATCACATTTAATAGGTCTGATGGAAGGGGGGATGGTTGAATGTCAGTCATGAGGAAGTTGTTCATGCAGATTCATGCTGGTGTTTATACAGTTACAACACAGAGCAGCTGTAAATCCCAATCCATTCCACATGCAGATAATATGTAATGTTGACTAATGCCAGATGAAATGTTTAGGGAGCGTTTTACTATTTTGATGTGACGTGGTTAATAATTCCCTTTTGTAGCGAGATCTTGTAAATACAGCTGAAATTATGAGGTACAGGAACACTTAATTTTATTGTTCAATAGTTCAAGAGCACTTCAATTTGTGTATGTAACATGTATGTTCATTTTTAAATTTAGAAATCTAATTCAGATTTAGTTTGGGATTGTCTAAACTTATATGTAACAGCTTTGTTTTTGAGAATCACTTTGGGTCTTCATCTTGGATGTGTATCATTGCTATGATGATCGAGTTTCTCTGCTTTTGTGCATAAATGCATGTACAAACTATATATGTAAACATTGGGGTGATTTGCTATAAAAAGTGCTGCTTGTGGGGTCCGACGAGCATGTGTTGTGGACCAAATGCAAGTAGGTGAAATTCAAGATCCGAGCAGCGGCCGAATGTGGGAGTGGCTTTTGTGAACAATATGGGGGTTTTAGTTGTCTTGCTTTGGTGCCTTCACTACTAATGTGGTTCTTTTTTTGATTAATGCTTTATAGTTAATTTGTTGTTTTGGTCCTGCTGAAAGGCTTCTCTGTTGCATCATTCCATTTTGTGTGTTTTTTTTTTTCATAGACATTATTTAACAGGTTTTAGTAAGGCATTTGGAAAGATTACTTTTGTGATTTACTAACCTTGCTTAAATATTCTGTTTTACAATCATCCTTTATTGCAGTGAATGAAGTGCAGATGGGACATTTAGGAATGTCCCAAGCTCCCACAACCATAATGCTACTCAAATTTGTGTAGACATGTCTTTCTTTACCTACAGAAAATACAGTGTATGCATACTTAACATGCTTTAGTTTAAATTAGTAAATATTTGTGGACCAAAACAGTTCCCTTAGCATTGTGTGGCCTTTTTCCCTTTGTTTCTGCAGACTTACTCAATTGAATATGTCCTGTTGTGTTTCACCGAAAGCAACATTCTTTCAGTTCAATAGTTGAGATGCCTGAGATTTCTTTGCATAAGCGTCAGCTTTGTCATATGTACGCCACTCACTAATGCATGTCTACATACGGTACTAGCATTGAAACAGCTGTCTATGTACAATTATTATAGTTTGTTTGAAAAAATACTGATAAGTTCTTTGTTTACTGCTAAATGTGTCTTATAAAAGGGATGTCGAAGCTTGTTTTCTTCCTTCTCTCTCTCATCTCTGGCCACGTCTCTTCTCTACTGTAGCCAGACAGAATTGGAAAGAAAAAGAAACTCTTACATTGTACCAGGGCCCCACAGCAAGAGAATAGCAAATTACCCCCAACACAAAAAAGAAAGTCTTACTCTTTTCAGACTTTTCTACATTGACTTAGCTCATCTGGATGTGAGCCGTGTTTCATTGTAATCCAGCTCTGCTTTTACAGTGTGTCTGTGAACAGCCTTGACCATCAGCTTTGCATGAACAGCTCGCTTTTCTTTTTCACCTTGTTTTGTGTTCCTTATTTATACCTATAATCATGTGGCAGTAAAAACAATATTGCCAAAATTCATTGTCATACTAATACTATTAAAACGCAGATATTTTTGTGTGTGTGTGTTTTTTTTTTAACGATTCTTTGTTTCATACAGGAAGTGTATGATGGAAGGGTCTTGAAAGGGGGGCGGCTCAGTGTCACAACTGGAGTCCTTTTTCAATTATTACTACATGTATTGTAGCTATCAATGTTTAACTTTCTTTACAGTTCCATAAATCAGTCCTTTTTTTGTATCCACACTACTAAAAGTTATTCAGCACAAGAAAATACAAATCTTTCCAAATCTCTCTAGTGATACTTTACTGCCCAACCTCAAGATCCTCCCTGACTATTGTCCACGCAGGCTTAAGACAATGTCTGTTATTTTGAAAAAGCTGCTATCAAGTAAAATTCAAATATGTCATTTCCAAAATTACAAAGATATCTAGATTTGTGATAAATGTGGAACATAATTTAACCTGCTTGCTATTGAGGTAGGACTTTCTGCACTTTAGACAGGGACATGTGGCGTCTCCAGCACACAATTACCACATGTAATTTCACTTTAATGTTGCTGCAAACTCTTGGTCAAGCATCAAATGTAAAAACAGTAAGGGAAATTCCTTCTTTGGAAAGCAAAACAGAAAGAACTAAAAGTTAAATGTCCCTCCTAACTTCATGCAATCAAATTACGACTATTTAGAAAACCGTTGCACAAATAGAAGAGCTTTGTCACAAATTAGAATACATTCACTTTCCCAACAGACACTTTCCCTCTGTGAAATAAGTTCCACTGTTACAGTAATGAAAATCACTCCTGCTACTTGCCACTATTGACAGATAACAAGGTTAAACCCCAAGAATTGTGCTGACTGCATGGGTTCAAGGTAGGTCTGCTGCACAAATTTGACATCTAAAGACCAATGTTAATGGCAGCACATTGATTTCTGCCCTCAGAGACCTGCTGCAGCCTCCCTGCCCACCGGAGTCGTTGCAACTTTTAGGGCGTGAATCTGTAAATCTGTTGGAGGCATATTCTACCACCTATGTTTCATATCTTGTATGTTTTATATCTGAACATTTCGTCCTGATGTTTACATTTATCTGAAAAAAAAAAAAGAAATATGCAGCTCCCAAACACAGGCATTGTCTTGAGTTTGCAACAATAGTTATAAGTGTGCTCTTGTTGGCTGTTATAAAGTTTGTAATACAATCTGTGCCATAATTGTGTGAAGGTTTTTTGTTGTGTCCCACAAGATACGCTAAAGCCTCAACATGTAATGAAGTATTCTCTGCCCTACTAATGATTGTGCTGTTTGTGTCTTTTTGCACATTAACCTTCTCCGCTGATCGCTGCATGCAGATAACTGGGAGCAAAGTTGCGGTAAGTAGCCCATTATTTATTTGGCTTCTGAATGTGGTGACTTCTGTGCACATATGTACCTTTGTACCAACTTCAACACACATTCACAAACATGTACACACATATTAATCTTGTTTCAGAAGGAATCCTGTGAATGAGATAATTTTTTTGATTGTGATTCTTGCGCCAGTAAAAGTTCCAGTATTATTTACAGGTTTTCATTTTGGAAAGAGTAAAAATCACAAGTACAAATCTTGCTTGAAAATTTTGATAGTTTTAGATTATTTTAGAGTATTACTTGGGATAGCCTATGTTGGTTTTTGTTGTTTATTCTTCAAATCAAATGCAGCATAGCACCTATTAGCCTTTAAATGCTGTAATACCACCAAGTGATAATGCACACACTGACCCACGGTGAACATATTTCAGCTGTGACATTTTTGTGCTATTAACAACTCTCTTCAAGAAACAAAAGGCAGAGTTTTCTTACAATTGTGTTTTTTCAATTGATTTTACTTAAAATAGTTTAACAAAAATCTAAATCACAATAAAAGTCATTTATCATTCCAGTTTTTTGGAAGTACCTTTTTTTTTCTTCCTAAAATAGCACTTTTCTGACTCTTTAAAGGACATTCTTAGAGAAAGAAACCATTTATATTGGCTCGGTTGGTGTAATATTGTCACTTTAAATGGTCTTCCATTGCCTTTGTAAGGCTTCATAAGGATTAAGAGGACTGAAAAGCCTAACAGAAGCACAGTCAAGGTAAAGCAGTGCACTGTGACCTACCTAATGCTCTGCCCATACGCTCAGACAAACCTTGCTGTCTGAGGCGTTTTACAGAGACTTTTTTATTGATTCCATTTTTGTCTGTTTTTGTTAAACTGTTCCTTTGTGCTTGTGTATTTCTGTGGGAGCCGTGGGTTTTTCAGCATGGATGTGGAAGGAGTAGTTCTCAGTCGGCTGTTACGGCTAGACTGAGCTCGGTAAATATGAATGGACACATTCTCAGGTTCAATCAGGTCTGCTCATCTAGGATGGAGAGACTTAGTTTCAAAATGTCTGAAAACCATTATAATAGCTGTCAGAGACATGGGTTATCAATATGTTCTTCTCGACTCAACACCGCACCGGAGTGTCTGGACTGTCGTTTTTAACCTTCGTACCAATCCTGCAGCAGTCGCAAATAAACACGGCCAGCATACTAAAAGCTATGAGCTTTCAATCTGAAAAGCCCCAGTGAAGGAGAAGAGAAAAGGTAAGAGTATTTAGAGAGTATTTAGAGAGAGCATTTAGTCTGGTTAACCAATCGTGAGCTGCAGTTAGGTCCCTGCTTTGCCAGCAGATTCCCATTTTCACGCTGTCAGCGTGCATCGATGGGACAGAGTGCATGCTCTCAGATGAGCTAGAGGGAAATGTTAGCGAGGATTGTCCATAGGGAGAGCACAAGTGCAACTCCTCTGTCTCAGGCATGAAATCTCCCTGGCACTTTACCCTCTCCTAGTCAGGAAGGAGGTTGGGTAAGAACACGAATTGTGAACTGACTTTAATCCACTCTGACCATTGTGGAAGTTGACAACACTGCTGAGACTCACGGCCGCTCTCAAAATCCTAAAGCAAGACTTAGAGAATGTGACCAGCACATCTGGGTACCACCATGACTGCAGGTAGACTGATGCAAGCCTAAATGGACATTGACTTCTTTAAGCATTGTGCTGCAGCCACCCGCTAACCACCAGAAAAGCTTTATAGAAACAGCGTAAGTACTTGCCTGATTTACGTCAGAAGTCGAGGTCCATCCTTCAAAGACTCCTGCAGCGTTACTGTGAAAAGTAGACTTCCATCTCTCCTTGTCCATTAAAATACAAAAGTGTTACACATGTATTGGAAACTGGCAAGTGCACAGGAAATGATCAATACCTTTATGACTGGACAGATTGACTGCTTATGTGCCAATCTGCTCATACATGCTAGCATGTTGTAATTGTGGTTCTGTAAACACTGACTCTCCGTGTGCTGTTGTTCATGTGCCGGTTTAACCAGAGAGCCTAAAATGCCTCAGGTCCGACTTATCATGCCCACTAGCTGATCTATTGGGGTTTTAGTTTTCTGCATAAACCTATGTGTATGCACAGGAGCAGTGATATGCTGTAATATGCAAATGCTACTCTACGTTTAGGGAAATAGAGCATGGCAGAGGTTTAAAAAAAAATTAATTGTACAATACTTTGAAAAGAGCAGCCATCATCTTCAATTAAAATATTTACAAAGAAGTTCATAAATGGCAAATTATATTAATATAATTGGGTGTTTTTGTGTTAGATGGATAGAAGAGAAATAGAAAGATCTGTACAACTATCTTTATGTTAGATATTTATTTTTTGCTATGTATTTTTAATTAAACCATGCTGTTTGAAAATGAATAAAACATTTCGTTTTTTAAGTGTCTGGAAAGGCTATTTAATGTCAGGGAGCAGTTTTAGCAGCAAAGTAGAACAGACATAAACACTTGATAGATTTCAAGTTTTATCATCTTCCCAGTTTTCAACTGTGATGTTGTATGGCCCAAGTACACACCGTATTTCAATTTTAATTTTAACTTTGTTAATGCATTTAAACATTTCTTATATTATCCTTTTTTGCTGTTTACAGAGTTCAGGAGTGGAGAGTTGCCTTAAATGTATGAAAATAATGAATGTTTAAAAAAATTTGATGTGGAAAAAGGGAAATCTGGGTTAATTTTCTTTTCATTGATTCATGAGACAGTTTTTTTTATGTTTAATAGTAATAATTCATTAGCTGACAGACTTTAATTTCAGTTTCATGTTAAATGAAAATGTTAACTTTTTGCTGACTCAGGTCCTCAGTATTAGGTTTTGTAGCTTTGTTCCAGAGCTGTTACTCTACATTTTCATAAATTATCATATTGAATTAAAGATCCTTGGCATGCCATACAAAGACTAACAAAATCACAAAAACCCAAGACCTATGTCTCAGTTAGATTTTTAAATGTTGAAGTTGAGAAAAGTTCAATTAGAAAGAAGCTGGTGGCTTAAAGGTTGCCCGGAGAAAGTCTCTTCAAAAGTTAAAATGGCAACATGTTTTATAATAGCAAAGATCCACAAAAAAAAAAATGGATAAGAGTAGAGTTGAGATGTTTAGCCAGTACGCGCTGTACCAAATTTGGTGAAACCCAAACACAGAATGTCTGCACAAACTTCCACTGCCACTTGTCAAACTCAGTGGCGGGAGGAAAGGACTTGGACTTATTTTCCGGGCGCAGAACGGCAGAACATTGCAGGCATTGACTCAGCCATCAACTTCTCTCTATACAAAAGTATCTGGAGTCAAATGTGAGGGACTCTGTCTGACAGCTAAAACTTTGCCGAAGTTGGCTCATGCTACAGGATAATGACCATATGCACACTAGCATATCTACAACTGAACGAATGGAGAAAAAAAAAATTAGAAAAAAATAATCGAGGTTTTGCCGTGACCCAGTCAAAGTCACGACTTCAACTTAGTTCAAAGGCCTTGGCTTCACTTTACAGAGCCGTGCGTGACGAAATGCCCCCGAAAGCCAAAATATCTCCACAAAGATATCAGCGACTGATATCATAATTTAAAAGAATAAAACATTTAAAAAATGAATAGACAAATAATATATATATATATATGGATGGATGGACAAAAATCTCAGTGTTTGCATTTCAGCTTTGCTTTGTTAAATGAATTATAACCTGGTGTAACATTTGTGTTTGTTGAAGACCTGCTGACTACTGGATAGTTTTCTCTTTTCCTTATGTCCCAACATGTAACGAGGTTGTTGGTTCTTTTTATAGGACTGCATATGATGGTCCTGAAAGGAAATCAAAGCATCCCTCCTTTTTCCTGCTTTTTACCTTTTAAAACAACATGCCTTGAAAGACTTTTTGTTTCAAGCGAGCTATTAAACTGGGCGCTTAGGGCTGAGCAGATTTGATGTGGCATATGTCCTTGGTGCTTTAAAAGAACGGCAATGAAAAATTAATCAATTATGTGTGCCTCCCATGCCCTGAGCCAGTGTTCACCATAGATTCTTTTTTAAATTAAGATCAAGGAAATATGCTCTGAAGGGGACTGTTTGAATAAGATGTTTCTTTGATTGGCTAAAAACCTTATTTTCAGAGTTCATCTGATTGAATTAAAAAAATAAAAAATCTGGGAGTTACATAAATATTTATCTGACAAACTGCAGCTGAATAGGGAATCTGGATCAGGTTTCTGCTGTTACTTCTAATGCATTTTGAACATGTACCGACTCAAAGATAAGTTACAAAACACTCCTTTGAAATTCAAGTAGCGATGCTAAGCCTAACAGAGTGTCTGAGTCTCCCTTAGTATATCTATAATTTGTAGAAAAACTATACCAACTATATTTTCCTAGAATTACAAGGGCTCAGAATCCATCATGGGGAAAACCGGCTGTACTGAAGATCAGAAAACCTGAAACAGTCTGAATGATCAGGACTATAACTTCAGTTTGAACAATACCAATATTAGCAGATTACTTAATGTATAATTTCCTTGTGAAATACTTTAAATGGCAATTGTGACACAAGCAGTCAATGTTTACCTTTTATAGTTTTCAAGACTGCTCACTTAAGACTGCCTTTTTGCTGAATCGCTTGTCTTCAGGCACTCGAGGCTGCACTGACCTTTGCAGGATGTAGAAGCAGCTCGGGTTTAGCTGTGGCGGAGGGTGGGCTGTGTAGGAGGGATTAAATCAGCAGCAGAACCCACTGGGGATGAGACAACCAGGTTACTTTCCCATTAGTATTTGTCTCCTTTTATTTTTTGTTGCAGTTTTTGTGTTGTTATGTATTCCCTGCTAGCTTCTACCTTTTTTTTCTCCCTTTTTCTCCCCCACACATCTTTTTCTCTATACAAAATATGTCTTTTCAAAGGCTGAAACAATCATTCCTCTTCAATCAGAAGAGGAGAGCTGCATCTCGTTATTTTGAAGGAACATGAAAGGCTGAAGTGGCCACAGTATGGTGATATTGGATGGAACAGTCGCTATGGCAATGCTTTATAGTCTGCCATTGGGTTGGTGTGTGCACATGATATGCGTCTGCATGCTATAAGCATCATGTTTTTTCCATGTGCACTTATAATAAACTTCAATGTTACAGTTTGGATTTAGATACTGCGCAGGAGAGATAGACGGGGACTATTTTAGCGAGGGGCAGACGAAAAGAAAAAGGACTCTTAGTTCTTTTGATTGCGTTTCTGGGGATTTTATGTACTATATGCACATCCCCACACAAGTGATGGACCTTGTGAATACTAGCTATGCTCAGTTGTACATCTCTCCCCCACAGCTCTGTCACACACTCAACAGCACTGTCGGCATGCTCAGCTCGGCAGGAGGCTCCTGCAGGGCCGCATTAGGCTCCATAAACTTTATAGCATATTTTTACAACCCTTTTCTCTGTATGCACCCACCATCACATCCCATCGCATCTGCTTTAACTGTTCACACAGCTGTGAAATTCTGTGTATCCCCATGTTTTATGATTGCTTGCTACTCCAGTCACACCCGATTTCTTTATTTGCTCCTTTAGATTTCCGATATCCTCTACATCTGTATGTATATTTGAGAAGTTATTTGCTTTCGTTGATGGCATCGGTTGCTATTTGTGGACGCGATCTTTGTGAACTGCAGCCTCTCTTAGTTCAACAACTTGTGCTTGAAAAATGCTCGCACTGGTTCTTTTCATTCTCCTACTGAGCTCTCTAATGTTGGCCTTTCTTTTCAATCTAAATACAGACTTTACTTTGATTTGCACTCCTTTGTGAACAATGCATAATCCCTGCTGATCTCTGATGTCTGGCGCACAACTGACTGATTTAGGGGCAAGAGGAACAAAGAGGCTGCTGTTGACAAGGATCCCTGATCAGACAGAATTGCCATAGATAAGAGTAAATTATCTAGTAAATTGAAATAGTCACATTTAAAGCATATTTGTAATTCCCCCTCTGCTCAGTCAGACAGCCCACCAAGACCAGGGGGCGCACCCTGCTGCTCATCCAACTTGTCCACTCTGCACTACAGAGTACTAACAAGATACAGTCTCTGCCTCAGCTATCAGCTACAGCGCTTTCATGGTCCTGTCATACTCGGACTCACAAGAGTAAAGACACATAATCACCCCATCGGCAGCCAGGTTCTCCCAGATTCCCCAGACGGTTCTCTCCTTTTAAGATCAGTGAGATGATCACTTGTTTTGTTGATGTCTGGTTTGTAGTTCTTTTTATTTCTTTTTTATTCAACATTCCAATACTTTAAAAATGGTAACCTTTGTGTTATTGCACGTTAGGTGCTGGCTGGCAGATAAATGAATGGAAGAAAAAAAAAAGTGAATGGCTATGAATTAGTCATCATGTACGATGAGGGTTTCTATGGCTTACTTGAGCTCGGTTGGTAAGGCATAGTTCAGCTGTGCCAGAGGAGGAGGGTCTTATCCTGAGCGAGTTGGCACTACCCTCTCTTCATGCACGCTGGCTGCACTCTGCGTCCCACACTGCCAAAGTGGTTGCATCTTCTTGCAAATTACACGGTTTATTATTTGTCTGCCTTCGTTTGTGCTCAGCCAAAGTTCGTGCGTATTAGAGCAAAGTAATAATATAGAGGTGGTGTTTGACAACAGCTCTGAGGGAGACGGATCTTAAGTAAATGCATTAGCTAATCATCAGTGATCATGGTCTGACTGGAAGGATCCTGCCACAGATGCAGCGGTGCAGTACTGAAGGACGGCACTTGGTGGCAGTGGGCGGCTATTGAATCGTCCGCTACCCGGTACTCAAAAGGCAGATTGTTGCTATGGGATCGACTTCATTGGCTTCTCTCAGCCCATGCAACACAGCACCATGTGCACCACGAATGCCACTTGTTAGAAATCTGATGTTTGAAGGGAAGAGTAAGTGTGAAGCGGTTCAACAGGACTGAAATTAGTCCATCTTCTCTGATTATTCCTTTCACCTTGATACTGCAGACAGAATAAGAGAAAGTAGACTTAATTTATCATTATAACATTTCCTTTATGAGGATACAAAAGTGAGCCAGACTGATGTGTTGGAAGCTAGCCAAGCTTTACTGCTTCCACTTCACTTTTTGCCCTTTTATTCTAGTCTCACTCAGTGTGAGTCTGTGAGGAAGCATGTTTTATGTTTTATGTTAACTGTTAATAACCCAAACTAAATAACCAGACAGCTGAATCATATATTGGATTTGCTCAGATGCTCTCTTTCACCAACAACATGACATTTATACACGCAAAACCAAGTCATTCATATAATTGTCTTTGGTTCTGGAATAGTTGTCTGTATTCTCACACCCCACTCCTGTTGTAATTTCTTTCCCTCAGAAATATGCTCTTCTTAACCCACCCACCCATACGTATCATTTGTTTATGAGCCCCCTGCGCCCTTGGGAAGACTTGTTCTTGGTTTAACAGCTGGGACATATAGTCACGGTTAGGTATGGGTTTCAGTTATTGCCCAGGAGTGTCTGAAGGAATGCTTCAGTCCTCAACACATGCTGTGCTCTCCATTTTAACTACTTCCACCTTGTCATTCGTCTCAGGTGCCATCACTGCATCTATTTTTAATGCACAGCCATATGGTGTTGTTTTTTTTTTTTTTCAGGGACTTTGTGAAATAAATATGAGAAAAATAAAGCAAATAATAGTAATAAGGTTCATTCCTGCTGTTTGACACATTCTGTAAAAAGCTTTTTGCTCCATCAATTGGTAGTCAGACTGTATCAAGCATTTTTTTTTTTGAGAATATGGTCAATTACCTGATATTGGCCCGAGGCTGATTCGATGGCAGATGTATGGCGTCCCAAATGGTGATGTTCTTGATGTTGATTGTGGGCTCAGCATGAGGAGTGACATCCAATCAAGTTGAGATGGTTGACCTGTCTCTTTTATGTCCTGAGTGCTCCCGAGGAAAGGATGTTTTTAATGCTGATTTGGAGAATGTCTTCCTTGTACCTGTGATGCAGGCCTCCAATCACACATTCTTCAACTAAATGTGACAAAAACACAGGTCCTTATAGCTTATAGCCTTAATGTCTGTAATTACGCAGCCATTTGATAAAACCAGGAGCAAACTCAGCGTCGTGTGCAAGGTGTCGTGCATTTTCTGTCAAGATCCCCTACGCTGGCTTTCACTTGGCTGTCTCTGCTGCCAACGGGTGTTGTTTGTTAGGTTGTTTGTGTGTCACTGCAAATATCTGTGTGTTAGAACGAGCAATTTGCTGCCACAAAAAAAAAAAAAGAATGAAACTGAGGGGAAAAAAAGTTCTTTCCAAGCTCTTCAATTAGAACAAAAGAACTGAAAAAAAATCCTGATGTTATTATCCCGGCAACATCGTCTGAGCTTCTGATATAAATGAACTAAAGGTTCTAAAATTGTCATTTGAATTATGCCTTTCATCTCCCCATGGTTTTTAGTGAGGCAGTTCAGCCCAAGTCTCTAGTGGATGTTTTTTCCTTCCCTCTTTGCATCTCCGAACAAGCGCCATAACTGTAATGAATTCTATTATTTTAAAACCAATTACTGTTAGTTGGAAGTTTTTTCACCACTGCTGTCGTGCTCTCTGAGGAGCAGCGTTGTTGCAGTGTCGACTGCAACTAATATTATTGTTTTTCTCTTTTTTTTGTGTGAGTGTGTACATGCATACAGTATATGCTCCCATACACACTGTGCAATTAAGGATTTTTTTTTAGGGATATGCATTTGAATACAATTCATATAATTGTATCAACCCAGTAAAATTAAGTCGGAAAGAAAAATGAAATGGAAAGAAAAAAAAATCATCTCAATACAGCAAAAGTAAATTCCATTTACTTTTTTGCGTTAGTTATTTTGAAAGGTAAATTGCATCCAGCAGTTATGACTTACACTGTGGTTTTTTGTCTCAAAGGTTTTCTAAATGTCAAGTTGTCTCAGAGTTAGAGAGCATTTGAACTTGCTGTGAGAAATATATAAAATCAAAAGGGTCCCAAACAAATCAGTCTGATTTTATGTATAACGACTACCGTAATCATATGTAGGTTTACTTCATGTTATATGAAAAAAAATCTTGCATATAAGAATAAACATGGTGACAGAACAAGGCCTTTGTTCAATGAAATTTCCCTGTACAGTACATTTTATTTGTACTATTTAGAACTTTTTTGATTTAAATTGGACACTTGGAAGCTGTGGTGAATTACAAAATGATTTTTAATCTCACAGTAACTTACTGTAAGAAGTGCATAGTCTGTTTCCCTTGTGCACACCCCGAGACACACACTGAAGGAAAGAAGGAGAGAGAAAAACAGATATTAGACACGTTTGCTCATTAAAAGCCAGCCACTCATTCTGCTCTAAAGATTGATTTATAGCTTATTTAATAAGCTGAAAGGTTACCTCAAAACAGATTTTCTCCGTAATTGACCAATTTAGTGTCGGTCGATAAGCATTCGTGTTAAACTGAGATTTTGAGGTTCTCTCTCCCTCCCATTTCCCACCCATTCTTGCTCGTTGATCATCACAGATATTACGGAGTGATGATTATTTATTATAGAAGATGTGAAATATTAAAACCGTTGTGTTTTTTTTTTTTTTTGGATGTTAACAGGATGGGGTCCAAAAGCTGGGCACAATTGCTACTGCATTAGTTAGCATAACTGAATGTTCTCCTAATTAGCTCACTTTGCCCAGCAGCTGTCTGCTATTAGGGTCCTTTGTTCCAGATGTTATCTCATTAGAATGGCATTGATCATCCTAATGACTCTGGAAGAAATATTTGGTCCACATTAGTGTGACCCGGTTGCCCCCCACCCCCTTCCCCGAGGTCAAATGACAATGGCTTCAACCATGCATATGCAGTATGGTAGCCATTTCCACCGGCTGTTGTAACTTGTAAACAGAAAGCAGAAATGGATCAGAATAGTGTTTTATGCCTGTTGTAAAGAGGGCAATATTTGGACGTTAGTCCCATTTATACAGCTTGTCAGTGGTTTAATGGTATATGCAGTATCATGTCAGTGAATGGGTGGGCCATAGTGCACAAATGGCTTTTAGTCATAAGTGTTTGGATGGGTTTGCATGTGTATGCTTCCATTTGAAAGCCTGAAGGCTATCCGTTTGCCCTCGCCCATGAAAGCCAGTTTTTCAAAGCAAGGTTATTTGCTTTTGTGTACCCTTACATTCAAAAATCTAATAAATCATGACTTGGAATTAGTATTCAAAGTCACTGGCGATTATTGAGTGGTCTCATTCACATCACCTTTCATTTTAGGCATTTGTCCATGCTTAGTGGTGTCCTCAAAAGGTGCATGTCTGTTTGGTTGCCCATCTTATTGTTTTCTGCTTGAGATATGATGGTAGGAAAGGGGGATGTTTGAGTCCAGATCTCACACTTTGGCCCTGTGCTTAAATGTATTTGTGAGCAGAAAAGGCTTTGCCAGTTCAAAGCTGACAGCTAAAAGCAAGCAGTTCCTTCGTCCTGCTGCAACACACACAGCACAGAAGCTGTGTGGCTCATCCCTTCATTTTCCCTTGCTGCTGTTCCTGAAACTGGCCCTCTGGGTGAGGCCACAGAGGCATTTCAGAAAGAGTGAAGATGGGATAAAATGGAGTTGAGGAAAAACAGGTGGAAGGATAGAGAGGTGGAAGGTTCATAGCAGCATGGGATGGAAACTGAAAAGGAGAGAGAGAGAGTAGACGGGGAGAAACGCAATGCCTAATTGCATTCTCTAGCCTGCCCCGTTCTGTCATTGGTCAGCAGCGTAACTAATTCTGACTGCACAAGTTCCTGCAGACTGCAGAGTAAACCTGCCACAATGCATCTCTGGCGTCAGCTAATTTCCGATATGACTCTCAGGTCTCTTTGCTGCTGCCTGAACACCTATGGCAGTGATCTGCTTTATACCTCAGACTCAAACGTGCAGTAAAACAAACGTGCGCGATTGCATCCATCTCCGTGGTTCAGGTTTTCGGGCTCCATGGCCTAATGAAAACTGCGATGCATCAGTTTAATTATAATGTACTCGCCTTTTATCATGGAGAGATTGTTTTTATTTGGAACCTTAATGAATTTCTCATCAGTTTGTTATTAGCATGGTGCCATATAGGGCTCAAGTGGGAAAGCACGCAATTACAGGGCTTTGTTCTCCCTGATGGACATGAGGTTGTGCCTACACTGGCAGAGAAGCAACTTGTTAAAATGCTGTCGAAATAAACAGAGCAACATATTACAACCATCCAGAGCCTTTTGGCAATATTTTGTAAGATGTTTATACCAACATCCAACAATTTTTCTGTAACTAGCACATCCATAAAAAACATATTAAGACCTCTTTTTGGATGCCACTGGCCTTTATTAGATATTGGAGGATCTTGTCAACTGGGTAGCTGGGCGGGGTTTTCCTTTGCAAGGGTGCGTTACATGCAGTGAATTACCCATATACGGGGCACCTGCTTAACCGGAAATCCGTGGACTGCAGTGATCTATTTCTCTAACTAATCTGGTTAAACAAAAGTTGAAAAATATGTTAAAAAAATGTGATTTAAAAAAAAACCAAAACGCATTGGACTGCTTGAATTCTCAACAGTTGTATCGCATTTGTCGCCTCTCATTTGTCTTACTCTTGACCCTGATTGCATATGACACCACTTCCTTAACTTAAAAGGCATTTCGGACCAATCTAATGGGATATGAAGGCACCATAATGATGTGTGGGGCCTTGTTATTTGTCTTTGTTCACAAAACACTTCCCTAGTTCATTGCATTTTACGGTTGAAGGACTTGATCACTAGTTTTATGGCTTCGTAAATGGGAGTCAATAAATTACCCTCTGATTAAAGACAATGCCCTCACTTTAGGTGTGAGAGACATTTGATATGCATGGTTGGCACGACTCATTTGTGTGTACTAGTTTAATCAGGATAATTCTCTTTTCATTTTTTGCTCCTTTCATCTCCGTCGCTGTGCGACTTGTCCCTGAGAGTTGAACATGGCAGAAACATTTCATGCTCAGTTCTGAAGGCATTTATTTATTTTTTTAGTAGGGATAGGCAGTTTCACATGCTGTTAGATGAGACTGTTTTCTCTCTACATATGATCTGTAAGTGTAGACAGTCTTAAGAAACTGTCTCCTTTTAAGTTGGAAAGTTGTAAAGCCCCTTTTCAGACATGCCTGCTTTCCATTAATCTGGTGACGCCTGAACGTGTCTGTGCCATGTGTGAATGAGCCCCCTGGTGCTTTTCCTAACATTTTTTGACAACAGTTTGACTAGGTTGTACCTTGTAACTTGTACGAGTCACTTTCAACCTGGCACAGTTTTGAACTTCTGCAGTCAGATAGTCCAGTTAGTGTGCAGGCTTATATGGCAACGATGGCTTAATGCGACGCACGAGCAGCTGTTGCACAAACTTGACAAATTGTGTCATTAAACACATAAATACCAGCACTGTCTAAATTTCCTGTCTTACTGTTGATTAGGATGATATGTAGTTATTGGTTTTTTTTTTGTTTTGTTTTTTCCTCAGAGCATTTGCTGATGTGTAAGCTAGATTTTAATTTATTTATTTTAGTTTTAGTTTTGGCGTGTCAGGAGGCCTTGTAGGTAGGGTAGCGCTCCCAGCCTTGGGAATGATCCAGACGCAATCTACCTCGTTTCCTCCCAGTTTGACTTGCTTTGGCCACATATTTTTTTTTTTTTCTAATCCGAACCAAATATTTTATGTCCTAACCATAATGTTATATTTCTGAAGAATGAATGACAGACAAGACTTAACCACAGGTTGAAACAAAGACAATGGAATATATCCACCGTCCAACTTCTGTAAAAGCTGATGTTGCTGTTGTTTGGCATGAAAGAACTTTAAAAAAATGTATTTTTAGACAAATTCATGTCTTCCAGCCTGTCATTTCTCAACAAAAGTAACATAGTAGACATTATTTATTACATACAAATATTATTCCATAAAAGCATACAAGTGTGCTCAAAATCCAGACCACTGCACAAACATTTCTGCAGCGCGGTTATTTAAATGGTTCCTTTTAATTGCTGGTAGTGTTTTTATCTTTTTCATAAGTGCAGCTCCTCAATAAAAACATGACAGGAAGTTTTGGAGAAGAAAAAAAAACAAGGCCTTGTTAGATAATAGGACAGATGGTCCCGGTCCGTTGAGAGAACCGTCATGCACGGTAACAAGGGAAGAAGACTGCGCTGTGATTCTGCTGACCCCATGCTTTGAGGAAAACTGATGAAAACCCCAACCACCCTTGAAACGACACGTACTCCTCTTCTCACTGGCAGCTTCACACAAAAACTAAATGCACAAACAAGAAACACACACACACACACACACACACAGAAAGCTCCCAAACCCATCAGATTGTTTTGTGCATCTTCAATTCTCAGTCACACTGAGTGATAAAGTGAGGAACTGCCTCAAGCTTCATTTTCACATGAAAACTACACAAGTTCCCAAAAGATTTATGAGAGTGAAGAACCACAGTCTTTACTTGACGATAAATTAACCCCCAACCCCACCCCTCAAAAAAAAAAAAACACACACGATGCTGGAGGGTGAGCAGTGTGAGTCAGGAGGATAATGAGAGCAGGGTGGGCCCGGGGATAGCCAGCAGGGTCCAGCTCGCTGGAGCTGCCTTTTCTGCTGAGCCTCTTAACTCATGGCATCTTCACTGGCATCTTCCTGCGGGTATATCAGCACATGTTGCATTCTTGTGCAAATGTCTAAAGAAACCAATCTTACAACTGACTTACCTTGTAATTTCAGCGATTATCCTCAGAGTCCTAGCGGACTTCATCAAGTTCAGCTTCATCGAGCAGCATTTACGTCATACTTTATAAACCCCTTTTGACACACTATGAAAGATATATCACTAATAGCAACTGAAGTAGTCACAGGTTTCGCAAAACAACATAGTAGTGAGCCAGTTACACAGCGGTTGCGTAGAAAGAAACAGCTGAAATCACAGCTATTAGACACTTCTGACAAAGGTGATCTGTTGTTTCACATGATGATACCATCTTTACGATCCCAGCAGCCAGACGGGGTAAACAGAATCTTGTTTTACTGTTTTTTTTTTTTTTTTAAATCACATTGCGCTAACAATGATTCTACATTATGTGGAAGAAAATGGTGGTGGATGTCAATAAAGAACATCGATACGAGATACAGAGCAGAAAATCCAGCTGCAGCTTAAACACTTGGGCTACTAGGTGCTGCAGCTAATTATAGTATGAAAGTCGGCAGTGGACTATGAAAGTGTGAACAGTTGTGTTATTTATTAACACAATCTGTTGGAGTCACTTGAACAGCTGATCAAATGCCTTATTCATCCACTGCTGCTGTGTGTCCCTGTCTATTGGTTCTTCTGCAGTTCAGCTTTTTTTTTTTTTTTTTTTGCCATGTTGAAAGTGTTTGTTTTTACTGTAAGCTACTAAGTTCAGCCTCATCAAGCTGGTGTCTCACTTTATTATGGAAAATGACCAGAGCGGTCGGTCACGTTCCAGTATGTGACCGGCACGTCCAAGTAATTATTATGAAGCGCTATGTCAGATGTCAAGTGTATGTCTGAAAGGAGCTTCTGGTATCACTACAGTCATTTCCTTTAACTGGACTTTAGTGCAGGGCGTTTATGTGCGATAAAGACGGAACATCCTTTTTAAGTTCTAATGTTTTACCTTTAAGGACAGAATATATATCGGGTCTGTACCAGGTGTTAAAATTAAACGGCATGTGGCATATTATGCTGTCATTGTTTATTTAATGAGAAGTAAGCTCAGCACAGAAGTGCGGTGTGAATAACTAAGCAGGGTCGTTCTTCGTGCTTTCACAAGAATTAAGATGTTTAGTATCAGCCAGGTGCAGATGATTAAATGTGCTTGATTAACAGACTATCAGCAAGTGCGACCAGCTCTATGAAAAGCAAAAGTGTTAAGAGTTTGATCATCTGGAGTGTTATGGTGGGTTGAAAAAATCACGCAAAAGAAAGATGTTTGATCTTAGAGAAGTTATGTGATGCTCATGAATCTGCTTAAGTATACAAAACAGTTTCCAAACTTTTCCATGATTCTAAAGCGTGAAAGATTATTCATAAGTGGACAGCATACGAGACAGTGGACAATTTGTCCAGGTGTGAATGCCTCGCCAAATTTACTCAAGGTTAAGCGATGCATGGAGAAATGAGGATAAAAAAGCAAGAACGGATCTCGTTACTGTAGATGACTTGTCCAAAATTTGTGATCTCAAATCAATAGATGCTGATCGTCTTGTCCTAATTTTCATGTGTGACGATTCTAAAACAGGTTTATTTAAGTACATGTGTTGTTGTAGAGCCACATTGATGCAGCGTGTGAATATTGACTAACTGTTCCAGCACATGCATAAAGATGGTGTTATTTGCTACTCTGCTTCCGCTCAAAGCTCAGAAACTTCATTCGGTGTTATTTGCTGTCAACAGTTTCCACGTAGCGCTAGATTTTTGTCAACAGATGTGAATTGCAGCTTGCTCATCAAATTAAACACCTCCCCAACAGATACCTACAGCTCTCTTCCCCGTAATGCCTCTTTCTTTTCTTTATTGTCAACATTCATTAATTCAGGAATTTCAGGCAGCGCTCACCACTTGTGCCTGATGTGGGATGGATTTTCTTTTCTTTTTTATTCAGTGTTTTGCATTTAAATATATACTACGAACATATAGCTATTTGATTATTTGATTATTTTTCTTCATCAAACAATTCCTGGTCTACCGGTACCTTTTTTAAATGATTGTCTCCAAACATGTTGTCGTGTCAAAATATAATGATGCGAGATGTAAAAACATCTTCTTTCGCAGCATGGATTTTTTGTTTATAGCATTCATTTCAGCAGTTTGTTTTGTTGCAACTAAAAAAAAATAAAAATCTACATTTTTGTAGTTCCCTTCTGAAGGGGACATTTTCCTTGCCCCTGTTTGGCCACTGTTTCTTTAATGTTTACTCGGGGGTCCGGTTCCTGTTCTCTAAAAAGTGCCTAGGGACAATTTGTATTGTAATAGATGCTATATAAATAAGATTGAATCAAACTGAACGGAATAATTAATTATTTTATTTTTTTATGCAATAGTCTTGGAGAAGAACCCGTTCATGACCACTGCATTTCAGGGTTAACTGTTCATGGTAGGGGAAGAATAGAAATGTGCAAAAAATAGATAAATAAATAAATAAATAACCAACCAGGAATATAAAGAAAGGGAAGATGGAAATACCCTCCAAAAGTGTGTCAAATTGTATATATTGGGGTGTGTTTATGTTACAGAGAGTGCAGGGAGGCCTCAGGTAAATAGTAGATGCCTGTCATTCTTCTGGTTTAGTCCCACCTCTATAAATAGAAGTGTGCTGCAATTCCTGAGGGGTCTTAACGTCTTTTTTATTTGCTCTTCATCCTCATCCCCTGCTTCTTTCCTCTACTTCTTCTTGTGTCTCTGTCACGCTGCCTTTCCACGTATCAAAACAACTATACTACTATCCAGCATCATTATTGAAGAATAATCTCCCTGTGTTGATCACCCATGTGCACACAGCATGAAAACAAATAAACACAGTTGCTGAAATGGTAGACATTCCTTCACTTCTTCTTTTGAGGTGGCGGTAGCATCGTACCGGTCCTGGGTGTCCACTGCCTCTTGTTGGGTACATTTCTGGATAGGCTCCAGCCCCTGTGACCTTCAACATGTAGGAGATGGAGGGATAGTGCCACAAAAAAAAAAGCCATTACTTAATGTATTTTTATCACAATTGCTCAATCAGAACAATAGGTTATCTCAGGGCACTTCAGGGGCCGTTCACCCTTTGCATGTTTGGTACGATAACTCAAACCTCAAACCAAAGGGTCATTTGAACCTTGTGAACACCACTTAACCAGACTGAAACTTGGTGTCGGACCACTTCCAAACCATCAGTCCAGTCAGGTTGAGACCTTTTCCATGTTCCTTCTGTTGTGTCTCTTGTCTGAATTTAACACCTAACTAAGTAGGGCTTTCTTCTAATGAGCCACACTAAAAATGTCATTTTCTGCTTTGGGTTTCTGTCTACTAAGGTCTGTAAAAGGTAAACATTAAAACATTAAGGGTGCATATACACTTGTAGCTCAGTACTTTTAGGCTCCAATCATCTTCCTGAAGGATCTCTTATTAAACAATTATTTTCAAATCACTTTTTGTTTAATGGAGGGACTGTCTTGCCATCATGTATTAATAATGACAGAATTACCAGTTTCCTCTCTTATTTTATCAACTGAACAAATAGTAACAATCTAGAAAATGCACTTTTTCCTGTCCTGCAGCCAGCTTCTCTGCTTGTATATCAACAGCATGGGTATGATTGAGAGGCAGACTTTTTTGTTTGTTTGTTTTTTTTTGTTTCTGGCAGCTTTTACTTGTAAATGTCATTCACTGTCAGACAGCAGCAGGTAGTTAGCTTCAGTAGCATGTCATTGCCAACTATGACATGTTGAAGAATGACAATCCTTTTGACAGTTGGAATTATGCAAAAACTAACCAAATAAGATGGTGTGTGTGTTTGTGTGTGCGCACGCGTCTCTTTAACCCTTGTTTTGCACACGCACCTTGACATTGCATAAAATGCCCGTCTTTAAATAATCTTGGCTGATATTTAAGATGCATCATCAGATGACATGACTGATTTGTGAGCGGCATGAGAGTCTAAGAGAAGCTACTGAGACACTTTTTTATTCAGGTGCACAAAAACCCAGAAAGTTGAAAAAAATCCAGCTTTGGGGCATCTTATTAGACATACGTATAAACAATGATAAAATGACAAAACAACTTTACTGTAGCATGTAATCATTTACAATAATTACTTTGACACGCTTCGACCAAAGTCCCCTTTCCTGCATATCTGCACTTCTTTAAACACATTAGGTGCTTTCCACTTCTGTGTTTTTTGACTGTCAATTAGAAACTTCAATGAATTCCTGTCTGTACCATTTATGATGGGATCAATAGTTCTCGTCCGCTGCTGTACTTATCCTAATGTTTATATTCGATTAGTCGGTAGTTTTGTGGGGGGGGGGGGCTAATTTATTTGTACAGCTCTGGAAGTTTTAAAGTAAAAAATTCCACTTAAGTGTTTTCTGGTTTGTTCAGTCAGTGTGCTAAACTGCCCAGCATGAAGTTTTAATGATTGAAAATGCCTCTGGACTAACTGAACTATGCTTATTTACATTCGCATGCTTAAATATCCTGCTAGACTGAAAACATGTGATGGTGCACAATTTTGCGACTATGAGTGTAATTTGTGTGATTCAACCTCCAAATCAAAATAATAAAATTTGCTTGCCTTCCACATAATTACCATTAAGCAGGACGTGACAGAAGGAAGCTCCAAGGGCTGATTGGAGCTCATCAGGGAGGCCAGCCATTTACTCGGATTGAGACAAAGGCAGGCTGCTCTCCCAGAGGTCCGTCCTCCCACACCCTGAGATGCTAACTGTGGGGTGCTGCTAATTAACTCAGTCACAATGAGACTTCTGCCACAGTTGTCTTGAACAGTGCTCAGGTATGCCTGGATTTTTCTGCAGCTCAAAGCCACGTAGAGTTTTCTATTACTCCCCCATTTCCTGTTTGTCTACTTGGCTGTCTCTCTTTTTGAAGTACAGTTTGAAATGTTCTGTACTTGCTTTGTTTTTTGCATTTTTTGTACTATTTCCCTGAAATATACCCTACACCTGCCTTGTTTATATATATATATATATATATATATATATATATATATATATATATATATATATATATATATATATATATATATATACATACATACATTACAGGACTGTCTCAGAAAATTAGAATATTGTGATAAAGTTCTTTATTTTCTATAATGCAATTAAGAAAACAAAAATGTCATACATTCTGGATTCATTACAAATCAACTGAAATATTGCAAGCCTTTTATTATTTTAATATTGCTGATTATGGCTTACAGTTTAAGATTAATATTCCCAGAATATTCTAATTTTCTGAGATAGGATATTTGAGTTTTCTTAAGCTGTAAGCCATGATCAGCAATATTAAAATAATAAAAGGCTTGCAATATTTCAGTTGATTTGTAATGAATCTAGAATGTATGACATATTTGCATTACAGAAAATAAAGGACTTTATCACAAAATTTTCTGAGACAGTCCTGTGTGTATATATATATACCGGTATATAAACCTGCATACATAATAAAGAGGTGAATGTATGTATAGTGGCGTTTCCATTACCTTTAGATTTGCGCAAAACCTAGATATTGCAAAGAATAATTCTCCAATTCGAAGAAAAAACTGCCAAATATTTCAGCAAACTTTTTTTGCTTTCACTAGAAGAGTTTTTCAGATGTGTGGATAATCCACTTGACCAAAAAAGTGTAAGGATAGCGCTTTTTGTGCATTTGGACATCTCTGGCAGCGCTGGATGTGACGTAGCCGGTCAATGAAATCATCAAAATCTAGTTTCCGGCTGTTTTTGGCCTCATCTTTACGATGCTGTGACACTACTCAATCATTATGCACGACATAAGGGGTTTGCCTCTGAATAATCATTAGAAAGATCATCAGCTGCCTTCATAATCTGACTATTGCCTCAACAGCAGTAGCGGTAATCACAATAGTTTGTCAAAGACTAAAGATGGGGGTTTTTTCTCCATTTTTTATAAAGCCAAGTTTCTTTTTTTATTGGATGCACAGTGTCATGGAGATACAGAGAGAACTAGGGGAGTTACGCTCATAAATACAAAAATACCGTTCAGTGGAATCACGACGCCCCACAACAATACTGCTATTGTTAATTCAGAGTGTCCCTTTTTTTGGCGAAGAAGTGTAATGGAAACAGCACTAGTGTACCCACACTCACGTCTGTTGTTCGGTATACCAAGTGTACATAACTAATGATAAAAACCTACTAACTACAGAACAGACGCCGCTGAACTGAATAACTCAATGGATAGTTTATGTCTTATAACCAGCAGTACCTCTACACTACTTTCACTGTACAAGTGTAACATTTGTGCGCTAAAAATGTCTATTCCCTCTTGGGAAATCTGTAGAGGTTTTTATTCATAGTTTGTTATTCACACTAAACTACATGTCTTTGTAAAGACTTAGGCAAAGCAAGTTTATTTGTATAGCACAATTCAACAACACAGTGATTCAAAGTGCTTTACAGGCATTAAAACGTAAATAAAAAGCATGATTTAAAATTTAAACAGAAATGAATGGATACAAAATCAGTAGTTAAAATATGATCAAGTTTCTAAACAAGTTTACAAGTAACTTAGAATGTAAATGTGACTTTACCACCAAGTGAAGAGTCAGAGAAGGTAATTATTGCAAACGTTGACTTTTTTTAATCTATTTTTTATTTAATTTTCTTTTTCTAGGAACAAAAGACAATAGAGATACCATCAATATAGACAAACTTTCTCCTACCCTCTCACCACACACTCTATAATGAAGACCTCTGCTATTGGCTTAGATGGATGAGGGCAGCTCTGTGAGAGCGAGTGAGCAAGAGTCAGGCTGATGTTTGTTTAGGTCCAGCTCATGTAGGATATATTGGAATGGGAGTGGGTCTGGTGGGTAGAAAGGCACATTAAGACCAGGGTGATTAAGGAACGGAGTTGATGGAAAACAAAGTATTATTGACAAGGCTTTGTCTTCCCTTTCTCCCTTGTGTCCACATCGAAGCCTCTGTCTAGTTTTCTCCAGGCTAAGCTACCCGGCTGGATTCACAAAACTTAAGACGGATTGATTGTTCTGCAGCTCTTTTCTATGCAAGCTTAGGCTGGCAATCAATTTTCCAGGTTTCAGGAGTGGTGGTCTTGTATGTACTGTATATTATTGTTAATCATTACTCTCCCTTTCTCCTCTCAAGCACTAATGAGAAGGGACAAAGTTGATAAATGAATACCCGTTATGCAAAAAGGATGATTTTTCCATGTCTTGAACACAACAAAAAAAATGGCATATCTGCTCACAATTTATTCTTTGCTACGCTCATGCACACAGGTGTGCAGCAGATCTCTCTCTCTCCATCCTCCCATAGTCTGTCTTGTTCAGTAAAACAACTGCTACACATTCACGCATATGCTTATCATGTACTTTTTGTCTAACACACACAAAAGCACCGACACACAAATTTTAAATTCAACCAACGAGACTCTTGCGTGGAATACCGAGCCAGTGCTCCTGACTTTAAAGCCTCTCTCCTGCCTCAGATGTGACATCAACTCGTTCTGTCTCTTGCTGTCCCCCTCCTTCCCCCTCTCCCTTCCTCTTTCCTATCCTCTTTCATCAGCTGAGCCCATCTTTTGACACTTCAGAAGGTGTTCCTCACATACCTGTCACCTCTCCCCTCCTCCACTAACACTTTCTTCTCAGCTCTCTATCGAGAGCACGCGTCTCTGTCTGAAACTTATGTACTTTGTAGAGCTAACGCCTAGGCGTTTGCATCACCTTGAAGTTAGTAAGTGGTACTGAATGGAGAGACCGATCTTTAGCGCTTAAAGAGAGAAGAGCTCTGAAAGATTCTGTTAGTGTTGCATGGTGAGCAGGCAGACATCACACTAAAGAAGGGGGAGGGAAGTAACTGCTTCACCTTTTGTACCTGAGCTTCCTTACAACTTTGAACAAGAGACTGTAAAGAAAGGGGAGGGCTAGGGTCTTCTGTTTTATTCCTTCTGCAAGAAAAAAGACAAGAAAAACAACTTTTCACTGCGCTCTACCAGTCTCCCTTTCTACGTGTATTTCCTTTATAGATTTATGAAGCAAGCAGCAAAATGTTTTTCTCATGTTGCACGATTAGTTCAAGTGGTCCCTTTCTGAGGTCTTAAGCCATCCGTGGAGAGGACGAGAACCCTTGTTAGATCCGTGCCGAGCGTGTTATGTTCCCTATATTGAAATACAATAATTAACTATGCATGTTCCTGCACCTGAACCAGAATGCATTCCCCTCTGAGACAGTGCACTGCGGTGTTAGTACACTGCTGTGTGGGCTGAGATGTGCCAACTCCCACATGCCTGTTTAGAAGGAGCTTGGTTCAGGCTCAGAGGGAGCATGTTACCTACCAGTATATCTGGAGGTGGTCTTTGGCACTGAAAATGTATTCAATCATTCTTACATTGCTGCTGTAAGGCACATCTTATATGTTTACTTGAATGTGTGTGTGTCTTTTTTTTTTTTTTTTTTTTTTACTGCTTCTCTCCCATGCGGGCATAGAGAATTATTATGTTTTTGTTTCTGGTTCTGTATGTTATGGGTTGTATTCAGGTGCCAATAGCGGTCTAGTGGTGTTTTTAAGGGTATTACCGTGGCTTACGTTTATTGCTGTAGGGTCTGAGAACCTTATATTAGAGTTCAAACTTAGTACAACAAGTGAACGTCTGGCTCTATAACATTTGGCTGTATGGTGTTTTCTATATATGTGCATGCACTATATCTTTGCAGGCATATCCTTTAAGAAATAAATCATCTCCCCTTGCACTCTTCTGTTTTATAGTAGGGTTAGCCCTGGGAAATCTCTTAATACGAAGCATTATCAGCTCATAGTAATAACAGATCATGGCAGGAACAGGGTAAGCTACCAAAAGTCCCAACCATTTTCCTCTAAATTTTAGCATCTAGCCTTCAGCTGAAGAGACATCCTTGGCCATACTGGCCTTTCAGCACATTTTTCTTCTTCGTAGTCAGTCAAGATGCAGCAGAAGCAGGGTTCCATTTCTGTGGTATTATCCTCTCCCCATGTAAAACCATCGAGGCCTAATCCCCAGCATGGGGAGAGGCGGCATTTTAGATTTATTAGTTTTTTTCACACAAAGCTAAAGAAAGCCCTAGGAATGCAGTTCGTGCCACTCTGAGATCAGTATGTGCTCATCGTGCACAGACACAAAAGGATTTCAGCTGGTTGTGTAAAGTGAAGAAGGAGAGCAGGAAAAGGAGGGGAGAAATTATAGCAGGATACTAGGACATTCCTTTCTATGAAGCTTAACTTCATTGTCAAGTGACTTTATTATTCCCTGAAGGAAAAATAACATTAAATGAGGCTTTTTTTAATATGCTGATCAGACATGCTGCAGCGGTCATTTACAGGAAGCTTTAGAGGAAATGGACGCAGTGGAATAAGCAAAGCAGCTCCACATTTGGCTGGGGATTTTCTGCCCCTCCAAATTAAAAAGACTCCTCAGAAGACTAGGGAGTGGTGTGTTGTGTCTTTTTTCTCTTTCATACTTAATGTCTGTTGCTTTTTGTTTTTGTTGTGTCAACATTGGTTCAGTGACATATTTCTGTAGGTTCAATAAACACTTCCTAGATTTCCTTCTTGGCCTTCAATCCAGAATCCGGTGAAGGGGAATTGCGCTTTTATAAGAAAACATCTTGTCACTGAGATACCTAAGGATTATTGATGGTTGTTGCTGTTCAAATGGCATTTAGAGATGAAGTGGAGCTTAATATTCAAAATCATATCAGTGTTATCTTTGACATTCTTCAAGTAGCGCCTCGCTCTTATCGATCCAGTACTGGTTCCAGAAACCAAAGAATTAATTGGAGCTAGAAATTGATTTTTAAGATAGCCCATTTTTTTGCAGTTTTTCTGATGCCACATCTGCTTGATATGATAGATGTTAATAGGATGGTTGTAAGCTCAGGTTAAATTGGGATTTTATTTTTTACGTTTTCGAGCGGGGTGGTGAGCAGGGGGTGTTTGTGCATCAGCGGCAGTGATGGGCTGACATTATTGCATGCAGTAGTCTCCTTAATAAATAATTTATAGATGCTACAAATTAGGGCTGGGCGATATATCGAGGATAGCCGATGTATCTCGGCTTCTACTCTGTGCGATGTACAAAATGACTCTATCGTGCATATTCGAATATAAATTTTCACGCATTTTGCTTTTAGCCGCGGGCATTAAATTACAGGCTTTTCTCACTCTCTCGTCTCTTCTCTCCTTCTCTGAGACATAAAACAAGCGCACCCTGTTACACATGTCAGTCACGTGCTGTCGTGTGTGCATTATCATTGGTCCCCGAGCAGTAGCTTTGTGCGCTGCTGTCCGGGACCGCTGGTCACTTCCACCTCGCTGTAACTTTACTTTAACTTTCCCAAACTCTGCCTGTTTGCGCCGGGAGCTCATCTGCGCGGTTGCTACGCGCGGCGGACTCTTTTCAAAGCTAACCGGCTTAGTAAAGACGGGAGGGGATGTTTTCTCCTCGCACGGCCGCTCAGCGTGACACACTCAGCCGAGCCTTTAGGCTGATTTATGGTCCCGCGTTACACCAACGCAGAGCCTACGGCGTAAGTGCGCGTCCCTGCGTACCCTACGCCGTAGGTTCTGCGTCGATTTAACGCTGAACCATAATTCCGGCTTTTCTCTTCCAGAACTGAGAAACATCACCTAGTGTTGCTTAAATGTGGCCACATGAAATCATTCACTATCATCGAAACAAAGTGAAACAAGGCTATATGACGTCATATTTCTGACAATAAGTGAAAGTGATGCAAAGTAAAGGAGGAGCAATGTTTCATCCTCTCCTCAGGAGAGGATGAAACATTGCAGCCCCTGGCTGCACCTACAATTTAACATAAAGGTGCTCTAAGGGGCCCCTGCTGCTCAGAGGAGCTCATCCTGGTAAAAAACCAGGTGAAACCAGGTAAAACCAGGACCAGAACATGTTCTTAGCAGATGTTCTTCAGACGGGGAGTCAGATGCAACGTGCACTTTCTATTTTGAAATGACACTTTTTATGTTTGTGCCACTCACTGCTTAGTAACTGTTTAATAAATACAGTTTTGGTAAATTTGACTTATTCCCTGTTTTTGCATGAAAGTTTAAAATGAGCATATATTAATGCAATATGAACAAGAATGTTTTAATGTACCGTAGATATAGAATCATCATACTGGTGTGATTGTAGGCATCAAAGTGTTAATTCAAGGCTAAGGCAAAATATCGAGATATATATCGTGTATCGTGACATGGCCTAAAAATATCGAGATATTAATAAAAGGCCATATCGCCCAGCCCTACTACAAATCAGAGTTACGATTGATGTTATTTGAGAAAGTAGGATCTAAACAGACAACCCTCTTCTCTGAATTTGATATTAAAACCTTCCTGTGACTGCACATTTTAAGTGTCTGAGTATCAGATAAAGGGAAACAGTTGTTTCAGACTTCCACCGAAAGAGCAGAATTTGAAAATCTGCAACAGTACTGAATATAAACAGACTTAATGAAGTTATAACTAGAAAATGATTAACTCTGTTATTAAGACACCATTATGCCAAAGCAGGCTAACTACCACAGCGTTTTAACTTGACCTAAAACTTGACTGTTGGCTCACTGTAAAAGATGGCATTTCTTAATGAGATTGAATCTGTAACTAGACAGCACCTATTAAAAACTGGAGCATTTCATGCTTATGGAGAAGATAAGATAAGATAATCCTTTATTTTCTCCCTCAGTGGGGAAACTCACTTTTGTTGTCAGCAGTGCACTTAACGCAGACATGCAGGGGAGGGGTAAAAAAAAGTAAAAGGTAAAAAATATATATAATTACAAAGTATGAACAGTTGAATTTTGCTGCGTGAGGTCGTTGATCTGTGAGGAGTCAGCTGGAACACTCCAGGGAGCGTTTACACTTGTAGCAGCAACATTTATGAATGAAAAGTTATGATTTTTTTTCTATTGTGGATGATTGGGGATATTTGCTTGAGAAGTTCAAGGTTCAAGAGGTGGAAACAAGTTGTGTGCAACTCATGGAACGATGACAACCGCATCCAGTTATTGGACATGCGCCGGTGTATTAAAACAAAAGTGAATCACGGTGAGCTGAGTCACTCCTGTTGACCTTGGAGAGTCAGTGTGCGTCAACTAATCCCCACACAGCTTTAGTTCAGCAAGAAGAATATTCTGGGCTTTGGGGATGAGCAAATTGAGACGTAGGTTTTGCCCACCATGGTTTGATCGGTTGATTTTTGTTACAGAAGCTCCCCGCCAGCATTTAGGCTGGGGGAGGGTGCTTATGTCACTCATTGTCATTCCCTTTATTCACACCAGAGCAGGTCTCTGAACTGAATATTTCTCCAAACACTTCCTTTCCCTTGCATTTCTGTCACCTATAGATTGTGCTCGGTCCCCTTCTCTAACTGCAAAGCCAAGATTTTCAACCTCTTTATCTCCCCTTGATTAATCTGTTTGTCTTTTTGTTTTGCCATTATAGTCACATCAAGTTCTTTGGAAGAAAAACAAAAAGCAAAAAAAACCAACCTATTTTCCCTGCTTAACAATTGAGTCAGCTAAATAGACATAATTCCCCGATGACAAGTTAATGCTTTGTTTCCCTGTTTATGGTGTGGCATGTGGGCACAATGAGTAAATTATTGTCACTGCTGTCAGGGATGTTAAATTGCAGTAAGTTTTAGTAGCATTTGCCTAATTTTGTAAGTAGCCTGGCCTCTCTGTAGGGTCTGTTATTGCTTGCTCTTGTTTATGGCCTGCCTCCCTGAATTGGAGCAAATAAAGATCCTCATTATTTTATTCACTGGATGCAGGGATTTTAATGGTCTTTCAACAAATTAAATAACCTCAGGGCATGGACAGAGTAATTATATATTAGGAAGAACATCTCTTCATTTTTTTTTTTTAAAGCAAATATGATATTATGATATTTCCAATAAGGAAATGGCTTTTTGTTTTAACTGTGTATTTGATAGGGAGTCAGCGCGGCAGAAAAGTTTACTTGTCTGCAATTGTCAGTTGCTGTTTTTGTCACATCATTAGGAGTTAATCTGGTGTAATGGCTGAATTTGTGGGGACCGCTAGTCCTCAGAGATACTAATGAGGCAGATCATACTTTCTGGTGTCCTGTTTAGGGTTGGGCACAAACTAGTAATGCTTAAATGATAGCTATTATGTCTTTGATATAGTTGACATCATTTTCAGAGGTAATAAAGAATATGACAGGGATGTTAAGCACCTAATGTACTTAATGCTCTGTTCATAACAACTGTTTCCTCATTTGGTAGTCACTTCAGGCACCCCAGTATATGGTAGCAAGCACAGAATTATTCTTATTTTTTTGGTTGTCGTTATATTTCAAAAGGCCATGAAACACGAGCAGCATACATGGAGAGGTTTTTGATTTTCATCTGTATTGCTAATTTAGCAGTTGTTAATATGAGATTTAACAAGTTGGTGAATATACCTCTTCCAAGGAGAAAATGTTGAATCATATACAATCAAAGCAAATGAAACCACTGCTGCTAGAAAAGAGACAAAGAGAGAAAGTAATTGAAAAGGGTTGCTTGATCTTAGCCTCTTAGCTGTTGTTCAAAAACATATATGTTGAGAAAATTTTACAGAATTGCAAGGAATAGCATGTTTTTGGACATGCTTTTTTGTGTGTGTGTATATATGTGTGTATATATGTGTGTATATATATATATATATATATATATATATATATATATATATATATATATATATATATATAAAACACTCCAATTATAGGACACATGTAACATAATTTTTTGTCGTCTTCATGCCCCATTGCTCTACTGAGCGTTCCTGGTTTGTCATGCTCACATATACACCGGTAAGTGCTTTGTTCTAAGTTGAATTTGATTAGTTTAAAAGGTTTGACAAACATTTGGAGTGCACGATAACCAAAGTAATTGAAGAGCCTCATTCGTGCACCAATGCAATTAAAAAGTGACAAGAGTCAATCCAATTAGACAAGTGAGAACCAAACTACTTGAGATTAAGTAAAAGGGATGTTGTGAGGGTCGGGTTAGCCTATGAAAAACTGCCTCACTTGCCTTCCTGGGATTCTACACATTGTACCTACTAGATTTAAAATGTGATATATGCACTTATAACGGGCAGGTTGTTACAGATGGTTGAACGTGACTGTAACCATCCTCGATAGATTACAGTAGCTTCTTCTTTCTTTGTTTTGCAACTTCCTTGAGGACCCGTTGAACTCCCCGTTGAGAAAAGTTGATTATTACTGATTTTGTGTCTTCAGTTAGTTATGCTCAAATATATCGCTCTAAATGATCTCCCCCTCGTCTTTTCTTTGTCTGCCCAACATTTTAGTTTGAATATCTTTGCTTGTGATTTTACTTTAACTGACTCACTTTCATATCAATCCCCCCTCCACACACACACATGCACACACACAGCCTCATCTTTCTTCTGGCACTCTATCACTCCCCTCATTTCCTCTCCATTGCTAGTGTTTTCCTTGATTCAAGCGAAGCACAACACCAAAGACCTAGTTCATCAATATTTATCTTCCTTTTCGATAGTGAGATATTCCCAGCGGGCCACTGCTATTCGCTGTGGACAAATATTAAACTGTGCTTCAATTTTGATTTATTTTTTGTATTTTAAAGGAAGGGTATCTCAGTGTTGGCAGGCATGTGTGCTCTATCATCATTGGAAGATGACAGAGCCACTCCCGAATAGTATCAATATGAACATTATTTTTCTCAACAGATTTTTCTGCGGTCTGGACATAATTACGGATATAATGGATTTCGAAACAGCGCAATGCTAGGAATTTAAAGCACAGAGCCACCTCCCATGAAAACCCCTTTTGAATTCCTTACATTTCACGTCATTCACTTGAATATAAAAAGAGAGCTGTCTAATTCGGGCCTTTGGGTTAAATTCATGTGAACACTTAGTTCTGGGACAGATTACCTATTCAGTATGTGGGAGATAGTCACCGTGAGGACAATGCCAACGGTTTCAAACAGCTGCAGTGTGACAGCCAAACTCAGAAATGCCTAATAAGTGGTGACGGATTCTCACATGTTAGGCCCAGTCTTGCACATTTGTACTGATAGGTAGTATAAGCCTGTTTTTGATTTGAGGATATTGTATGCGTTAGATTAATCTGACTTTATTTCCTTTTTATATCCTGGCCTATTCCCCTTGACTACCTAATGGAGTGAAGGAATATCAAAAAGCCTCTTCAAAGCTGTTGACTGAGTGGAGCATTTACGGGGTGTTAAAGCCCTGTGCTTCAAGAGTTGTGGTTTAGCATGATCTGATGACGGGAGTGATGCTCACTCACATTCACTCCAGCCTTTCATGTTAAAGAAAACGCATCGCCTTAGTTGTTGGAGCAAAAATGGTTGATTCATGCAGAAAAGTGCTCTAAAGAGAGGACAGGCATTGTGGTGGAGACTTGATTGTACTTTCTAAATAATCGTGAGGTTAAAAGTTTGATAGCTCTCGGAAGTTGTGGATAAAACTGTAAAGAGCTGCTGCTTTTGTGTCTAAGTCTGGCTGGGAAACAGTAAAGCCTTGCAGCTGTTGTTAATGGCCTCTTAACTGTGAAGATTTTGTTATTAATTGCAGCACTGTTTTTCAGTTGACTATTTCTTTTTTGGTACAGGTCCTTATGCTTTATTAATCTTGCTTTCCTATGAATCACAAAAAAATGGCATAATAACACAGTTTGCTGTTTTTGCAAAGGCAAATTTGAATGCACAAAAGGCTGTTAAAAAGCAGCAGCACACGATGCTGCTTCTGACGAGCCAGCTAGTCTGAGCTCGGAGGCATGCTCAAGGCAAGAGTTAATTTCTTAAATTTAAACAAAGCATATCAGTACAGAAGTGTGTGTTAATCCGACCGGTGTGTCTCTGAGGAGTTACAGAACATTTTCAGCACTTGTGGGATAATTTGTGCAGTTATTACTGGATTACTTTGCGACGTGACGAAGGAACATGAGGTGGATTTAGAGGGGTTGGGGTTCTGCTAAAGTTGTTTTAAATGTTTTGGCAATCGGCCTCACACATAGGATAATGACTAAATAAGTGCTTCGAGCTGAGCTCTGCACCACCAACATGACAAAGTCTTGATAAATCACCTTGGTTACTTTTTTTTTGAAGTCATTATTATTGTTTTGCTTGGTCGAGCTTCATTAGAGCCAGTACAAAATAAAAAAAAGGATGAAATTGTATAAGTACTCTGGATCCTGTAGTGGCACCCTTTTTAATGTATACTTCAGTTGATCTATGTTTTATATGCAGCAGATCGATTTTTGTTTTAATATACTGTATTACATACATTTTCTTTTCTTTAGAGATCCTACATATCCTTTTTTTTAATGTTGAAAAGAACCAGAAAAAGCACTTACACCTCCTCTCGCTTCATCTTTCTGCAAAGTGAATCTCAACAGATGCACAGAAATAAATGTGTTTACCGATAAGAGTGGGATGATTCAGTCATTCACCGTGTTGACATCCATGTAAACATGCCAATATCAGTGCAGATATTTCATTTGCGAGGCAACCCGTGAGACTGACAGAGCTCAATTTCCGTATGTTCATATTGTAAATCTTCACTTGTAAAATTGAAGGCTTGATATGTCCAGCTCCATTCTGACTCAAAGACAGGATTGGAAATGAGTAAATAATGGATAAAGAGAGAGCACCCCCCGCCCCCTTTCTGCCTTCATACCAGAATTTCACGAGATGCATACATTTATTTTCTTGTCAGCCTGTGATAGCAGGTGGGAGGCTGTTTTACCACATTTTAATGATAAACGAAGTGCTATTTTACCAGCTCTCCTGTCTACTGATATGCCACATTAAGCTGGGTTTGTAGAAGCCATGCAGCCAACTCTTTTGGATCTTCTTTTTTACCTAGGGCTCAGTAATAAAATAGGGCATTAATTGATGAAATAGTTTGTAAGAGGTTGAAACTGTAGACCTGTGTACAAGGGAGTGGGATGGAAGATGCATTTTGCTCTTGCATGCTATGAATGGTTGCTGGGGAATAGGAGTGTTGGCCATATATATCCAGGTTGAAATTTATTCCCATTCAGAGGACCATTATTGTTGACCTTGCCTTGCCTGGGAAAGCCAAACTAAACAGAGGCCTAATAAATCAACTTTAACAAGCCCACTAGTTCTGGCTGGTGGAGCAGCCATGCAGCTCGGACACGCAGGGCTGGATTAATCCACACCACCTCCTTTCCATTGAGGATACCTTTGGAGTCTGATTTGGCTGATAGTTTGTATGCAGACGCACAGGGATGTTTAATTGCTTCGCTGAGTGCATCTCCCCAGCCAGTGTGTTTGTATTCACACTCAGGGCTATGTTTGTGTGGGAGATGCAGAGCAGTCAAAAGTGAATGTATAATCACACTCTTGTGCAGGACTAGACTGCACTAGAAATTTCATTACATGCTTACCTGGTGTTCCAGTGCTGGCAATATTTGCAGAGCAGATTGACTTGGCTGCCTATTTGATTCCTCATCAATTTCATATCCCCTCCACGTCAGGGGATATCATCAATGATTCATTCTTCATACTGCTGCTCCATGCAATAGAAATGCATTTGGAAATTCCTAATATCCTTGTGACAGGGCAATGTAATAAACTTGTTTACCTGTAACTGTTATCTTTTTGTTTGTAATCTCAGATGTTTGTTTTGATAGGGAGATGAACAGTAACAAAATCACATCAAGTTACTCAAGGCAACCTGCCAAAAGCGTGCATTTTAATACACGCACAGGCCTCCACCTCTCCATTTGCACTCTGCTGTGCTCTAGGACTCCTCTTCTTAACCTCAGGGGTTTAAATGTCAGCGGGTGCTGAATGATCAGTTTTGGGTGTTGCTTGTGGGATGAGTTCAGGCAGAATAAATGTGGAATTGGCTCTGTCAGTCAGTCAGTCAATAAATCAGTCTGTCAGTCGAGCTGACAGGTGTTGGGCAAGAATTCCCGATATCATATACAGAAGCTTTCAGTTTCTGTTTAAGGGATGAAGCACAAAAATAAACAAAAAAAAAAAACCCACTCAAACCATTGGGGATATAAACGAGCTGAAGTGCATTTGAGCAGAAGCGAACGGATGGTATGGATGACATATTTTTGTGTCGACGTATGCTTGCGATATCTGTGCAACAGTTCTAATTGGTGTGTTGCACTTTTTGTGCAAGGATGCAACAGTGTAGTGCGTGGGTGTGTTCACAGAAAAGTAAATGCAGGAAAGTTATTCTTCCAGTGTCATATTTTTGGCATGGTTGTATTGTGTCCCAGGCTGCTGCACAGTTGGTGAATATCAATGCAGTGTGGCGTAGTGACGGGGACTGGAGCTGACATGTTGTCACACTGTGATGAAAAGCACTCTGAAATGATGTGGCGGGAGTGTTCCTCCTGTCCACAGAGGAATGGTAAGCTGGCTGTGGCATTTGTGTATTCCTTTGTGCCTCCGTTTCTGTGTGAGGCTGTGTGTGTGCACATGTATTTGTATTACTCGGGGCACACTACTGATTGTGTATTTCTGTTGTTTCGGGCCGTTCAAGACCGTATTATTTCACAAGCAAAGAGGGGGGCTCGGCCTCTTTTATGTTACTGTTGGAACCTCGGCCACGCTACTTTTGCTAGATCCAAGTAGCAATTAGGGAGACAGCTAACCAGCATAGATGCTGATCAGCTGGACTGTTTATTAAAGGAAAACTAGTATGTTCTATTTTCACATCTGTTCAGGCCTCAATGAAATATCTGTGAATTTACTTTGGTAAAACAAGTCAGACAAGGCCACCACACCTTCTCACTCAAATGTGTCTTCATAGTCACTAGTTTCCAGGGCCTCAGTTGAACTGAGTGTCTTAATCCATCTTCTGAGTGGTGTGTCTCTTTCAATATTGGTAGTTTAGCTTTGCAGCACCATACAAGCTTAAAGTTTGTAACAAATTATATCCAGTCACCCTTGAAACCCATTATACGACAGGAGAACTTACCTATTTCAACAGAGCTTACACTTCAACACAGCAGCTAGATAGAAAAGCACTTTCCTGGCGGTTTTGTTCTCAAACACTTGCGGTTTGGTCACAGACAGATGGCACCCATGCATCTTTTAAGGACAAACTTGTTGTGAGCCATGCTTTGAACTCTTCAAAGCTCTTAGAAATCCTACTATAAATAAGAGCACTGAAATAATGTAACTGACAGCTGGAGAGAGGTTAATCCCATCATAATTGCTCTTTCGCTTTTTAACTTAATGAAAAAAGGCTCTTTTTTCTTCCTATTTCTGTGTTTTGTTCCAGATTTTATAAGCTAAATTTAGGAGCTGTCGTTTATGTGTATTCTTTATGGATTTTAACACGTTTGTCATTCTACTGGCAGATTCCGGTGAGAAATGAAAAATTCGAATTTCAAAATAAAACAAAAAATAATTAATAAGAAAGCTAACAAGATGTTTTAGTTCCTGTGATGATAGGGGACATTACACAAAGTATTGTTTGAGTTTTTTTGCTAATTTCTGTCTTAAAAATCACTCTATGTAGTAACACTGCCTCTGACCACATTGAGGCAGCACATCATAGAGCTGGGCGTCTTGGCAGTGAATTGCTCGACATCACTTCATGATGCAAACTTCAAAAGGTGAATTACGGCGTCAAGCACACATGGATCAACAGCACTCCCTTTGCGTCGACTTGACGGAGAAGCATAATCCTGGCTTAAGAAGTTAGTGAAATTAAGTAGTTTATGATAGGAGGCACTCTTGGGAGACTGGTTTTCAAGAGCTTGTTGAACATATGGAGAGACGGCTTTTGTAGCAACTGGTTTCTTGTTCCACCGCTTGGGAACCCTGTAAGAGAACTGATGGTTGAGATGGCATTGTGTGAAGAGACGACACGCCAGTTGATGTTCTTCTGATTTGTGTAACGCCCAGGAAGAGCATAAGCCTTCACAACCGCGTTAATCGGTTTATCCAAACCGTTAAAATAAACAAGTTGACCCCAAAGTAACTCTGCAGTTTATTCTCAGTGACGTGTTTGGTTCGGGCAGCTGCCGTTAGCCAGCGTAGGTCATTGAATAGATCTGTGACAGACCCCCCTTTTGGTTTGATTAAAGATCAGTTGTGCCAATGCGTTCTTGACCTTTTTGTAGGGGTTTTATTGAGCAAGCTGGTAAGCCAGTTAGAAGTGCATTGCGGTAATTGAGGGCAAAGAAGATCCTTATGCCTACATGTGATCAGAAATGGTTTCGCTACATACAATGCCTTTAAGCTGAATTTAGGATTTAATGTTAATATCAATACAAAAATTAAAAAAAACAACATAAAGAAGAAGAAAAGAAGCGCAAAAGGAAGAAATGATTTCCACATCAGCGATATGGCAACGTAGGCTAATTTGAAACTGTTGGTGGAGATAAAGATGGTAAGGCTGTAATTCTACCCTAAGCTGGTTCTGTTAAGTAACCACACCCTGAAATCTGCACATCTCCGTCCATCCATTATTTACACAAGCCACCAATCCTGTTCAGAGCCACAGGTGGGTCTGCTGGAGCCTACATGCCTATGGGTGGAGATGCCCACTGGAGAGGTCGGCAGCCTGTCCCAAGGCCACATACAGACAGAAAAGACACATGCTCAGACTCAATTCACTGTAGTCTCAAACACAAGCAATAAATCAAATAGGAGGGACCAGCAAGTGCTGGTCAGACTGCTGAGTCCAGTTGGACACAGGTACGGCCTTGCTAGCACTAGACTTTTTTTTTTTTTGTTCCCTTCCCACCCAACACAACAGACAACAGTCCCTTTATACAGAGTCCTGCAAAGATCTGGACAAATCTCCTAACTAATTTTGATGAGCAGAGACGTTTACTAAACGCAGAAATGCTCCTGGAAGAGCTGAGTCTTTAGCTTGCTCTTAAAAGTAGGTACAGACTCTGCAGATTGGACAGAGTTTGGTAGGTTGTTCCACCATCGGGGAACAACGGAGGAGAAGAGTCTGGCTACTGATTTCATGCCACGTTGTGGTGGAAGCTCCAGGCGTCTTTCACTGGCTGAGCGGAGCTGTGGAGAGGGAGTGTAGCTCTGGATGAAGGAGTGAAGGTAGTCAGGAGCCGTATGGTTTAGAAACAATAATTAACCTTAAGGGGCATGTTTTTTGGACTGTGGGAGGAAACTAAAGTAAGGATGGGGAAAGATGCAGACCTCACCCAGAACGGCTCCAGCTAGGATTTGAATGGTGCATCTTCTAGCCCTCTAACAGCTCACCCAATGAAATGTTTTCCCACCTAGGGTGCACTAGACAAGGAGCTTGGTTATTTTATTTATTAGCCTTTGAGTCTGTTGGCACTTGAGACACCCAAATAAACTTCTCAAGCACAGACGGCATGATCTTTCTTGAATACTGTATGTCCCCTTTGACGAGCATGGCCATGCGCATACCTTTTATTCACATCTGAATTCTCGAAGAAGAGATGGGAAACTCTTTGTTGCCGATGCACAAGCACTAGTCTGTGTGTATTGTGCATATTATAAGTATGCATTTTTGGATCAGATGTAGCTTTCTCTCTCTCTATCCCTCTGTGCTTTTCCACTGCTCCTGAAATTCACAAGCACTCCATCACATCTCTTTGAACTCGGTGTTCTTATCCAGCTTCTGCATCCCTGGAGATCTGACATGTAAAGGGAAGAGTCACACTTGCCTGGCTGTAGTTGCAGCCTTGCCAGATCTGTGCAAAACAATAGAGCAGTATGTCCAGAGTTGTAGTGTCTTTGTGTTGGGTAGAGGCTTAGCTCTCACCTTGGCTTTGGCCCGCTAAAAGCAGGCCAAAACCACCTTTTTAATACATACGTCTCCGTCTCTGTGGACTTCTTTAGGTAGGTAGATGGATGCGGGACACGCCCCAAGGTGCCCCACACTGCCAGTTTAATTATAAATAAGAAGAGCAAGAAGAACTTGGATATACAAGGTCCTGTGTAGCAAAAAAATTGTTCTTGTCAGCAAGTTTTATTGTAATGAGGCAGAAACAAATATACACAAATAAACTTTGCATAGGTTATTAAATTTCACCGTTGTGTACCGGTGTCTCGGAGCATACAATAATATAAGTTGCCACCATACCTCATAAGAAAAGCAAGCAAAAAAGGACAGGAGCTTCAACCCTCTACGTGTGTACCGTCCTTATATCAACAATGAATATTGAGTATTGATGCAAGTGTAATTCGTGAGACATAATCTGAGAAATGCATATAACACGTTAACTTGTGAATCACATTGTCTGAGATGAGACATGTTTTTCAGAGTCCACACCATTTATCTCCCGCTGCTATAAGTATTAAGTTTGCGTCAGCGCTTGGAAGAAATTGGTTCCGTAAAGTTGGTGAAGAGATGAGATGTTGTCCCTGTAATATCTTTTCTTTTTTTGTTTATGTGGGTGTGTTCCAAAAGGTATATGCCTAAATTTTTTAATGTTTATGCAGAGATACGCCGCGCTTTCCATGACTGTTTTCCTTTGTTAGCAGTGTCTTACTGAATACGCAACACCATCAATCAAGGAGCTGTCTCGTCTGTCCTAATTGTACCCCTAACCCGGTCTCTTTCCTCTCTCAGACTTTGGTTCCAGTATAACATTTCATTTCCACCGAGGGGTCCTTTTTGATACAAGAGTCTTATTGAAGTACCCCTCTCCAGATGTTCTCTCCACAGATAAATCTACGATTCAGATCTCTTTAATTGGTTGTAATATGCAGAATTAATGCCTGGGGTTATAAAAAGGATTCTTGGCCATTTTTGCTTTCCTTTTGAATTTCAAAACAAGAAAGCACCACAAAAGCACTCCTTTTCTCTACCCAGGCTCCACATACAAGTGCATTGCAGTATTTCCAATTTGCATATTCTCTCGCTGATTCTGTGCAAAACAACTTGGGTATTGTTACAGACATATTTAGGAAGATGATCAAACGGGCTTCTCTCCGACACTCGTTCCCACACCCTCTGTCATGCTGTTTGGAGTCAGATTGATATGATTGCTGCATCTCCTCTTGGAGTTAGAACATTTTATCGCAAAGTGTGGCTGCTAATTTCATGCACAGTTGTGATCAATGCATGCGATGGATGTAGGAATATCCACCGTCGACTTCAGAGACACTCACAAAGACAGACAAGGTAGACAGTGAGGAAGAGGGAGAGAGACTGGCTGATAAAGTGACACAGAGTGAAGTTGAATTGTGAGCTCATTTGGGAATCCACTGTGTTGGTAATAATAAAGGAACCTCTGCAGCCGTTATTGAATTATAGATCACACTGGTGTGATTGGATGAGGTTAGGCTATTGCACCAACAACTTAATAATTTACAGATTTTATTACAACAGTAATAATTGCATGGGGAAGGTTCCTTCCCCCAAATGCATGAAAAAAACACAAAAAAACAACCTTGTTTGTCAAGTTGTGTGCTGAGGATTCTTACAAAGACAATCCTTTTCATTCAGCATGATTTAAGGCAGCTGATCTGTGCACTCCCTGGATTCAGTATCCTGGTCACAATATTTTTTTTTGTTGTGTTCCAGCTGATAATTATGGGTTCGCTAGACTGTGTCCCCTTCTGTTGCTGTGTGAGCTGCTTTCTTTGTGACCCCCGCCCCCTCTCCACCCATGTCCTCATCCTGACCTTGGGGTGAGGATGGGCTTTCGATCGCATGCTGAGAGCGTTAGACTCACTGGTTCAACCTACTGTACTTGGCCTCATTAACCACAGCTAGCATTTAAAACTGCACGTACCCTAAATTAACATCCCTAAAATAATTTTGAGTTTATGCTTTAAACATTTGTCTTCAATTGTTTGATTCTTAGTTAGCTGTATTAGTGACTGGATTTTTGACTATGTGCACCAGGTCCCTGTGACTTCCCACAGTCATGTTTAATTCCATTCGGTCCTCAAAGTCTGTATTTCTGAAATAAAGGCTGTCCTAGATCTTAGTCTGCTAGACAGGTGGAGGAAATGTTCTTTCGGGGAAAAAATCTAGCAGGAAACGGACACTGTGGGAAATTACACTGTGGAGTTAGACGACATCAGGGTTGGTAGTGATGGTACTATTGAACAACCTCATTAACTGTCCCACCCTGTTGTTGGCAGTAGGTGAAAATCAAGACAGGCAGACACACAAACCTCTAAGTCGGCCACCTCTCTTCCTCAAAAGACTGTCTTTCGTCCTAATACAAGCTGACAGAAAGTTAAACATCTTCCCAGCTCTTCTGTGTCAGCATGCACCTGCATCCATGTGCACGTATACTTTGCCTGTATATTTCAGAGGCAAGGTTTCTTCAGGCAATGTTGAAATTACAGCTGAGGCTTGCTTCTTGTCTCTGTATTGCATCAGAGGAAGGCTGCTGCTTAATAGGATGTGTTTACTACCTGTGAGTGGATAATGAGAGAATATTGTGTCAGAAAACCAGTGTGCGTTGTAATCATATACTCGTATTCAAATGCAAAATATGGAAAAATTTTGATTGCTATAAAATATTCCCATTGAATGATGACATATCTGAACATTTTTCTGGCTGTGAGGTCGGATTTGAGGAGATGGTTTTCCTGTTCTTGAGGCTGCAGACCTGGGAGATGATACTAATTATAAGACATCTATATTTCTGGAATCGTGGCTGATATATTGTATTTTGATATGATGATATATTATATGGTGAAATAACATGAACAGAGTAATGCAACAGTTTCAAAGCGGGACACACTGTGACATATGGTCTAGAGGGATATTAGATCATTTGTTGACGCTGGCATGTTGTCTTCATGCATTTATATCAATCGCTTTGCAACAAAAAGAAAAAAAAAAGTTTCATGATGGACATTTGTTCCATAAAATCTTTTCACCAGTGTAGAGAGTATGATTTATTTTTCCTTGACTTAGCTTTCATCAGTGCAATCACTTCCAGATCTCAATCCTTTGAACCGAGCAGTCGGATAGAAAAACGCTTCTCTGAGATACACTCAATGTCTCTGTTTTATGTTAATTTAGGAAAATGAAATAAAAACAAAAGGCTTTTTAAATCAACATATTTGTTGTAGACCCAGTGCTTACATGGCCTATTAGAGGTGGTCAGTTTAATCAGGTCTGAAAAATGGAAAACCAGTAAAACCGCCCTTTTTTGGGAGGTGACTACAAATGAGTGGGAAAAAAAATAACTTAATTGGTTCGAAGGAAAATTATAATTGGCTGGCAAAGTTTATGTGAACTAAAGAAGACTTATTGAGGCTGCAGGCAAATACTGTAGGCTCCTTTCAAGAACTTGTTTATCTCATTTTCTGCAGATGAAAGGCTGAATAATCAGGAAGTGTTTGGACAATGGAGACACATGATATCGGTTTTTTTGTATGTATTTAAAGGGAAATACATTTGTTTTAATAAGATGCATGTTCATGGCATTCATGGATTGCAATAATCAATAATCATAATAGATATTTCCTGAAACAAAGACACATTTTTTTTGGTGTTACTGGTTTATAGCATCAGACCTTTAGGTTGGCCTTTTTTTCTTTTTTTTTTGCTGTTCTTTTTCGTATTTCACCTTTAAAAAAAAAAACAAAAAAAAACATTGTTCATAATCATTAATCCCTCAACATACGTGCTTGTTTTGGGAGGGAAATGGAAATCTGTTTGTTTCTGTGGGAATTGGTCAGTTTCTGATAGGAGAAAGTCTTCTTTCACCTGCCCTTCAAGTAATTAGTTCAAAAATGTTCAAAAACTTTTAATGTGGACCTTAGAGACAGCAGGACCATGCGTGGAAGTTTGATAAGCAAGGCGTAACATCATGTTATGAAAGTGAAAACAATGCATTCACATTGGGTTAAGCAGTATTAGATTATGATTCCATGCTCATCTGTTATAAAACCTTTGTATTATTGCTGTGAAATTTCCACCAACTTGAACATGAATTATTTTCTGTATATAGAACCACTTAGGGACATAGTCTCTATTTTCGACTGAAATATGGATTGAAGACACACGCATGCCTAATTGTAACAGTAAAGTTATCAACGCAAACTCAACACTTCCTACATCTACAAAAGGTCTATTCAAAAGGAACATATCACTTTTTTTTTATTTTTTATTTCTGTTATACAGACTGTATACACAGCAAAATTACATGAATGTGAGTAGCTTACAAATCAGAATCAATAACAAGTATTTTACAACACATTGTGTATTCATACTGGAAGCAGAAACAATGTTTCAGGAAAGTTTCATCACGAAACGGTGTTTAGCTTTCATCATACCTTCAGAAATGATCGTTTCTGAAGATATGATGAAACCTAAACCCAGCAATCACAGCAATCTGCTCCCTCATCGTCCCTCTCAGAGGGGGTTTTGTGTATCTTCCGGCCGAAGAACTTCTTCTGCCCCGCAACTCTTAATTGGGATGCCACGGTTGAAATTGAAGTGGTCTGAACCCACAGGGACTCCTATTTCTATTTTACTCTGTGCACTGGCAACTTGGAAGTTAACAACCGTGCCAGACAGTTACGATTTGACATGCAGCATGACTAAAGCACCACGTATCTCTCAGTCTCCTCTATTTTCTTTAAAAGCCATACGTTCGACCTAGCAGCATTTTTGAATGTCAATATATGTTGACATGCCAAGAAGATCAGGTAGGAGTTTTGTTGGTCGTATTAAGGGATTCTGGCTGCTTTGGTCTGTTGCATCTCCACTGCTTCCTATAGGTGCATTAGACTGAATAGTATATTAAGCTTGTAGAGAGGAACAGAACCACAGAGTGAACCAGAAGACCTACTTTTTGAGATATATACTGTAACAAGTTTCACTGTAGTTGTTCTGTAAGTCTGCCATAGTTTTTCAGTGTTACAAGATAATAAACAGGGTAGGAGTCAATGTACTCTTTATGAGTTTTGGGCCCACCCACTTCACCTTGTCCTGCTGTCATAGCCATAATTCTGTCTCCCATATTGTCCTGTTTTCTTCCTGACAGAAATACACACAAAAACACAATAAAGGATTACGGACCCTCATTGAACATTTGCCTGTTGCCTTTCCTCATTTTCTGTTGCGCTCCACCTTTTTAATCATCACACCGTTGAAAATCTTTCAGTTATGACTATCTCCCCCTGCAAGACGGAGCATTATTCCTTCTTGGATGTGTGTGTGTGTGTGTGTGTGGGTGGACGTTCTGTGCTGCTCTCACAATCTCAGCATCATCTTTGAGGCTCTATCGGTCCTTGAGAGTGCTTGGAAAAGAGACGATGTTGGCAAGCGCAGGCATCCTGCCAGCTTGTCCATCTTTCTCTACATGGGCTGCTGCTGTTTGGGGTCAGCGTTCAGGTCAGGTTTAGACTCTGCCAGCAGGATTAGTTTTCCTTTCACTGTCGGGTGCACACACATAACCAGTATACAGTACAATAGTGTAAGAGTATCTATAGTTATCCCTTTTAAAGAAGTTTTCTTGTAGGTCTGTCAATCAGTTCCTGAACATTTTTAATGGAGATCAGGACAACTTTGGGAAAAAGAAAACAAACAGCGACAAAACAAAGAAAGAAAAAAGAGCCCACTGAAGCTTCTGTGGGCTCCTGATTTATTTTAGCCATTGTGTAGATTCCTTTTTTATATTGTGTATAGCTGCAATATTATCATTGAATATTCTGGTCAGACACATCGTATAGTCTTTCAGAACTATTACCCCCCTAAAGTTTCAAGCCAATGCATCTTTTAGCATCGTAGATTTGCTTTACAGTCAGTTGATCATTTGAGTAGTTTGTTAAAGTAGTTTTTATTTAGCTCCTACTTTGTTATGCATTTTTTTCATCATGGAAACATGAGTCATTGCAAATAGAGTATATTGGTAGTTATACACAAACTACTAGGGAAATGAATAAATTCTTCTCTGAATACAACATATTTTATAAGCAGGAAACCTTGAAATTGGCACACAGTGTTAAGGGACATTTGTTGTCTTGTGAGGTGCTTCATGTAATAATGGCAAATAAAAAGTCTATTGACATAGTTTCTCATCAGCTTTTACTTTCTATAATTCTTTGTGAATATGCAATCTTTCTTCTCAATGCTGCTTCATTGAATAAGCTTTACAGTAATTAATTTATTCTGATTATTAAACCTCAATTCGAGTCTTACCATTCAAGCCACATATTATGAAATCTATGATTTGGCATTGTCAACACATTGTTCCTTTTGTCCATTCACTCAACAAGCAACCATGTAGATAGATGTCCTTGTGCAGCAGCACTTAGCTCTTGCTCCCCTGCTTTCACACAGGAATGCGCCCACACAAAATCATAATTTTCAGCTTTATCACTCAGGCTAACTCCCTCAGAAATGCTCAGGGAGGCTTTGAGTCTTTCCTTCACCCCCATCACTCTTGTGCTCTCTTTTTGTCGGCACTCTGTCTCCACTCTCTTCCCTACTTTCCTGTTCCTTAGAGGCAAGTTATAAAACATGAGATGGAGCTGCAGCTTTCCTTGGTTCTGGCTTTGATAGAGGTGTGGGGTCTAATGAATGCGAAGCGACTGAGAGTGGGAAGAGGCTGAGGGACTGTGTAGACGGTGGGGGTCTGGGTCTGGAATTGGATAGTTAGAAGGTTGCCACAGTGCATTAGTGTAAGGGGACACGGAGTAGGAACTTTAGGAATGACTTTTTTCACCAGTGATTGGGTCCCCTGTCACCAGCTCGGCTGGTTTAAATGATGCCTGATTAATTGAATGAGCCACACACTCCACATGGACTACACTGATAAGGACTCTGTACAACACACCCAGTCGCTTGTATTATGTCTACCACATTAGCAGCATGAATCTGTGCAAGACAGTTTAGATTATCAAATGAAACAAAATTACCTAATAGTATAACGTGCTGGATGGCCACACAAAAAAAAGCACCACCTGATTAAACTTTTTAAAGAAAGAGCCTCTTTTTAGAAAGTAACTGTGACTAAGTTGGATGCAAGGTATTTAACTTGAAACCAACTCCACGAGTAGCTTCCTTTAAAATCCGTGCCGGAAAACATCCTGTGGTTGTTGAAAAGATGTTATTGTGTTTTAAAATGGAGAAATTGCTGGTCTCCATTAAGCTACCAAGACTCTGTGTCCGACACATTAATAAAACCTGAGAGAATAGTGGTAATACAAGACCATTAACCAGAGTTCACTTAAGCATGTTGTTGAATATAATAGAAGAAAATCAACAGTGCAACTAATAGCAAAGTTGTGAAAAGAACTTCTGGTTTTGGGACAAAACAGCTGCGTAGCCTGAAGAAAGCCATTTATCAGGGAGGCTTAAAAGAGGCTACAAATTGCAAAGGAGAATATATTTTGGACTCTGGAGCAGTGAAAGAGTGTCATATTTTTGATGTGTCCTAATTTAGCCCGTTCCACAGTGATCGGCGTGTCAGGGTAGGGGGAGTGGCAGACGAGGTGATGCATCGATCATGAATAATGTCAGCCTGTGGAGACAGCTTGATCGCCTGGGCTTTCTTCACTCGGTCCAGTTGAGGTTCAGCAACATTATGTCCCCAACAATGAGGTCAGCTGAGCATCGGAATATAATTGATGCATAGATCTCTTTCATTCCAGCATCGCCGAGGTATATTCTATGTTTATATATTCTATATTTTATGCAGCAAAATGACTCTTCAATCATCAATATAAGCTCTTAGTGAAAAACAATCAAACAAACAGTGCAGTCTTGAGTTGAAATAAATGTTTTGCCATTGCATAAGCTTATTGAAACAATGCCATGACAAATGGCTTCTGTAATCAGAGCCTGAAGTGCTCCAATAACATACCGCTGTGACGGGGTTGGCAAGGCAGTGTGAAATAATTCACCTGCCTATCATTGGTTCCCAGTTCTGATAACAGTAATAGACTTTACAGCAAAGTAATGGCACTTATTTCATTGTACTTTATATTGAAATAAAACCTTTATAGCTGGTTGTAGAATGTTTCAGGTCAATCAAGCCCGCTTATCTTCTCGCATGTTCTGGGAATATCAGTATGATGAAATAGAATGTCAACGCAGCAGGTGAGCCTGCAGCACTACAGTAGACTACAGTACATCTGAGAGATAATCCAGGTATTCAAATGTATTAGAAACTATTTCAAAGGATTAAGATGTTTCAGGCTCACCTAAAGTGTGACACCAAATACAGTTTCTTTACTTAGGGAGGGTAAGCGGATTTAGGCTCTCTCCTTTCATTATGTCTTAAATGCTGTTGAAACAACCCAGGACAAACTGGAGTAAAGATGTGCAGAAAGGATCGATTCCGCTCTCTTAGAAGCCAACAAATGCTCAGTCCCACGTCTTTTTGCAGATGCATTAGAAGATTAAAAGTAATGTCTGTATGTGCCAGCCGCTTCCTAATTGATCCTAAGCCTCCTCCTCCCACATAGATCTCTGCTCCCTTCCCTGCCATCAGATGAGGTGCTGCACTGCATCGATCCCTGACGCCAATTTCCTGATTGCAAATTCTGATGTGAAGAATCCGGCCTAATGCCATAATCATACACTCGTGATTATGGGGGAGTCTCTTCTAATCAAAAGATCTAGGCTGCCGAGCCAGAAGGCAGTACGGGGGAAGCAATCAGTAAGTGATGTTTTAAGGAGACACACTGAAAATATCAAGCAACCCTCCGAGTCGTTTTCTTTCAATCACGACTTCATTTCGAGCGGAACATGATCCTCACTTGCGATTCCAGAAAACTAGGTGGAAGAAAATTCGGAGCTTTTCAGCACGAAATGAAGTGACACTACCTCAGGTATTATTTGCATGTCAAATTATTGTACTCTTGAGACACGCAATGCGATCAGGAAACTGCTAAATCAAAGCAGTTGTAGCTCATTTATAGAACCAAGTGATGGAGCTCCGGATCAAAAACAAGTGGTAGAGTTCATCCAAGTCCACATCAAGTCACAACTTTGTTCACAGCCAGAACTAAACAAGAAAACAGTTCACCTCCTTTTCAAGGATCACAGACTTTAGGCTTAATTGATGACTCTGGCTTGTGGTTTTTATAATGATGAGCTGAACTTGCTGAGCAACATTGATACCTCTGTGCATCTACTTTCATAGCGCATCAAAAGATCAGCGGAGGTCACCAGTGGAAGCTGACAAGGTGAAATATTTTGTTTCCCCCATTGACACCAGCTACTGGCCTGAGCAGTTAATTAGCTTACTGTTGGTGTACGGTGAGGGGGTATGGGGCGTAGGAAGGGGGGCACCAAAGCCTACTCTAGTGCTAACTTTTTAATAAGCTGATTCTTCTTTTTAACACGGCAGAGAGACCCCTTGCATCTCGCTGACCTCTGTACTTAACATGTGTTAAGAGTCAGGGCGGTGGACCAGTCAAGCTGCGGATGGAGGAGGAGTGGGTGTGTGTGTTTCAGAGATGATATTAAAAGATGTTGCAGCCTATACTACAGCCCCTAAATGATCTTACTCGTCAGAAACTATTTCCACAGTACACTTTGTACCAGCGGTGAAAATTAAGATGCAGCTCCACACTGTGCCAGGGAATATATTTCACATTTTAAACAACATCAAGTACCTGGTTCCCTGCCTTCCTCCTCTCTGCAGCTTGTCAAAGCAGTAAATAATGTTAATAATTTCAGGACGTTCACCTTGACATGAAACTGATTGTTGTCTTTCAACAGCTCATTCAAAGACTCATGTGGTGCATTGTTTTTGATGTGCAGCAGTGGGGTACCTCATCTGCTGCGGGTGAATCTATTGGGAATAGATCTTGATGTACCTCCTGTTTTTTGAGAGGTGGAAACTAAAGCGGTGTGGTTTTGCACACACCTTTAATGGCATTGATAGTTTAAGTTTCTGTTTTGTTGATGATTTTTGCACTGCTTGTTTTTTTTTTTGTTTTTTTTTCAATTTAAAAAAAATGTTCTGTTTGAAATAAGCTGTTCTTTCCATGTGCGAGACATGCAGGGTGTTCTGATACGGTCATATTGAACAGGCTGCCATCAAAACAACTAAATTAGGTTGCCAAGTGAAAAAAAAACACAGAATCATATGTCTTGATTTAGTTCTATACATTTTTATTATGGTGCAATGGAAGTGGTATTGATTTATAATGAAAGAAATCATTTTTCAGACATTTCTGTTGTAGTTCATGGGAACTAACATGGAGAATATAATGTCCTGTAATTGTCTAAATGAGCTGTGCTGAGACTGAAATTGCCATTTTTTTTCCCCTTGGCACATAAATATGCTCAATATTGATGCAATGAAAACATATTTTTCCTTTGATAATGTTTGTTTATCATGATGGCTCATTATAAATAATGACTGCTGTAAGTTGTCTAAAAACAGCATGGAGCATGGTAAATGGATCTAAAAATATGTACTTTGTAAACTGTAAAATGATGTCATTCAGTGTTGCCATTAAAATAACTGTTGATAATGAAATATAATTTTAATTTAAAAATATTTAGGAATATGATTTTGCAATCGACATTTAAACCCATGACATTGTACTCTCATTTTTATGTAGATGCCTTTTCTCCTGTTGCCCTGCGTCTGTTGCTCCATCCTGTATGTGTTCACTCCACTTGCCTGCAGAGGGTAGTCACTGACTGCATTAATAAACGTGTTTCCCAGTCTTCAGTTCACACCTCTGCCTTGCAAGCTTTCACACATGCCAAAACACAGAAACCAACTGGCCTGTGTTATTCTACTATACATCTAGGACTACATTTTAAGAGCACGTCTTTATATTATGGATGTGTGTGGTGGCCATGGAAACATGTGATTGCCAGATGAGGAGGGGGTAATGAAAAAGAAGGATAAACCGCGGTCCCAGACAGGTGGAGCTTGTGTATCCTTCTATCAGTTGGTGGCAGACCATACACTTGCCAGAGTTGCTTATATGAAACGAATGGGATTTTATGTAAACTGCTTGTCAGCAAAGATACGAACGGATCCTTTTTTCCATGGGGTTGAGGATGAGGGGACAAGAGCTGCCACAGTTCTGCATGGTGTTTGTGTGTGTTTGTATGCATGTGCGTTCTCTCGCTGTCTATTAATGTCTGCTCATTTGTTCTCCCAAGCCAGATTTGGGGGAAGACGGATATACACATGCTTTTCGTAAGAGCTCATACTCATTGAAAATGATGTGGAAGCTTTAATAATGCATAAGAGTTGAAGCTGGAAAGGTGGAAAGGCATTGATTTATACCCACAGGTTTCCTGGGATTTTTATAGGATTGGCTAAATGTCATTACACTGCAGGTGGGGAGGTGATGAACTGTAATATACTTTGATGTGGAGGGGTGTGTGTCTCCTGTCATTGGCTTATAAACCGGAACACTATGACAACTCTCAAAAGAACTACTACCCTCCCACCACCTGTCATCTTTTTTACTGCAGACGATACACACAAGCCAACATGCTCATTTAAATCTGAATGTGCGCAAGTGCAAAAACATACAAATAGATGTTCACACATGCAGACACATACACAATTGTCACTTATGGAGAAGAGGGGTGAAGTAAAATAAAATACGCTCTGGAAGGGCTATGATTGTTTGCGGAACTGTTTTCTTCATGATGTTTAGTGCAGACAGTTTGTGAGTTCATATGATAAATAGCTACGAGTAAAAGCTTAAATCTTATACATCCTTTCACATGTCTGGAAGTATTGATTTTGTCCAAACATACAGTATAGCTGAGTATGGGCGATGAAACTGATTGATCTCTCTTATTAATGTGGAGGCATTTGAGGGTAACATTGTAACTATTCTGGCATAAAAATCAATGGCTTACAAAATGAGTTTTTAAGTTCTGTCAGCTTTAATCAAGATGCATGAAAACATTCATTTTACATTTAACAGGCTTGAGCCTTCGTGTCGCAGTTTAACTAAGGAGCACTTGCTCTTCTTCGGCTTCTTAAGTGAGGTACTCCCACTGCTAAAAAAATGAATACTTGGTGTAACCTTACAGTTAAAGGACTTTTTTTTTTAAACTGTACATTGTCTTTATTTTTTTGTGGTGCAGAATATTTGTCAGGTGAATGGATGCGTTAGTGGCTAAATATGCTTTTCCAATATCTAAGTGAGACCAGTATGACATATGTTTAGTAAGGGCTGGGTGAAAAGTCTATGTTAAAGTTCATGTTGTCTTTTTGTTTTGTTGGTTATATATGATTTTTTTTCTTTCTCTTTGTTTGGTGTAATTTCCTTAGCTACATAGATAACATCAGGCTCTGTGAACTTGCTTTTACTAAGTGTGACATGCAGCGCAGATCGCTAGATTCACGTCATGTGGACACCACTCCACGTCTCTCCACTTTCAAACAAGTTTTTCTTTTTTCTTATGTCAGTCTCAAAGCCTATTTTGCTGGTTGTTGCCATCATTAAATTAATTTATTCTAATGTCATCCAGTGTTAAAAAGCTATTAATTCTACCTGCTGTTCCTCTAATCTCAAATGAGCAAATCTGTCCTTGTTTCCTATCAACAAACAACTGCAGTGGATTCACCTTAAAGGTCAAGTCTGGTTCTCTAATTAATTGGCTTCGATGATTCTGATAATGTTGCCAGGGCAGCGATCTTGCTGAGAGCAACATTAATATTCTCTCACTTGTTTGTGTGCTATTGTTTCATTTTATTTATGTATTCATATTTTGGTGCTGGTTGCCATTGTCATCACATTAAAAGAGAGTCCAAACTGAAGAGCTCCAAAGTATAGTTGTAAGTTCATTGTTGGGGTGTGGGCGTCTCTGTTCAGCAGTCCAGGTGCCTTCTCAGGGAGCCGCTTGGGAAGCAGCATTCGCTCATGTTGGCACTGAGCCCTAACCTTGGGAAATAGAGTTAAGCTCTTTCAGATCATGGGGATTCAGGAAGTCTTCATTAAAAATGCCAAATGTCTTAGAGTTGAAACATAAAGGGCAGAGAAGGGATGTCATTGTCCTTGACTCTTGATTGAGGTTTCCGCTTTATAATACATTTCTTCAGCTTCTTAAATCCTCTTGCTTGTTGTATAGTGATAGCTTTTTTGCTAAAGCACACATCGACTTTACCACTATTACAATTTTTAGAGAGGCTTAAGGGGGTTCACACTCCAGTGCCCATGTGCATTTGTTGTATTTTACCAAACAGGACCAATTGTGTGCGTTTACAATGCGATAAACCTCATTATTTCTGCCCACTAAACAGTTGTGCATTATCTGAAATGGTTTATGGAGCTTATACAGGGCCAATTTAACACAGCGCTTGGTTCCATTGTCTGTCTATGAATGTGATGCTTGTCTTAGCCTGACTGAGCTAATGTTACTCCTGCTTAGAATGAGGATGCTTTCCTCCTGTAGAGTCTTTGTATTTAGGTGATTAAACCCCAGGGATTTTACGTCCATGGTGGGACATTATTGCCGTCACTGGTGCATAGCAAGTTGAGTGCACCTTATTGCATGTTAATCATCAAGTCTTGCACTTGCACATGTTTGGAGGATATTTTCTCCAGAAAGTCAGACACAGAGCTATAGTCTTTGTCGGGAAACAAATATATGTGTATATATATTTATTTTAATTTTTTTTTTGTGCACCTAGCTTTGTAAATGGATAAGTCAAATACATTTATTGCTTAATTTAAGGTTAAATATGGATAGAAAAGTGAAAATAGATACAGCTCAGCAGTGAAAATAGCTGCTTTGAGTCCCTTGTCTGAGCTTGTGAATGTTGAGTGGTGACAAATTGATTTTGGTATTGGTTTAGAGTGAAGTCAAAACAGAAATGTGATCTGTTGTAATACGAAAGCTGCATTATACCTTGTGATCATAATATCCACACCAACTGTAGTACTGATGTTTTTTTCATAGATGTAGAATTAGATTTGATAATCTAGTGTCCCTATTCACATCTCCGCTGACAGCGTATCTTGTATTCTTGTTTATCTCTGTGCTCTGCTACCACTGTTCCTCCAAACAAAAATTCCATTATTGTGACAACTCTCTGAGGTGTTTGTAGATGCAGTGACAGGCAAGTCATATTCACTCAACACATTTCTCTTGAAACCTAATCTCCAGCATGGCCTTGTTCACCCACGGATAGGCAGATAGTGGGGAAAAAGGGTGCTGATACACTTGCTGTCACCAGTTCTACTTGGGATACGTCTTCTCTCATTATTGATTCTGTGCTTTGGTTTTATACTGTCTCTCTATGGCCCATGAAGGATAAAGTTCAAGCAGGGTTATGTTACTAAGGAGGCCATGATTGTGTCAGAAACTGGTCTGTGAATGCAGCTAGTGTTAGCTCAAACTGGTCTTGCTTCACACAGAGCCACCTCTGAAGTTTGATGACTTTGAGGCTGGTTAATATTTGTGTTTTCATGGGCATGGACACTCATGTTATTCGACTATTCTTCTAGCAAGTGCAAGAGTTAAAGGGCATGGTCATCCATTGTAAATCCTCTTCCATTTCCTCTCTGTTTCCTCATCGGTCTGTTTTTCTTACTGCGTATGCACTTTGTTACCCTTTGGGCCAGGATCCTGAGCAGTACAGTACTTTTAGTTTTGAAAGTTTTTTTCTTTCTTTTTTTATGTGGTATCTCGGTAGATTTTTTTTTTTTTCATTTCCTTATTGTCATCCTCCAGCAACCTAGAATGATGTGTGCTTGCAAAAATTATAAAATCTTGTTCCTCTCATGAGGCAAATTTAGATTACTAATTTTCTGGACAAATTATACATCTTTTAACTTGGCTGGCTGGCTTGCTGGCTGGCAGAGAATAGCCCACTGAGCAGAAGTGTGAGCAATCTCTCCCTTCTCATCATTCCTTGGAGGAGGTGTATCAGTTTGTAGAAGCTAGTGGGGGCGGTGTAAACGGACAGAGTTATGGTTAGCTAAACCAAATGGAATGAGATGAAACGCTGAGCAATTCTGGGGAAAGTAATATGTTCATGTTCTATTACACACTGGTATGAATCTAAGTCAGATACCAGCAGGCCCTGCTACTCATCTGGAATGTTTTGTTGAGCAGCTGCTGCTTGAGTCTTGCAAGGAACACCACTGGGAAACAAACAACTACCACTGTCGCCTTGCACGCTACAAAATCAAGACATGAACGGAGTAATAAATGATGTAAGACGTCTGGAAGGTGTGTACAAATGAACATACATGTTCTTATGCATATGTCTGATTGGATGGACCTTTTTCTTCGTGAAGCTATGCGATACCGTAATATGAAAATCTACAAATTACCACCCTTTAAAGAGGCAATAGGTTTATCTGCAAAAAAACCCAAAAAGCCTTACATGACACACATGTTTGCACACAGGAATATAAATGCACATGTGCAGAAGGGATTTCTTAATGCTTCTGCTTTGATGCTGCCATGCCGGAGCAGCCTATGTGTTACTAAATCCTATTCTTAAGAGTGTTACACCCCCCACGTCTGAGAGGCCCTTGGCATTGGCTGAGAACACACACAGGAGCACACAAAGGCACATAGACAAACACAATCTGCGTGCCTGATGCAATGTTCAGTCAGTTGAGCAAACAAACACATTAGGGTACATGAAACAGCACTGCAGTGTGTCTGTTCTTATTAGTAAAACTATGCTTGAATACTTGGCTGTGAATCTTCATGGACCTCCTACCATATACAGCAGTATATCTTGAACAACCTAGGTTTTATTGGATTGTTTTCGTTGAGCTTGTATGTATATTCCTTCTTTCTGTGTATTTTTATTCCTTTTCCTATGGCTCTTTGAAGAGCTCCGTGACACCAGGAGATCTCATACCAAAGGCCTTTTTACTTCTATGCTTTTGAGCAAGAAAGATGAGGATTGGGGAGACAGAGGTATGAAGGTACAGGAAGGGATGAAGGAAAGCAGTGGCCCCATGAGGCACCTGGAGCTGCACTGTTACAGAAAAATATACTGTGTGCATCTAAATTCTGCTGGTCAGCCTTTGGCAAAGTCTGCTATGTTTGCTGTGTACGGACCCTGTGTGAAAAATCAGCTTTATCCTTGGAATGAAGTCCAATCTTTTAGACCATTACATATCAACGTAGCTTTTTGAATTCGTAAGAAAAGAGCAAATAGAAGCTGTCGATATTTGGAGGGAATATGTATTCTGCATACGGCTGGCAAGAATATCATCTTTTTCTGATCTCCATGTGTGAACTGTGCCGCTGAGCAATTCACATTCCTTTTTTTACAGCCTCACTTGCATTATCATGACTTCCAGGCAAAACAGAAATCTCATGGCACAGAACCTTTAGACTTTGATATTTTCAATAGCCTCCCCTGTCCTAATACCATGGTAACCCCTTATTGGTGGAGTGTAATTTGAATAAACCAAAGGAACCCACACTCTCCGTTTGTCCTGTTATATTTTGCCATAAAACATACTTCAGGCAGTTTCTTCAACCATATTATTCCTGTGTGACCTGCTTTAGTCAACACATGGGACTCTGGAGATAGAGCGAAGACATACAGCATATGTCATGTCATTACCAAGTTTTACTCCCGGGTTTAGTAGTTCATTGCAGAGGTCAACTTGTCTGACTGCTTGGCTTTAATTGCCATGGGTAAATTTTCCCAAGGTGTTTTTAGTCCCTTTGATATTCCCAATGGTCCTTCCGCAACCGTCATCCCAAAGGGTGGCCAATGGAGGCGAATTGTTGTGCTGAGTAGAGACGCAAAGCCATTCCATATTCATCCATCTGTTGATGGCTGTTCTCAAGATAGTCTGATATTCTTACAAGAGATCTAAATGAGAGACCAGTGGATTCAACTCAGTGTTTGCTGAACAAATCAAGAGACAAAAGGAAAGTTTTTAAATATTACACTTAAAGAAACAATAACAAAACTTCCAAATCCTCTTTTATTACTTTAAACTATGTTACCTGCTTTTGCATTTTGGTAGTGAATAGAGAATGGGGAGGGATGGCAGCGCACTAAGCAGTCAAGCAGGAGTCCTGCTCTTTGATGAATGTCTCTATCTGCAGGCATTAGGTGTTCTATTTTTCATAGCAGGTCCTTTGGCCATGCTGAGAAGAGTTTGCACCTCACGTGCGCATTCGTGCAGGACGCCACAATCCTCAGAGATAGTGACTAAACCATGCCTACTGTCTCGGGGTGAGAGTGGCTGCTACCAGCATAGCTGAAAGGTCACACCTGTCAATGATCGGTGCGTTGGTGGGCTGGGGGTTGAGAAGAAAAGGATGCCAGCGCTGTAGTGGCCTTTACTTAAATGGTAAAGCTTCTTAATGTCTCTAATAGCTCAACTTTTAAGACACATTCAGATACACCCACTTACACACAAGAATACAGTGTTTTTGACTCTGTCTATATGGGAAAGTATTATTTATGTTGTGGGACTGCAACATATACTTGGCAATACTAGAATGAACATGTCATATTAAACCTTGTCATTATTTATTAAAAAAAACTAGACTATAATCCAGAAGCACTATGTGAAAAACTGAGTACATTTTCTACTTGTCTCTGTGGACATACTAACACTTTTGCATGTCTTACAACGCTGTGGCCAGTGTGTCATTGCACTCATGCCAGAGTACAGCTTGTGCTATCTAGAATGTATATGTAAAAAAACATAATACTTGTCTGGCTGCATTTTACACACATGAGAAATCTAATTAATTCATCCAAGGTCAAACATTCTGTTCTTTGTTTGACGGAATATCAATGCGTTAAATGGTTCTGCTACTAATATTGATGTAGTTCAACACTATCAAAGTTTAATTATTTCTTTAATCAACTCTTTGTTTATGGATTGGCCATTGTTCACTTACTTGTAAAATAATTTCTCATAGAGCTTTAATTGTTTTTTTTTCTTATTATATGCAACTTTTTCTAGTGAGTTGGTGCTGTTTAGTACAAGTGAGTTCAGTGAGAAGGTCATCTGCGTGACCTTCTGATACACTGGCTATCCATTTCTTTCAATGAGTTATGTTTGATGGGTTGTAGTGGTTTAATATTATTCCTACCAAAAAAAAAAACAAAAAAAAACCCCATCTTACCGAAGCCTTGGAGGCCACTTTTAGATTTTCCGTGTTATACTGCACTGTTGACATTTACCAATGATCCTGGTGCATGGGAGGCACCACTGCACCTCGCCATCAGCTAGGCAGCATGCCACGGCTGGGGCATCGGCCTCAATTCAACAGTCAAATTAATCTTGCTTTGTTGGAGTAGTCAAGCCCAACCTAGAAGGGAGTTGGTTTAGCTGTTACTCTGCTGATGTAAGTGCTTTCTCTTGAGTTTGGAGGCTTTATTTATGGACTGTTAAGATCTCTCCATCTGTTATTAGCTGGAGTCTGGACACGGACGCTTTGATGAATAGGTATTTCTACTGACTTTGGATAGGCTTCAGCTTCTCAATGGAAACAAAGTCATTCTGTGGACATCAGAAGAAACTGTTTTTGTTTCCTGAGCTCTTAGTGTACATATATAGAGTCATGTTCGATTTGAAGAAGGGTTACAGCAGCTTTTTTCAGCTGTATCTTACTTCGCTCTTCTCCATATCTTTAAACCTTCAGCTTAATATTTTACTATCAAAATGCAAACAAGACACATACAATAACAAAAATGGTTACATTCCTACTCAGGAAATGATCGCCAGTCACTATTCAAATTTTGGTAAAGGAACCGTGACATAAGATATCACACAGAAAAAAACCCTCACCATCGACTTTCTAGTAAATTTGAGCAGTTTCTTTGGCTTGTAGCTGCTCACATTTCACAAAGTTAATTCTCACCGCCCTCCTTACACGTATGCAGTGTTCCCCTCACAGCTCACCTCTCCCGCCCTTATCTGCTAGATGTTCTGTCTGTGTGATGAGGAGATGATCTCTGAGTGCAGGTTTTTGACGGGAAGATATTCCACATATCTATATCTTGTTTTTCTTCTGATGGGCTCGCACCAGACAATTTGAAATCCTATTTATCTAGCTAACAGGGGAGAGGAGAGGAAATCTATCCGTGGTTATTAAAGACAAGACAACGCCAATGCAGATATGAGGAGATCAAAGCTGACTGTTCTGGAAATAACTGAATCCTACACACCCAACCCACTGCCTGGTTTAAGGAAATGTACAGCGTTCTCCTTATTTACCAGTTCAGTCGCGTGTATTTATACACAAGCAAATTCTGGTGTGTTTACTTGATCAGAATCCCTTCAAAATTTGAGCACAAGTACTGCAAATACAAACATAAACACAGTTACAAACACACTTGCATACCCCCCATTCTGCTTCTGGCAAGGCCATCACCATTCCCCCGGAGGACTGCCATTGTCATAAATCACGCTTGTCACCTTCATCACAATCCGTCTACAGAACTTGTGTAGGGATTGGACATCATTAATGTCTGCGCCAATTCATTTTTTACCCGAGCCTGGTTTTTGGCGTCGCTCTCTCTGCCTCTAGTCCCCACTTTTTTCTTTTTTTTTGCACATTCTGTACAGGTTGTAAATAATGATGGAAAAGATGATTACTTTTTGGTTTAGTATATTGTACTGGTACGAGTTGAAACTATTTCAGAAACAGGGACATGTGGATTAAGATGGATACACCAATCTCAATTTGCCAGACATAGATATTAAGACGTGTAAAATAAAGTATACTCTTATTCAAAGTTAGATAGCCTTGCCAGCATTATGGAATTATGATGTTAGTGTGTTGCCTTTGTTGTGTTTTACAAAGGCTCTATAGATGTGCACCAACATGGTCTTCTCTACTAATACAGCAGAATACTATGACCTTGGGTCATGCAAGGGATGGGGTCACGACTGTGGCGCCCATTGGTAGTAGAAGCATGGTGTCAAGGCCATACCAGCTGGGCTTTATTAACCTCACACAGAGGCACCAGCAGTCTGACAAACTTAACTGCAAGAGGTAAGGGAGTAAGGGAGGATAAAGAAAAAAAGGAGAAAAACAAACCCAAAATGTATCTGCAGTGTTGCACGCTCATCAGCAGGTCATATAAGCCACACGCTTAAATCATAGATTTGAAATTTATTTTTACATTTATTTATTTTATATTTATTTTAATAAGTTGTGTTATAATGTTTTAAGACAGTGGCAAGAAAGGGGTATACATAGTAAGGAAATGAACAGACAAGTGTTTTTTATATATCTATCAATATAAATATATACACGTATGTATGTATGTATGTATGTATGTATGTATATATATATATATATATATATATATATATATATATATAAACCAAAAGTTTGGGCACACTTCCCCATTTTGAATGTGAATGTGTGTCCAAACTTTTGGTCTGTACTGCATATCTGTACTTGATGCCTCGATCCATCTATTATTTTGGCTTATGAACCTTTCAGATTTAGATCATATGCTGGGGAAATTAATTCATGTAATGTCCTTTCTCATTAGCACTTTTAATCAAATTGTAATGCTACCAGCCTTCACAGTTAGTGCATCTTAAAAATGGTGAGACCCCTTCTGTAGCTGAGTTCTGCTCATCATTTGTATCTGTATTGTCTACACACATAATCCGCAACTTCTTAGTCAACGAAAGTTATTTGAAGTGTTTTTTATTGCTGCAACTTGGATTGTTATGCAGCCGAATCACCGGGGAAACAACTGTGAAAAGAACGTGGACCTCTTGGCCCATTGTGTGTTTGCCCTATGTATGATTTATTAAGGTTAGTCCTTCATCGAGAAGGTCGGTGAGGACGAACGAGTGAGCACACAAAACAGGACATGCATTAAAGACCAGTCAGTGCACTTGCTCATATATTTGTTACCCCCCCCCACACAAAAAAAAGAAAGAAAGAGAAAACCCACACCCACCCATCTTCAGACCTTTTCTGTACTTGTTCTTCAAACTTTTTGTCAGTAGTTGCAGCTCTTGGCTTCATATCCAATCTCCCAGTGCTGGTAACAAGGGAGCTGAGTACATAGTTCATTAGGCCTTCACAATGCAATCAATGCAGCAGAGACCACAGTGAAACCCTAAATTAGATCCTGTGTGACTTTACCTCCTTAACAGCTCACTTGTTAACCCCCTCTGCTGCAGCAGTGTGTGTATATGAAGGGAAAAAAACAAGTGCTAAGACTACTCATGCCTTTCTGGTTTTCTTCTGTCTGTATTGCTTGTAACTGTCTTTGAAACATGACCACTGTCTTGACATTATCTATTATAAAAACAAGTAATCTGTGCCGTTCTGGAGCGTTTGGGACTAGCCGTGGGTCGGTACGAGAATCTCGGTAGACGCACACAAGCTCACTCGTTACTTGTACTCTCCAACACGAGCCAGTAAGCAGTTTACAAATATGTAGTGAGCTAGAGCAGTTTTACACATTGGTGGAAAGGAAACGGGTATCGAGATCGGATCAGCTAAATAATAATACACTTGCAGGTTGGCTGGCTGTCTACATCTGTGCTGTGCACAACGTCAGGAAATCCCTGCACTCTCATATCTGAAATGAGACATTGGAGAGAAAAAAAAAAAAAAAAAAACTACAAACATGGAAATAGGGGGACAAATTTTCTTATATTGGTTTTGAACCTTTGAATTTTTCAAAACGTGTTTCAAGTCCTGTGATAGCGGTAACCGGCCTGTGCCTATTTAGGACAGAAACAAGCAGCATAATGACCTTGAGATCGCTGATGAGTACTTAGAGTGTGCGGCATTATCATGAGAGCAGTCTGAATTAGCCACTGCAGTTTTAGGTTGAGTTAATGGAGAGAAAAAAAATCCATAGCTCTTTTTAATGATCTTAATGTTGGTGGTTGAACTCAGAAACCTGTCCTTTAGGTGTCTTTCATACCCTTTTTACATCTTGTCTTACATACAGGCATTTGATTTTAGTGGGAGAACTGTTGTAAATGATAGTGAAAATGCAAAAAATATTTTTGCAGATACTGCATTGACCAAAATATAAAGCTAAGGTTTTTATAGGTCTTATATTTGTGATGCTTAAGCATATCACAGCATATCAACCTGATCAGTCTGATTTCATACCAGCCAGGTTATTAAATCCATAAAATGGAACCACTTTCTGAAGAAAAATAAAAAACATAAATGAAACTCAAGATAAAAGTCCATGTATGGCTAGTAGCAGCAATCATACCCCACAATGACATTAAAAGCCTCTAAACTTTGCACGAGTAGCTCTGATCAAAGTAAAGCCTTATTTGAGATACGTTTGTTTTTACTTCACCAAAAAAGAAACCAATATCAATCAGTTATGATTACTGAGGTAACAAATGTACACACATACATCTAAATAATTTTAAGAGACAGAGGGGGATATTTATGAGAAATCATGCTGCTTCTTTTTTTAAAATTGAAAATACATTTCTGCTTAAGTCCAAACTTCTCTCTGTGGTTAGCGTGTTACCAATTTATTCCCTCTACTTTGCTCCTTCCCTTCTACCTGACTTTGAGCACGCTGGCTGACATCTGCTCCTATCTTTATAGAAGTGTCATTGAAATTCAGTGCAGACATGAATCCTGCAAAGCACAGGGAGAAGTGCTTCAGGGAATATTCTGCTTCACACACAAACAGAACCTCAGAATCGTACACGTACGGGCACATGCTTAAAAAGTACAGCCACACATGTCCCCTGCCCCCACACACACCTTCACACTTGTGTTCACGTTTCATTCAACAAACAAGAGCACAGATGCACAAATTGCTGAAAATGTAGGTTTTAAGTTTTACAATATTCCCTCTTATCCAACATTATTTAAATTTGTCTTTACTGACCTTAGGTTTAATATAATAAGCTGAATGGAATTAAAATAGAAAAAGAAAAAGGAGGATTATGATTATTTTTAATGGTTTAGGACATTGTGTGTGGATGTGGCTGTTTACTTGCACTGCAAGTGTCTCTAGCCTGGGGATGTGAACGTTGCTACAGCGCAGTTTAAGAGAATCAATAGGGCCGAGGCCAAAATTTGGCCCAGAGTGGTCTCAAAAACCAAAGCATGAGATCATATCAGAGCGCCAAAACTACTGGACCCATTTCCAAGGCCACAGGCAGATTTGTGTTCGCTTGTCAAGAAACTTGAAAAACCCATGAGCACTGCTCCATTTTTCCATTTTTGAGTCTTTCCTCACATAATTTGTCCTCATTATTTCAATAGTATGTATGTCCTTTTCGAGACTTGTGGCCCATAGAGCCGGTGTTTATCTCCGGTTTCTGTAGCGCAAACGAACAGGTGGTAACCATGGTAACCACCTCCAGGATAGGACGCTGGTCTATCGCTGGATACTTCCCCTAGCAAAGCTAGGTACCCATTGATACACCTGGGTGAAGTGATTATTTCAATACTTAACCTTAAAATAGTAGATACATATCTCTACAGTGGAATACAGACATGTATAGAAAAACCTCACTTCTCTGTAACTTAGTAGGGTCAGGACATAGAATACCCTTAAATTGTAACATACAGGCTGCAACAAGCGTACTAAAGCTAATGGTGTAAGGCAACACTGGTGCTGCTGTTTTGCATGTTCCAGGTGTCTTCCTGCTCCAACTCACCCTCACATAAATTACTGTTTTTCCACAGACTTGTACCGACCTTGATGACAAACTGATGACGATCATTAATTTGAATGAAGTGTGTTGATGCATTGAGACATCTAAAAACACGCAGGACAGCTGCACCCTGGGACCAGGATTGCCTACCCCTGTTGTTTGGGGTAGTTTTGTCGATGGCTGTGGTTTTAATGGTTGACATTCACCTATTATTGAATTCAATGGTGACATCAATTTATTCACAAAAGACAGCAACAGCACGGACTCAGCACATATAAAAGGGAATTATCCAATACTTTGAATTCTTTCTTGAATATCTTTTTGCTAGTTCAGTGAAGTAGTTTGGTTTTTTACACATAATATTTATGTTAGAGGTTTTTCTTTAGAGTTTCAATTTGAAACTTTGGCGTTGATGTACATTTTTCCTTATCAGTACTTTTTTATGAGGTTTTGTGACGACGATCATTTGGGGAAACACTTTCTTACTGTTTGAAATACTAATGATGACTTATAGCAGGTCATCTTGCAGCGAGATTAAAGCCGAGGGAGTCTGCAGTGTCTGTTGTTCCTCTCTTACCCTGTTCGTGTCTGGTGCAAGGCCAGGAGGGCAGAGATGTTGGCTGTGTGTGTGTTTTCTCCAGCTTGAACCTTCAGCTGTGGGTCAAGCTGAAAGGTAGAAGTGTGAAAAATAAAAGGAATGACAAGATCCACTGAAAAGGGAGGAACACAATCACCGTTGTAGTTACTCTGGTAAAGGTCAGGATTGGTGTTACAAACAAGTCCATGTTGAGCTGACTTAAGCTTGTTCTTGCGGGGTTTGAATGGTAAAAATATTTGATTAAAAGTGCAATAAAAATAAACAGTTGTCTTTATTATAGCTAAAGCAGTCTGTTACCAACCAAGTGCCTTATTTGAGCATTTTTAATTTTTACACTAAATGTTTTTTCCTTTTAAAAGTTGTGTCTTGCATCATGAAAACTAAGCTGCTAAATAGACTTTTCTTTCTGATGCAACCTCCTGCGAAAGTTTAATTGTGTTCTCCTGTCATTGATGTGATGGAATACATTTCTGATTTTTGTTCATAATTGCCTTTAGTGTGCTGATGTCTAAAGTTACATCAGCACACTTGTTCTTTCATTACTACATGACATCTGGATGCAATGTTTCAAATGCATTTGAAACAAAACCCCTTTCTGGAACAAAATAAAATTCCTTCATAAGTTATAGTTTTGAATCAACGAATCCCACTTTGTTCAGAGTTTTTATACCCAACCTTTTTCATGCGTGCACACTCCCACTTTGTGATAGTTGTGACGAGTTGATCTTCCTCGGGACCATAGGTATCAGCACACACGAAAACACGCCTCGATGCCTCGACCACGGCCGAGTATTTGTTAATAAGCGACCCAGCGGTGTTATTTTCAACCAGCTAAAGCCTTGTTGTTTTCTTTCTTCAGTTTGCCGCTCTGTTGTGTTGAGGTTGTCTCATTTAGGCGCAAGCTATTATGTTGCTCCTCTTTGCTTTTTTGGAGAGTGTTGTAGCTCTAATTGTGTCTGTTATCAGCAAGTTGTAGTTTCACAGACATCGGAGAATAAAGCTGTCTGTAGATTTTCCTTTCTTACCACAAAAGTTAGAAGATAGCAGAAGAAGAAGAAAGAAAAAAAACATGGGTAAAAAGGCCCCTGGTGTGTACAGATAAATGCAAATGTCTTTTTATTTGTCATCCACGGCTGAAAAACACCTCACTGTGGATAGAGTGAGAGACAGAAAGGAAGAACGAATGAATTAAGGAAGAGGTAAAAAGGCTGAATGGTAGATGGATTAGGAGCAAAAGAGATGAAATTCTTTGCCACATGGTCTAGTGGGAAATCCCCTACTGTGCTGGGAGCCCTGTGCCCCGGCGTCTACAGTAGATGAAATGTCTTATCTGCCGGCTGCAGAACTCTGTCCTTTAAAGGGGGGGCTCGGGAAAACTCATTGTCCAGCCAAGCAGCATCTCAACTGATCCGTGTTCCCGTTGACCTTTACCGCCACTGCCGTCACAGTCACATGTCAGACTTTAGATTGTATGATTGCTCATGTTTATATTGTAACATCTATCTACAACTAAGGTGTCATTGTGAACCTTATTCCTTCCACAGTTTATTTGAAAGTTTTCTGTTATAGCTCTTATTTGTCGAAAGGGAAACTCGTGACATTTGGTCCCAACTGTCTGTGTTGTGTCTGTTACCCATTCTCGTTGTATCTTTTCCATCAACTTATCTATCGGTCCGTAATGAACAGGAAATTAAGTTATAACACAGCTATTAAGCTGCTTGATATGCTCTAATTGCAAAGATTCTATCTTTATTATTTTTTTGTTGAACAGTGGGGTGCTCTAGTAATTTTCATTAATTACACAAAGAAGCGCTAATTACGTTTTTCCAGTAATTTATAACTTTCTGTCTGGTTCTTTTGAAGACCAAACATCTTAATCTGATTAGATTCATTACAATTCAAGAGCAGTATGAACTTATAACTTCTGTTCACTTTTATGTTTCCAGATTAGTAAGTACTTTGAGAAATTCAAAAATTCAAACAAACAGAGATCTTTCTTCCTACAGTTTATTTGCATTGTGTGTGTTCTCCTAATAAAGCTTACTCATCCACTCTAACATCTGTGATTGTTTGAATGCCGTGCGTTCTTACAGCAAATATGTAATTCCAATAGCAGTGTTGTCATCATTTAATTGTAAAGGAAGCACGTAACTTATAACATGGGAAGAGCATTGGACACACATTGTTTTGAAGAATATTTTTGTTCGTTTGCATTCGTCTAAATGATAGATGGGTGATGCAGGCTGAACTGAAGGAATGTGGCTGGTCAAGCTCCAGTATCTCCCAGCTCCAGCTTCCAGGCCAGACAGGCTACCGCTTGTGCGGTTTTGCAGTAAGCTGACAAAAGAAACTGAATAATGCATCTATCAGTCTGTCTGAGTGGGCTGAGCAATGGGCACTGAAGAAGGTGCCAGCTAGTTACAGGCTCATTACAGGTGAAGATGACATGTGGTGGTGCAGCTGCCTTGGCATTGTCGTCTTGGCTTTTCCCTCGGTAGACGGCTCGGCACTCTCGCTCCCGATGGCATACAGAAAGGGAGACTGAGGTGATAGAGGAGAAGGGAAATGATCCTCAATGCTCCCCTAACCCCCAAAAATGAAATTGACAGGCTTCACTGAAGTTATTGCTTCCAGCACTATTTTCTTTTCAGGAAATACTGTTATCGACAAATAAGGGGATTCAATAAGCGCCAGGAGATGAGGCTCAAGGCTGCAGCCGCAAGGCTGTGCCTGTTGTTGAGACTGCAGCGACTACTGATGGCCTGTCTCCGCACCCAGCCGCCGGCCGCCCGTCCCACCCCAAATTCTCCTTTTTGTTTCTTTTATTATTTTCCTACTTTTTCCTCACAGTACACCCTGTGCCCTTTGACCTTTTACATTTTACTACTTCACTACGAACTTCACACATTTCTCTTCATCCCTCAGTAAAATAAGAAAAAAGAACGCTTATTATTTAAAGGTCTGCCCCTCGTGTTCCTCAGCCCTGTTCACTGCTGCCAGGATGGCGGTGTAATGTTGATATTATTACAAAGCATTGTATTGATTTGCTCCAGGGTCAGGAAAAAGCAGTTTATGGTCATTGTCTTTGGTTTCCAGAGGTCAGAACATGTGATGAAACCAGAGCTCCAGCTTTTCTGGACATAGTGGTATGCTTGCTGGGAATTACTGAGATGTAAGGAGATAAATAAGTAGTGTTGGATTTGATTCTCACTGGCCATTACTGATGAAGAACTACTCTGAAACTGTAGTCACCCAATCAGCCAGATCCAAAAAGCGGATTTCAGTAACTCAATCTGCATTTTTACTTTTTAAATGGTCCTTTTTTGCTACTGGATACATCATTCTTCTTTTTTCCCCCCCTTTTAGTCAGGATTTATGTAAATTTTTGGAACTGTGGGGCCTTAAAGCTTTATTAGTGTCATAATATCAGACAGACACCAAACGACTGTCTCGGTATTTTGGCAGTGGTGCGGTGTGATTTTTGGCACAATTAGACAGAAACATAATATACAGATATAAATAACATTCATTTTGGCAAAGGTAAGCCGTCAACCATTTATGGTACTGAATGTTGATATACTGCAAATAAAACAATGAATCGTGATTAAAATGTCACTAATAAGTATATTCCCTCCGCTCTTAAGAAACTCAGTGCATCTTGGGAAGACGGTTAATGAGGCTCAGTACTTGTGGTGTGGGAAAACACGTCGCAGAGCTCAAGCACATTTGAATCTGCATTCTTAAAAAAGCAAGTCGCATGGCATCACTTACTCACTTGTAAGGGATGCAGTCCTATATGACATATGTAGGAAGCATCGTTGCATACCCAAGAGATTTTATTTTTGAAAGACATTATTAGTAGCATCAACTTAAATATTTGAACTCAAACTGCCCATAAACGTGGTAAAATTTACATGGAAACTGCCAAACTCTACCAGGCAGAATGTTGGGGTTATATTAATTCCATGATTAATAATTTGGTTGCACTACATATAATCCTTACACACACCCACCTGTAACATCTGTACATTATAATGACATCTGTATTGTGATGGTTTCAAACAAATAAACATAGATCAATGCAACATTTAAGGTTATTATGATTTTGAATTCTTACTTAAACAAGTAAAGTGCAATCACCAAAGCTTTGACATATCGCTCCTCCAGCATTTGCCCAAAACAGTGTTTTTGCTTTTGTTGTTGTCTGGTTGACTGAAGTCAGCAGAGTTTTATCAAAACTCTAGTCCTAATAGACACATCAAAAATGATTTTGGGATATAACTGCTTAAATGTTGCAAACTGTCATATTTTCATGACACATTCAGTTTATTACATCAGTTTCCAACCTCGCTCAGCCGGGGGAATGAAGTACAGATTATTCCATTTTTTCTTTTGCTCTTTTAAGTTACCTTTTTATTGACTGTATACTGATGCCATGTTCCCTGCATTATTGGATCTGATCCATGTGATGTACTGCCCTAATCAGCTGTTTAAATGGCCCGGGTCCCTGCTCTTTGCCAGGTCTTTGTCCAGGAGCATTGGCTGTGTGGGATAATGAACACTGTGGCTTCAGGCTTTCCTCCCAATGGGGTATTATCCCTCTTGGTTGAGCCACAATGCAACTACTAAAAGTGTTTTAAATTAATGAGCACATTCATGCAATATGCCAGCAAAGGGAATCTTTTAACCAGCCAACGGTCCAGTTATAAAAAAGGCATGCTTAATGTATTTGCCAATTTCATGTTTTCTTGTCTGTCTGATTTTTACATTTTCCTTTATTCATTTTTTTTCTTCTTTTATGTGAATTGTGAATAATTAAGGTAAAGTACCATTCTTGAATGTACCAGCACACATAGATTTTTTTACATCAGTATCTGTATATTATTGTCAGACAATTTGACAGTGGAAAGTAAGGATATTTATTAATTAATTAATTTTATTCCAGCTTCCTCCTGTCCAGGGTTGTGGGGTACAGCCCGGACAGATATCCTGTGCATTACATTGCTGCAGAGAACAAATTAACAACCGCAAAATGTTCACAATAACACATGTGTTCTTTTAAGAATCATCAAACAATCAAACGTGCATGTTTTTGGACTCAGGGACGATAACGTGCCCAGAGCATACTGACACCGGGGGAGAACATGCACGGTTCCTGCTGGGATTCAAATCAAAATCCCTTCTTCTGTGTGACAACAAAGCTCACACCACCCCACTGTGCTGTCTCAGAACAAATAATAATGATAATAATAATACTAATGAAATATTTTCTTTGTGTAACAGAATAATGGTGGTATTAAATTGCTTCTTTCCGGAATGGTATTTTTTGCACTCGCATAGCCAGTAACATGAGGTACTAAGCTGCATGTGGCTATATTTATACGCAGTGATTATTGAATATTATAATAGGCTTTGGTACAGATCATTTTGGCAATTTTGAAGAAAATGGTTTCACATCACCATTTATCAAATATTACAGTTTGATGTCATTATTTGGCCAATCAAATTATGAGCTCAGCTTACATGAAAACAAGAATATTATCTGTAGCTTGCTATTTCAATATATCTCTCTCTCTTTTTTTTTTTTTTAAATGGAGGCCAAGAAAAAGAAAAAAAAAAACAACAACAGTTCATTCATGATGACTGAGCATTGCCGCAGAGCAGCAGGCTTCTCTTTTCTCCAGATAAATGAGCGAGCTTATTACTTTCCAAACTGCCTATTAGCACAGTTCACTTTGTGGGGAAGCGGCAATCTAGGGACGAACCCAGTAGTGTTGCTTTTTTGCCAAGGAGTCTGGGTAAGGCTTGTGTGATGCAGACTCTGCTACATACTTGCTTGGCTCCATACTCCGTTCACCAGAAATGTTGGTCATTTACACAATACAATCCAGTAATTACCACATATACACAGCTTTCGCAGTGACAGTGTCATAAATCAATTTCCATTCAAAACAACTCTTCTTTTTTTTTCTTGGTTGATTGCTGGTCTGTTTGCTCATAACGTTAGCGCAACGATGAATAAACTTTGAGAGTGACGATGGAATCAAACTAAAGCTCACTGTATACTCACTCTTAGTTTTATGGTGCGCTTGGAGAGTAAGTGTAAATGTTATCCTGTGGAGCTGAAAGTGATGCCGACAGTAGATAGTCACATTGTGTGAGCATTAGTGTAGCAACATATCCCGGCGGAGATTAAACACAGGAATCCATTTACTTATAGCAGGAGCTGCTGCAGATAGCATGTGGAAACTTCATTTGGCTCTCTGACTGCGGCGCATCAATTGGCCCGTGCTTGAGTTATCTAAAATGCTGCAGTCAAACTTACTTTCAACAGCCATCGACTCGTACGACTTCTTATTAAGTCTTTTTCTATTAATAATGCAATTGTTTCAGTTTGATTAAATGTTAGATAAGATGTAGCTTTCCTCTAAATTCCACTTATTCAGACATACGCAGCATTTCCATCCATTCATCAACGTTCTAAAATCACTTCATCAAATTCAGGGAGTCCATCCCTGTATGAGGATGTTGTTGCTGTAAATCATTTATTAGTGTCTGTCGGTGGCACACCAGTCATGTTTTATTACATTACTGAAGGTGATGAGGTTATGGTTCAGTCTGGCGATCTAATCATTGTCCTAACGATTGTTGTTTGCAGGGCGGACTAAGGAACAGCAAGCATGAGTGTACACTTTCATCACAAGAATATGTCCATGAACTGCGATCGGGCATCACAGATGAAAAACTGCTCAACTGCCTGGAATCCCTTCGAGTGTCTCTCACCAGTAACCCTGTCAGGTCAGTAACTGAGGCTTTTTTCATCTCTCACTGGTGGTAGTTTTTTTTAGTGATATTTGAAAATTCTGTATCTTTTTGGATCTTTTTTTCCTTTCTTTCACTGACTAACTCAGCGGTGTCAATTCCAGTCCTGGAGGGCCAGTGTCCTGCATGTTTTACATGTCTCCTTGCACCAACACCTCATTCGAATCAATGGATCGTCATCAGCTTCTCAAGTCTGCGCAAGTCTGTCAATGACACAGTCATTTATATCAGGCAGGGTAAAATCCAAAACAGGCAGGACAACTGCCCTCGAGGACTGGAACGGTGTAACGAATGTGTACTCATTTGTTAGTGCCCTCACAAGTCATTAGAGCCCTTAATAGTGAATCAGTTAAAATCCAATACCTTATACCTGTGTTACTTTAGAACTTGATGGATATGACAGACGGAAATATGACAAGAAAAGACTTATAATTAATTTTACAAGGATATTGTAAGATAAGTTACAATAAAGGTACATCCTGTCTGATCATACCATCCACTGCCTTTTGAGCAGCCGTGAGCCCCTAGGAAAGAAGTCTCTAGAGGAATGCTTGAGTGAAAGAAAAACATCAAACAGCAGATTCAGATTTGCTCGAATGCTCATTGACAAGCCAAAGACTTCTTGGGAGAATGTGTCTTTGACTGATAAGAAACTGAAGCTTTTTGGCCCGACACGTCAGCTCCATGTCAAAGAAAAGAACACCATATTGAGGTTCGGTTATGTTTTGAGGGCTTCTTTCCACCGTCTGGCAGGAGGAGGCTGTGAATCTGTGCATGGGCAAATTAAGTCTTTCGATAATTGAAGCATCTTGGAGTGAAACCTACTGCCCAGTGTGAATAAGCTCAGAATCAATCACGGTGCTCCAAAACACCGATGACCTGGCGCTGAGTCAAAACAACGCTGATCTTACTCTGATCTATGGAACGATCAAAGCGTAAAGTCAACAACACATTCTTAAAGGAAAAGGCTGGACCTACAATAGTGTAGCTTTAAGGTACATGTTTTCATTCAAAAATCTATAATATGATTAACAATAAAGGAGAAACAACCATCCACAAATATTTAGCATTTTCTTTCTTTGTTTCCATTTTCATTACTTAACTTTTGCTGCTTTATCGCATCTTCTACTTCTTATTCTATGTAGGATGTTATCAATATTTGTGACATTATGAGCTGCATAGATATTTCAAAATAGTTTTGCTTAAGATGAATCTTTAGAAATTAGAATTTAATTTTCTCAAATCAATATGAATATGAACTTGATATTCCAGACTGTTTGCCAACATTGAATTTTTCAAAACTTAAATGTCATCTTTTAGTAAATATTTATGTTTTGAAATAACTTTTAAATTAAGGTGTGTAACGTAAATGGACCGTTATTTCCTGCATCTTTGAACAACCTCGGTCACATTAGTCACAGGCTAATAAAATATTCCATGAAACATAATGGGATTGTTTTCCATTTGATAGAGGGACACTAACAATATTTTTTCCATGCCATAAAGTAATTTTCACTTATTTAAAGTCTAAATGTAATGCTCTCCTGTCCCCAGTATCGGCCTATACCACACCCAACGACTCCTGCACCGTGTATTAACGCTCTCGCCCTAACCACTGTCTTCTTGTTTGATATAACACAAAACTGAAGGCTGAAATGAAAGTCTCACCAGCAAAAGTGTTGTTAGTCTTCACTGCGGGTGCTTACAACTGCTTTTTCCCGTCCCCCCCTGGATGCTTGTGCTGCTTGCTAATTTGCTCCCAGAGGCCTGTGTTTGTCTAATAGTTTAATTGGCCGGGCTTCGCACCTGTTTGGCAGCACAGGTGGCTCCGGGGCCACTGTGCTGAGGGCCGTATCTCCCCGGCAGTCCCACACAGGTGTGTGGCATGCAGTCTTTGCAGATCCACCCACAGATGGCATTGCCTGGAGCATCCGCTGCCTTCTCTGGTTTTTCTTTTTTTTTTTTACTCGTCAGCTGCCATGTTTTCGACTTCTCTTTCTGTTAAAATACCCCAGCCAATTACTTGTCCTCAACTTCATTCTCCCCCTTCTTTTCATTTTCCATTTGCATACTTGCTTAATTTAGAAGTGTCAGATTGAATAGCCACTTTCCATTAATTTCCTAATCCACTCAAATGAAGTGAGATGCCACTTTATAGGAAGTTACCTCATCTTATTTTCTAATTCCGAGAAAAAGAAGTCTGTGTTTTTTCGAAGCCCCGACCCTCTTTCTGTTCTCGTTTTATCTTTATGCCATATTTGCATATTATGACAATTTGGAAAAGATCCATTTGAAAATATATCAACAAATATAATAACTAAAAAGGAAAACAATTTTACTTCATTAGCATTCACTCAAATACAACACAACAGCTTTACATGATCTCAGTTCCAATTTTATTTTAGCGAGACTTGGCACAGTGCAGGCAGCTCGCTGGTTGGACAGGTAGTAGGTTTCTGTTTGCATGTTGTCCCCATGCTTTTGTGGGGTTTCTCCACTTCGGTTTTCTCCACATTCTGATCAGAAAGTAGATCTCATATTCTATATTAGATGAAGCTTTCAGATCACCTGAGACATATGTTAGATACATTAAACTGGGCTGCTCACTTCATGTGAAATATTCATGCCTCAAGTCAGGTATTTTATTCAGGACATTACCTTTTGGGGTCTTTTCTTGGAGGCGGGAGACATTTGCTGACACCAGATTTTTCTTTCTTTCTGTGCACTCAGTGTGTGGGTTTTTGTGATGATGTTGCGTCTCTGCCACTCAAGGTGTCTCCGAGTCTGAACCAGTCTTACCTGCTTCTCTCAGCTGAGTGCTGTGGGTCACACAGAACGCCAGTAATGGACTTTACAAACTGTACAGTTGCTACATCTGCCAGCACGAAGTAGTGCACTCTGTTGATTGACTGCCCCATTGTCCAACTTGATTAAACACCGGCCAGCACACTTGTTTTGTGTGAGGGAAAAAAGTGTCATCGTTATTCTTTTGTAGAGTCTTCCATCACGATCAGCACACTATTTGATCACAGTCATATTTGTAGGTCACCTGCCTTATATGCATCGACTGAGGTTTGAATACATGCACGGTAACGTAAATGTGCACGTGAGAGAGAAGTCACATTAAGGCAAATTGTTTGAGCTCCCAAAACTATCCTGTAAAAATAAGATGAGACGTTCGGGCTGTCAAGTGAAAATGAACTTGTTTCTGCTCTTCTAACTTTTTTTGAAATTCAGCAACTGTCAAGGAACATGGAAATGATAAACAGCCAAAGTCAATGGCTACAATAGAAAGTAGATTTTCCTGAAGCGCATGAGCTGTACAATATCTCAAAGTAAATCATGGACTGTCGACTGCACATCAACTGCTTTCAATGCTGAACTCCCCTACGCATTTTCTTTACACTAAAATCTATCTTTTTTGGTCGATTGTAGCTACAGTGCTGCCACAGGACGTTTGACAACACTAGACCACAGGAATTAAACAAATTAGCTGTTTCATATTTTACTTCCTAAAACGACTGTGATTGGGGATTTACATAACGAATATTTGTTATTTCGCGCAGGGCTTGCATGGAAAACATTTCTGATTGATAATTTACCTACGTCGCTTATTTTTTTATCTTTGCGTTCCCTTTGTCCTTGGTTTAACTCCCATCATGGTTCACGTAACGTTTACTTCAGTTTGTACCACAGGGAACAGCACAGAAGAGCAAGTTTTAATCTTCGGTGATTAAACAGCCTTGGGGATGAGTGACGAAAGAGAACAAAATTAAAGACAGAGTGTTACTTTTTGACCATTTCTCTGTGGTTATAACATTAGCAGCAGATTTTGATGACAGAAGGGCCTTTTTCCCTTTTCAGGGTGGTTTCACTTGCCTGCACGTGACCTGTGTTTCAGACTCTCTCCTTAAGTAGACATCCAGCCGAAAATCAGTGGACTCATTTGCCTAATTATGATGCCTAAGATCTCAGTGGAAATGCATACAACTTTGATATGAAGGACTTACTTATTTCATCAAGGCTTAAATTGCTGGGTATTTCTAGTGGAAGTGGAACTTCCGTCATAATACGCTAGATATTGATTTAGCAATTTGTTGAGTCTTCCTCACACTGTGAGACGTCTGAGCCACATGCACCTTGCCTGGTTAAATTAGTTCCTCTATTAAATAATTGAAAAATGTAGTATTAAAATGACTACTGGAAAATGTATGAATGTACTTCATTGCAGTTCAATTTTATGCATCCATCCAAAGCTGAATACGGTGAAACACAAGATCATTAGAAGGTGCCCATAAAACCACTCCTTTTGACATAAAAGTTTTTATAGTAGCATGAACTGACTTTCTTATTTCTTTGATTCTTCCTCCCTTGGCTGTTTTCTGTTTCCTCTGAGCAAAACAGCCAATTAACACCAGCAGCACACCCATCTGTCCCGCTGCTGCTGCCATTGTTGAAACAAGCATGAGCTTCTAAACATCTCAAAAGTTGGAGATGCTCCCTTGATAGCTTAGGCTCTGAATCTTTCCTGGCAGGAAAAAAAAGTGTAAATAATGGCTGTCAGGTTGACACTTTAGCAATGAATAATAATGTGTCATATCATCCATGATTGAGCGTCTGAATTCAATTTTAATACGTATAAGATTTACCATATTCCATCCAATTTTAATTTCTTAAAATAGAGCATTTGCTATTATGAAAATTGTTCAGTGTACATTTTATTTGAATTAAATAACAGATGCCAAATGCATACCTTTCAACTCTTTGGATTAAGCATTATGTCTAAAAATGTGGATTGGAATAAAGAAGGGTCCATTGTATGCAAAATATGAACCTCTCTTAACTATAGAATACATTTTGGCTGTTGCAAAAGCACAGACTCCAAACGTTTATTCAGACTACTCCCAACTAGCCTCTTCGAAAAGTTTTCTCTGCCTCTTGCCAGGGAGAGTGAGACGAAAAAGATTTGAAAATGACTTAATTGATTGAGCAGAGGTTCACAGACAAAGGCTTCTGTTGTCATCTGTCACTAAAAGAAAAACTTTCACCAGGGAATCATTTTTGTGTTTGACTTTGCAGACTGGTGCAATTATTCTTGTTATAGAACACTCAGTATTATTGGACTGTTAGATTTGGCATGTCTGTGACTGTTGCGGCAAGCTGGCAGAAATTAGACATTTAACTTGTTTGCAGCCTTGAGGTTGACTTCACAGATGCTGTTTGCCCTTGTTCTTTGTTGGCTCTGAAAATGACTTTGGAGGAATAAAGGTCCTCGGCGTCTGATCGTATTTTAAGAGTGATGCGTATTTCATTTTATGACACCATCTGTTAACCTCCAAGATAGCCATATCTGTTACAGCCCCAGTGATGCATAAATAATTCTGAAATATCTGACTAGAATTTTACTTTGATTTAATATGAAATTAGTTTGCAGTTCAAGAAATAACTGCTTTGCACAGGAAATAAATGTCATATACATTTCTAATTAATGTCATTTTCTGAAATTTTTATTATCCGTCTTTCAAGACCATGTTTTATGTTTTAGAACGAGTCATATATTTGAACTTAATACTTGATGAGGTGATTGTTCTCCCACCAGTTCTCTCCTGAAGAGGGAGGTGGAGGGGGCACCAGCATCTGGTTGGAGACAGTTTTGAGGCCGGTGTGGCCCCACGTTTCCTGGCTCTGGACCAGTGCTTTTCTTTGCGGTCCTGATTAGGGAAGGATATTGGTATTGGTAGGCTTTGTTGCCATGTTGATATGAGTAGTGGTTTTTGATACCAATATCTTTCAGTACCGTTATTGATACTTGTCTCTTGTCTCACGTTTGCAAAATGAGCACGCTGGAGGCAAATGCCTATGAACAGAACTGTGTGCATTTCTGTGATGGTCCCTGTGTCATCAACCCCACACCAACCCCAAAGATGAAGTGCGTTCATCTTTGACAGGATTACTGGACACAGAGCCTGCCGGATGAGGCCTTAGCATTGCAACCTTTATGGATGAACCAAAATTCATGTTTTGTCACTTATATGGCACAAGTCAGTCACTTATGCCGCTTTTGCACTAGTATCACCTTAGCTCGGTTCTACCCGTTTTGCGCTTTTGCATTAGGGCTGAGACGGGTAAAGCCGCTCCAAGCCGATACCTTTTTCTGTAACCATTTCAGTGAGGTTCTATAGCGGGCTGAGCCGGGACTATTTCTGAGGTCACCACCCTCCGCGCCTCTGATTGGTCGGGGGGCGGGGCCGTCAAACGTTTGAATCAGGAAGCGGGAGTCAGCGCGAGGCGACTCCAGCCCCCAGGTCTGGCAGTCAGAAGGCACGCCGATTTTTTCCAGTGGCCAGCCGCGGTACTGCAACAAAAAATCCCATGTGGCCCAGAAAGCTTTTTTCCCATAGACCGCAATAGTAAAAGAGAAGCCTCTAAAACTGTTCACAGGACACCTCCAGCTGTAATCACCGGCAATTACTAATCTTTGTATTCTATATTTTTAAGTCATGGACTTTATATCTGTCAAAAATGTTTTATAACGGCCAGAAAAGTCAAAGAAAAGTCTCTTTCTGGGCGTGACGTCACGGCTGACGTCACAGCCGTGTCCGTGCATTCCACGGATGTTTATATTAATATATATTATGTAATTATATTATATTAATACATTAATAATATATGTAATACTATACATGTAATAATATACATTAATTTATATATTATATTAATACATATTATATTAATATTCGCGTCATTGCCCCGGGGCATGATGGGAGGCCCCAGAGCATCATGGGAGGTGACTCAACTGCGCATGCTCAATGGGCCGCATAACGCGGAAGTAAACCCGGAAGTCAGAGATTTTTTCGGCTTATGCGCTGGCTGAGCAGAATGCATTGAAATGAATGGGCGGCCATTTTCAAAGTCCCATCCAGTTTTATAATACATCCATGGGCGACTCGCGGCTCGCGGCGATTTTATTGTACAGCAAAAACGTCTGTTTGGTGATCCAACTCTGAGGTGCAGATGTTCATAAACCTGGTGGCTATCGAGAAAAAATTAAAAAAGCTCCCGGCTCCAACTGATTTCTCATCAGCGCCGACATGAACAAAGGTGTTGCGCAATCGAGTACGTCACAGCAGCTTCACCCCAACCCCCCCACTTCTCCCCTGGCAGTGCGAAAACACATGTGTGGAGCCGTGTAAAGCCGCGCCGCGCCGAGTCGGGCCAAGTAAGTCCTAGTGCAAAAGTGCCATAATGTGTGGTACCAACATGGAAAAATATGCTAAATGCATTTTACTCCTGAAAAGTTTGGCAGTGTGAGGCCTCACTGTTACACATCTCACCTATTCAGCCATGACTGACTGCTTACATGTGCATGGAGACGCACATGCACAACAAATGTCACGCTCTGCTACGGTTTGATTCGATGGTGGTAAAAATTAAGCAGTGTATTTCAGTCAAACAGTGTAAACCCATTTTAAATACTTGTAATAGCACTGTTTTTCCCGTAGGTTGTTGTTTGTTCCAGTACTGACCCAGTTGGTACCAAAAATGGCCAGTTCCCATCCCTAATCCTGATGTTATTTGCAAAAATTCTGGTGCACTGGAGCAAGTACATTAATAATTTCTAGATATGTCAACTGTGAAATATGCCAGTGACAAAAGCCTGAAAAAAAAGATTGTAACACTATATTCAGAGTGAACTCTTGAAATGAAGTGCTTGGTTTTCTATTTCCTTCTCCTTGAAAGATGAAACTCGTCTTTACCAAGCCATTTACAGTGATTCAGATAAATCTATTCTGAGATCTCCCACAGTTCACACACAATACCACACAATTAAAATGCCTTTAAAAAGAGTGAGAGAGGAAAAGAGCCTATCTGACCAGCTATCTAACTTGGCTATCTTCGGCTGGTAGTCGGGGGGAGTTATTGTGCTGGATTGACTCTTTAGCATTGTTCAGAGGATAATTACACATTTCACGTGTTTTGCTCACTGTAGGGGGGATATTTCAGAGCATCTAGGAACCATGCAGTGCTGTCAGCTGTCTGCACCTGATATTTGATTTTATCCTCATAGAGACATGCATTCATTAGTGTCTCACGCTCCCTTCATACTCATGCAGAAACGCACACAAGCATCTTCGTCTCCACATTTGTTTATCTTGCAGAGTCTTAGCCTTTTTTTTTTTTATCCTAGTAGCTTTTAGACCGCTAAATCCACCACAAATGAACAATCCTTTTGAGTACTGAGTTGCTCTGGTTCCTGTGATTGCCTGGTTACACCCAAAATCACATTTCTGGAGTGCTGACATCAGCTCTGTGGTCCTGAGACTGCATTATTTGCCTCTGCACCAATAACAAACAGCAGGACCACTCAAGCTGGTTGTGTGATGCTCTCCATGAAACTCCTTTGCTATATTGTTTTGAAAAATAAGTTGCTGTGATACTAGCTGTGTTGTTGACTTTATTTGCTTTATTTATTTTTTATTCGTGTAGGATGGATTCATCTGTCTTCATCAAGTTACAGTTACTTCATAGCTTTTGCACATACTGCATTAGTCCTTTGTATTATTTTGTATTTTGAACTGTTAGTTTTAGGGACGCTTTCAGGTTAGTTCTGTGGAGAGACATGATGCTCCGTTATGCATGTCCATGGTCCCAAAGCAACAGTATTTAGTTCAGAAATATTTGCCACAAACAAGCCAAAACTAGGCCATTCACAAAGAAAAGATAAGGTAATATTATCTGTCTTGTAGGAGAGTGCAGAGATCTGTGTGCGCTTTTGGTCAGTGTGTCAGATACGGGGAAATTGGTAGGTGTGAAGAACTGACAGACTTTGAAAAGGGTCAAAACATTATGAGAAAATGACAAGGTTGGGGACATCTCAAAGTCCAAGCCTTGGGGGCTGCTTCACGATTTACTTGAAGATGTTTTCTCCACGGTTGCTCCTTCTGTTTCTAAGGTCCTAGCTCCAGATACCACAGGGTCTTTCAGGGCTCTTGTACAGGCAATGCCTCAGTGGCTCTGAGCTTTTTGAATGTCTAAGACTGACAGCATAAAAGGCAGAAGAGGTGTTTTTAACTCATAGGTGTGTTTTAGTGTTATACTACAGTTGCAAACCCCCCACCCTAAGTGTACTCCATGTAAAACAATCACATTGTTTTTTTAATCTTTTTATTTACTTTTTTATCAAGCCATTTGTTCAGTTAACTTGTTGCAATGAATACATGCTTTATAATCATAATTTTTCTGGAAATACTTCCAGTCTGGCGTTAAGGGTAAAAGTCCATCACTTCCCACTGATATATTTACACTGAAGTATCAACTAGCAACAGGTCAACCCTTGACTTGGAGACTAGCAGGTGGATGCTGTGGTGGTGGTGGTATTTTTTTGAGCTGGAACAATCGGGCAGTTGTAAATGAGTTGGCAAATCAGAACCGCTCACCTTTTGCTGCTTTAATTGGACCAGTGCAATCATGGAGTAATTACAATTAATCATATAGTGTATGCGAGCGCACAGTGTTGCTCATGTTACCCGTCTGGGAGTCGCCACGTTTTGGTTTTAAGGTTGATTTCAAACGCTTTTAATGTTTTCAAAGTATAAATCATTTTCAGGTCAAATACATCTCTTTCGTTTTCTTTATTGTAGAAACGTAAACTCTGACACATCTAGTTACAAATATGCTGCTGATGTTTGAAACTCTGGGCCTTCTCAAAGCAAAGATCAAGCAAGCATTAGGCTTTGCACCGCCACAAATGCTTGTGCTAGGGTCTGCAAACAGTTGTAATTCCTGTATTAGCATCTAATGATTTGTTCTCGGGATGAATTTGCTAAGGTAGCCCGGTTAAATTGGTACTCGTGTAAAAATCTTTGTTATTTGTAGAGGATTTTCCTGAGAGTGGAAGGATTTATTTAAAATACTTGGTAGAACTTTGTAAATCTCTCCCTGGAGTCATGAGGATCTTTGTCAGCCTGTTTTATTTTATTCTATCCATGCGGTGGCACAAAGTTCTTAATTAACAACAACAACAAAAACAAATCAGATTTCAAATGATTGAATAACTTTTCCTCCCATCTCACTCCTGAACATCAAATCTTTTAACACTGGTTTCTATGTGTGGTCTTTAAAGTGTTAAAGCTGTTTGTCTCATTCTTTCTTTTTTCTTTTTTTTCTTTTTATTATTTGCACTTTCTGAAGTCATTTTACAGTCATAGGTTTTTCTTTTCTGTAAATCTGTTTAAACACTACCCAGACAGTAATCTGTGATTTAAACATCAATCTTTTAAATTGTAATTGTACATCATTTCCCTCCAGGGATTATTAAAGTATTACTGATTTGAACTAAATTAAATTCAAATTTTGGTGTTCAATTCTGCAGATTTTAATGAAATGTATTTTCTATGAACATATAATATTCATTTTAAAATGCCCTATAACTTTATACTAATTTCACAAGGCCATTAAATTGGTTTGAGCGTAATGCAGCTCCACGTCTGCTGTGCTGAATCACCGAGCAGACGCTGGCGGTGCTCTGTTTCAAGCTGTATTGTTCAGATCCATTTGCTGCGTAGCACATCAGACCTCAATTGGAATTCTTTAGCACTGAATAGGTCAGTAAATCCACAGAGGGACCATAGTATACCCTGGTTTGTAATACAATATGAAACTGATTATACTTGCGCAGAAGCTTTCAGTATCAAAGCTCCTCACCTAGACCTGCTGAAATAATAAAACTGGTTTACAGACTGAAACAAAAGCTTCCGTGAGCTTTCCCAACATGAGACCAGTGATCAGTCTCACCGAGGGTAGGACAAAGTCTTTCTCTCGCTGATTTTGTTCCTTTTGAGACTTTTACAAATATTAATCTTTATGTTGATCGAACCCTCGACTCACTTTCACATCTTCACACTTTGCTATGACGTTTTTCCTCCATGCAATGCACTTCATGCCCTTATGTTTCCTTGAGCAGGACATTGAACATTCAGCCTGGAGTAGCTGTTGGAGTGCCACTCTGTCCTGGCTGATGTCTCTGTGTGGTTACTGCATTGATTTTGCGACTCACCCCCCCATAAACCTTCCTTTATTCGTATACCTACTGTCAGCAGGGACTTGTGTCTAAACTGCTAGAATGAATGATTTTGTTGGTCGTTGACTGCCTGTTTTTCTTTAAAGGAAGGACATTATGTTTTGAAACATAGTAAAAACATATATTCCCATGCTGGCATACATGCTGATTTTCTTTTATGGTGGTTTTACATTGGGATCTTCTCCCTCTCGATCCAACGTGGATGGTTTGATGCATCGATGCGTGCACGGGCAGGGATGGATGCTTAATTTGTTTTTGTAGCATATTTGAGGTCATCAGTACTATCTTTTAATTGAAAGGGTCAACAAATGTTAATTAACAGGGACATTGATGATTGTCTTATTAGGAGAATTCAACAGTCGTATTTACAAAGGTTTAATAGACTTATGATGACGATGGAATATTGTTCAGTGAACGCCAGCTTTTTATAGTGATCATATCATAGCCCACTTTTATGCAGGATAAGCTGCGACAATTACAATCCCTCCAATTTATAGTAGTTAACATAACGATAACATAATTAAGTCAAACCAGAAGAAATAACCTTAATTAAATAAGAAAATAAATAATAAATTGCTGTCCTTTGACTGACCATTAATTTTTCATATCGCCCGCGGAAAAAACATGATTGCAGAAAGTAATGCAATTTGGTGCCACTTAACTAGAGAATTAAAACCATCAATATTATATGAACAAGTTCCCTCGAAGTTAATGAAATCCTTGAATATGTGCCCACTTTACGAGAAAAGAGTGGGAAAGAAGAGATTTTTCCTCTTTTTCTTTTAGTATGAAGTAACTTCCACATTATCCAATGATAATTAAAAACCTTATGTTTCTTTGTCTTCCAAATCGAAAGTGGTTGTAACATAGTACCTCAGAAACTACTGTCTGCAGCTTTTCTGAGTATTTTTACGAAGGAATTTGTTATTTTAGGTTTCAATGTCTCTTGTAGGATGATTGCCGGTGTGGCAGTGTCTCTGATGACTAAAGAGGGAGTAATTCACAGACCAACACTAGATGTCTCACCTCTCAATTTTCATTTTATGGTAAAGTTCGGAGCAAATTGCAGAATACTTGAAGGGGATGCAGGGGAGGACTGAGAATGATAGTCTACCGAGGTTGTAGAAATCACTCAAAACATTTAGTGCATGTTGCAACCTGTGGTAATAATTCAGTTTTTGATTAAAAATTGACTGCATAAACAGTCTCCAGCCCCGTTTCTGGTTTGTCTGTTATTGCTTTTAGACAGAAACCTGTGAGTTGTTTCTTTTTTTTTTTGCCAGTTGTCAACACAGCATCAAAGAGAAAATATGAGCATTCAGACAGACTTTTAAGTACCGTTAAAATAACACTAGCCATCCTTCAGACTCATTTGTAATAAATGAGATACTTCTTCAGAATCCAGCTCTCCTGCTCATTGCTATTTCGGTGATGGGTCCTTTCTTGTTCAGCATTTTTATCACTGATGACTGCATCCAGTACAGTGTCACTCATCGGAGATGCTGCAGTAACTTCAGTTCAACCAGCGGTTGCTCGATTTTGCCACCATCTCTTTTTCCAAAGTCTCCATGTTCTCGAGTGTCTGCTCTGATAGAGTGCGGTGCCTTCATATGTCAGTGATATGTCGCACAGGGACTATGTCATTATTTATGTTGTCGTACCATCCAGTTACAACATGCTAAACACTCTGCTTTATTTCAGAGTCATCAGGCATGAGTGGCCAATTCAGTAGCTCCGTCCGCATTTGAGTTTTTTTATTTGAATTTTCCTCAGGATCAATAAAGTCTCTGTCTGTCTATCTGTCTGTCTAGGTTTGTTGATGTTTCGCATCACTTATTTTCAGACATATCCAGCTGCACTGCTTTTTTAAGGCCTCTGAGGTTCAGATATCGAACTCCTTGATGAGGTGGTTTGTGCAAATAAAACAGTGGCTCAGTGCAAACTCTCTGCAGTTAAAGATAAAACTGAGGTGCCGGGGCCAGTTTTTAGGGGATTTGAGTGTTTCGTCTCAATCTAGCCTAGGACATCTTGGTGTCATCTTTTATAAAGAAATGTCATTATAACACCACCCCAAGCAGCGGATGAGGAACCCATTCTACCAGTCGAAGAATATGAGGAATATAGGAGGATCTTGAGTTAATCATTCATGCATTTGTGCCATCTTATTTGCCGAACTTTAACAGTTTATTTTCTTGTCTAAAGAAAAAGGTACTGTCTCGTCTGGAGCAGGTCCAAACTTCTGCAGCAAGGCTGCTGACTCGGCCTAATAGAAGGGCTCACATTACAATGTTAGGGGCCTATTAGGCTACACTCCATCTCGGAGGCTGAGGACGTTGGTCCAAAACTTGCTTGTGGTCCCTCTCTCTGGAATGATGCCTGCTGCTGTCTCTACGTTCGCTGGACTCCATCAACGCTTTTAAGAGCAAACTTAGAACCCACCTGTTTCTCCAAGCGTTCAAACATCAGTAGTGAGGGGGTTGTTTTATTACCATCGTGTTGATTTTATGTACATTTTTCCCCCAAGAGGTTTTTTATTTTCGTTTTTTAATCTATTTTACATTTATTGTGTTTATTCTTTTGTGAAGCTCCCCTGTCTGTGACAGGTGCCATATAAATAAAGTTTACTTACTTTCTTACTTACTTACTACCTTAAAGGGTTACTTGGTATCAAATTAGCTTTTACTGCAAGCCGTACCCACTTTAATGGTTTGGACGTAGACCACCTCTTCCCTTTGCAAGCTGCTTCCATCATCTTTGAAAGCAGCGTGTTATGTTTAAGTGTAATGCAGAGAAATTAAATATCGAACCTAAGAAATAAACCTCATTACCCTGATTGAGTCTGCTCATGTGGTACGCACCCACACTACCGTAGAGCTGCATATTCTACTTTCCAGCTTATGAAAAATAGACAAAGTCAAATTTTTATACAGTAGATAGTAACGCAAAAGCGAGTAGCGTTGTCAACAAACACTGTCATCCTCCTGCTTTAGTGTGATAACCAGTTTTAATTTAATGCAAAGCACAATATGGTAATTATTTGAGATCTTCACTTGTCCTTAGGGTAGAGGACAACATTTGTTCCTTAAACGGTTCCCACACACCTTGCAGATGTCACACTGTATCCCAGAATCCTTTAGTACAGTCATACTTTGTAATGAACATAATTCATCTTCAGGAATATTGTTCCTGTTTTCCGCTCTCTAAAGACTCGAGCTACCAACGATAATAAGCAGCACAGACAAAGGTTGTGGACTAAATTGTGCACCCTCAACCATGTAAACTCTTTTTTTTTTCTCCCTCTTGTCCTATTTCTGCATCACAAAGATTTTCGGCTACATTGTTATTTCTAGTCTAAACTGAGACACTTTGTTCTTTCTTCTCCTCCACGGCCTTCAGCATTTCCAAATTAATGCTTGAAGGAAGGAATCAAATTAGAAGACTCTTGGTAGAGTGGTCTTCCTAAAGACATTACGGTGTTAAGTTTTTATTAAGAAAACAGATCATCATTATACACAGCAGTTTATGTGACTGACTTAAAATTGGATCTGCTTGTCTACAAAGGAAATTTGAGTAATGGTGACTCGGGAGCTTTTGGCGAGTTCTAATTTCGTCACAGATTAAAGAAATACCTCACCTCAACTTCGCTCGCTGCCTCAGGCAATTGTATCTCATCTCTAAATGAGGGTCTCTTCCGACTCACTGAGTCAATACAAACGGCTTTTAATACTCAAACTATTATTATTTCAAATCATTGTCAAAAAGGCTGGATAAATCATTGACTTATGTCTGGTTAATGTTGGAAAATTGCTTCATGCATTTTATGTCATTGACAGTTAGGGGCCCGAAAACAAGTAATGCTAATGACATAATATGGCTGTGACCACTAACCCCCCCCGTCCTCCCCGCGTCTCTCGCTCTCTCTCCTTCTGGCACGGGCCGATCTGCACTGGATCATTTGCCATCTCCTGATACGCTGTGGTTTATAGCCAATTATCTCCCGCGATCCATTATTGATTACAGTGTTATCTTACTTGCATTGCTTAATCTTTTGGCACAGTAACAGAGTCGCTCACAGGGGGGCCTTGATATAAAGTGCTTAGTGATGAGAATAGCGGCCAAGATGGATTTCTGTTTATTTATCCGTAAATGGGCACCGTCTAAAGTCACAACGAATCCGGCTGTATTCAACATCAAGGACGGGACGTGGTGGCTTTTGAATTACTGTGTTCTCTGTTAGGAATTAAAAAATAATAGTTATCCTTGTGAGGCAGTTTTGTGTGTCTTGCTTCCTTTTGTGAATGTTATACCTACCGAGTGTCGTTGATTTCTGCTGCCTCAGTGTGTCATGGTATTTCATTTATACATTTCTTTCTCCCTCTAGTTGGGTAAATAACTTTGGTCATGAAGGACTTGGCCTTCTTCTGGACGCTCTGGAGAAGCTACTGGACAAGAAACAGTGAGTTAATTCATGCAGCATCACATTTCGCCAGATCGTGTTAATTTGATCACAGTATTTTAATCCCTCGTCTCTTTCTCTCTCCCATTTTTTTTCCTCAGACAAGAAAACATTGATAAACGGAACCAGCATAAACTCATCCAGTGCTTGAAAGCTTTTATGAACAATAAGGTTTGTATGAGTCAGCCATGAGAAGGAAATCCATTTCAGCACTTTCTTAGGTTTCAGTTAATGACGTTATACTGTATGTGTAAAGATGAAAAAAAAAAAAAGTTCAAAAGCAATGAAGACAAAAACAAAAACCGAGTTAAGGGTTTGCTCTTGGTGCACCTACGTTATTCTAATATTAGTTGGTCAGAATTCCCAAACTGGGTTTAAATATAGTCGTTGACAAGCCTTGGATAATTAAATAGAAAAGTGAAGGTAATTTTACTATTTCAAGCCCACAGTCTCACATCTTTTAATTATCCCTTTTTGAAAGGCCTGGCTCATTTTTCAAAAGAGGCGCATATTTCAAGGATAGATGAACTATTGGTATTGCTTCTTGTGCAGTTAATCCCCACACTTGGTCATCTCAGCACAGTTCTCCAGTTGTACTGAGACTAAAAGGTACAGGAGACTATAAGTATTAGTCCCTGTAGTCCTGTCCTGAATTGATTTAATTCATCATCCTTTTCATTTTCTTCCTTGGCCTCATTGTCCTTCCTTAAAAGAAGATTAAGGCTAACTATAACTTACGTACATTAGAGCTTTTTTGTATATTTCTTTTTTCTTTTTTTTTTAACGCAGAGTAAAAGTTCTTTATGAATTCAAATGCTCTCATTAATTTATACCCAGTGGACCTTTTTTTTTTTTTTTTTTTTAAATCTTACCTCTTCTCTTCTGCACCATACAGTATGGGCTGCAGAGGATCTTGGGCGACGAGCGGAGCTTGTTGCTGCTGGCACGAGCGATCGACCCCAAACAGACCAACATGATGACAGAGATCGTCAAAATTCTCTCAGCTGTCTGCATTATTGGAGAGGAAAACATGTGAGTTGAACACAGTTTATCTGATCATTTGTCACAGCCAGTCTCACACATCACAGGTACATGACCCGATAACCAATCAAAGGCCAGCTGCTTATTTCCAGTCTTATGGAAGATAATGAGATTTGCACAGTTCAAGGGTAAGCGCTTAACTCAAGAGGGTTGGTTTTATTTACAAGTGTGTAGATTGCAAAAACAAAAGAATGCAAGTGAAATTAAATTTGTAATACCCAAAGTGAGAAAAGGAGAGACTTAAAAAAAAAAAAACTTTCTAGAACTGATTCATACACATAATCGATCCGTAGACACGGCTGTGCACTGTTCATACTGACATGGCCTTCAGCTGGAAATGTAGTTCTGATTAACAGATCTCTTGAAACCTTTAAAAGGTAACAATACCTGTAAAGCTTGATGTGTTTGTGAATGAGATGCATGGGCATTTGGTCGAGTTGAAGTGTAAAAGCCTACGTATGAGAAATAACTGCAGAAAAAAAACACTAAACCAAATGCTTGGTTCAGTTGCTTTTGGCTTTTTGAAAAAAATCACTGTAAATTGAAAAAAAGGAAACAAATCATCATCCTCCTAAAATAATGCCCTTATACGTTGTTGGAATCAGGATATGTTTAATATAAATCTATTCAAAAACATCTCGTATGTATCTGCAAGAGGTGCTTGATCCCTGATGGACCTTTATCAGGCTAAAAACTAATCATTTCCACCCCCCAGATGATGTGGATACAATGAGCTGTGACTCCTTTAGCATTCCAGTGTGCCATAGCACGAGCAGGACACTGGGGCTGACAACAATGACTACATTGAATCCTGCCTTCATTATTTCTCCCAGTGTTCTTAATTGCATTGCTGACATTTTAAAAGCATCTCTTGTGGAAAAAAGTGCAATTTTAAGGGGAATTAATAGTAATAATGCCGGTATTTGAATGGGTAGTAAAACCTGCTGCTCCTCAGAAGTTCATAATTGGGATGTTTAGTCTGAGCAAGTTAATCTTTTTATATAAAAAGCACAGTTCCAGTGTTACACAATAGACAGCTTTTACCATCTTGACAACACTTCAAATGGATGTCAAAATAAAGACGACCAATCATAATTAAGTTGCCTTACGGGGTAATTGATATACAATAGATAATTCCTGAAAGTGCTGCTTTGATTTTTTTTGTAGGTAGATTCTCACACTTGAATCACGACGTAATCAAAGCTCTGATGTGAATGAGTGATTAGAGGCATGTTCCTTTCAGCCCCCACTTCAACACGGAGACACATACTCGTGCTCCACAGGCAAACACACGCTATTACTATATTAAGCATATACTGGGTGTTTAGATGGTGCATCTTCCCCTTCCCGTCTCTCCCTTTCTTCACATCTCCTTCTCTCACTCACACGATACCAGTCATGTCATGATTATAGCTTTGGATGAAAATGTCTTGATCCTGTGGAAATGACGACCAAAGGAGCCGAGGTGTCACCTTCCAGCTCAGAAACTCCAACCCATGTTGTGACTCTTGACATGTTCAGCACCTACTTCGGGTGACAGCATCAAAAGAGAACAGGAGCCAGGCGTATCTGTCGTGTTCTGAACTGTTTTTAAAGCTACTCAGTATTCAGCTCCTCCATTTTTGTTTGTGACTCTGAAACATCGATCACAGCGCACAGTCCCTCTATTTATCATAATGTTAGGCCTGTATTACCCAGACTGCCATACGATGATCTCCCCTGTTCACTAAGCTGCTAGTAACATATGGCACGTCAGACAAACAAATGGTGGTGCATATGTGAATTGGCATTTCAGGATCAATGACAGGAACTTCCATCAGGCTTAAAGGCTGTCAGATATCAATGCACCACCAGTACAGTGGCATTATGATACATGACCATTATAAATCACTGTTCATGTAGCCGCTGAAGTAATTTCATTTACTGTACATATTTATGTTTGGGACATTGAATTTCCATTCTCAAATTGGATAGTAAAATTGTCCAGTACTCTTGTTATAAGTGCTCGAAGCAGCTAAACCTAAGTACTATAATGGACTTACGTTCTTATTGGGCGAATTTGAACATTTGTCTTGTTATAGTAACTTACACCTTCCCTTACTCAGCTAAATGCACTCTGCCGCAGTCGTTGACGACTGAACAGATTTGCAGCCCGACCATGTTTTTGTCAAGCTTCGCCTTAATAACAGCAAAACGAAGTCAAAATGGGATTGTGGCTGCAACAATAGATTGCATACTAAGAAATGGAAAGCCACGATATTTGTCAGCGTGACCGGAGACTGGCTGAGTAAATGTCCACACCAGTGCACAAGGGAGCATGTGATACATTGTGTTTGAGTTGAACATTTGTGAGTAAATGTGCTGTCAGTGACGTGATTAAAAATGAAAAAGTAGATTTTTATGTTTGCCTTGTTGCACGTCCCTTGCTTTCTTCCAGCCTGGACAAGATTCTGGCTGCCATGACGATCGCTGCAGAGAGAAATAATAAAGAGAGGTTTGCTCCAATTGTGGAAGGTTTGGAGAACCACGAGGCACAGCAGCTCCAGGTGAGCGAATCCAAAAGTACACAAGTTAGTATCTCATGATCCAACAAGAAAAAGAAGCATACCAGGGAACAAAGTGCGCATATATATATATATATATATATATATATATATATATATATGCACACACACGCACACAAACACAGGTGTATATCACATTTCCTCCTCTCCATAAGGCTTTGCTGATTTTTTCACCCTCACATCCTACCAGCACTTCTCCATGCTCTTTTCCATGTTCCTGTCAAGCAGAGTCCCAGCGGTACCGATGCGAAAGGGCAACAAAGCACCACACCTCTTCATTTTCACTAGTGCGCTTCAGCAGCAGGGAAAAAAAAAACCCAACAAGTTTATAACGGCAATAACAACACCACTTAAGACATGCTTTTGTGAAGCCCAAAGCAGGGAATTACTTAAGGAATTAGTTTTGCTTCAGGCCCTGAGAAGTCATGAAGGAAGAGTCATGAAGGGAACTGATGAGGCGCTAGGTGGAAGAGAAACGAGATATTCTTTTATTAGGAGGCAGTTGTTTTTCCTTTAAATTTTGCTGTTAATGAAATGAAGCTCTACTAATTGTGAAGCAAATTAAAATGCTTTGCTGATGCAGCGGTTTCAAGGAAATGAATGAACTTTCAATCTAAAGTCTGTGATGGTCTTACGCAACTAGACTTGGTTAATGTGATTAAAATGTGTTTCAACAAATTCAGTTTAGACTCTGTGACTGAGAGTGTGAGAAACTGTCCCGGGGAGTGGTGTTTTGAATGATGCTGTTTTTAAAACCCCTCCCACTGCTAGTACTCTCAGGCTAACGCGGATGATACCCCAAACAAGACACTTTTGACTGCGTAATACATGAATAAAGCATGTTTGAAGTACTCAACGTACGTCTCTGTTTGCTTTTAGTGAAGAAACTGAAACGTGAATGAATTTCCAAAAAAGGCCTGAATTTAAAAATGTAACGTCTTTTCAACATTTTAATCCAAATGACCTCATTTTTTTTCCAAAGTTTTTTAAATCACCAAAGTAGTTAGTCTTATTATAACACACCCCAGCCAGCGGTACGGGGACAAGGATTTAGAAAGCAGCATTTCACCTCGTCCGCGAGAATCCTTCAGCCCACTATCGATTGTCTGCCCAAGGAAAACGGCCTCATCCATGACTCGCTCCCTTGAAACACCTTACCGCTCATTATAATTCATGTGCGATTTCCTCTTAGCCCCCCATCACTCGACCCGACCACCCAGCACACGCACACACATCCACACACAAACTTATTTTTTATCTTTTGTCTACCAATAAATCCATTTATAATGCACAGCTAGTCAATAGATGCACCAGACCTGAACTTTTCTACCATGTTTTCACTTGGTTTCCTTCTCTTTCTCCACCATCTCTTCATTCTCCTCTCGTTGTTGCTATATCTGTAATCTTGGCAAGAACAGTAAGAACAGAGAATTACTCCAAAACATATATGTATGTATGTATGTATGTATGTATGTATGTATGTATGTATGTATGTATGTATGTATGTATGTATGTATGTGTATATATATATATATATATATATATATATATATATGTATATATATATATATATACACACACTACATGAACTATAGTACTATATACGTACATATACAGTATTAATGCTTTATGCAATGTGCTGCTTTTTCATCGTTTTCAGGAAGAAAGTAGAGGAAAACCCCCCATCATTTTCCTTTCTCTACTTTTATGTGGCTCTTTTTGTGTCTACACCACAGGTTGCTTGCATGCAGCTGATCAATGCCCTGGTCACCTCCCCTGATGACTTGGATTTCCGCATACATCTGCGTAATGAGTTCTTAAGATGTGGCCTGAAGAAGATCCTTTCTGTGAGTTATTAGACTACAAATGGCAAAAGAGTTTGCTACTTTTTTTCCCCCCCTTGAAGGCCGATATAATGAATGAGTTTGCTGGGTTCAGATACGCTTTCAGAATGTGCCTAACATGATCAATGTTGTATCTTTTTATAACTCTTGCATCACGTGAGTAATAGCTTTAATTGTATATTTTAAACTTCATAACTGATGCAATATCAGTGGTTCCTATAAATATCGATGCAGTAATCGGATATTTAAACCAAATAATGCCAGTTTAGAACTGGATTTCCTGAATGTTTTTTTCATATATACATGTGAAGATAGTTATTGTGTGAACTCACAACTTGGAAACCGGCAACAGTTAATTTAATCAGAAACAGCTGAGGCGTTTGCCGACCGCGATGCAGAGCTAGCACCTCTGCACGCATGCATCATTAGCAGTAACCCTAGTGTACACGTCTTCACAGGAGCCTAAGGCAAGCCAGATCCAGCTCATCACTCAAACTCTCATTTGTTGCGAGTGGGGTGAGGATGTCACTAAACCTGTTGTTAATAAGTCATCCCAGCTGCTCCTGTTGATTATTGCGGCCGTTACTTTAATTATCTTTAATTCTGCCCCCGATATCAACAATTTCCATGTACAGTCATTAATGAATCCCACATTCACCACTTTTAATAACACCATTCGGACTGACACTCCTACATCTAATTGTGAGTTATACTCAGTAGTCAGAGGGACGTTTGGCAAAGAAAAGTCAACTCTGCTGGAAAAGAAGGCACATTTTGTGTTGTTCTGTCCTTGACACATGCATTTAGATGTCCCGATCCTCTACTTCCCCTTTCTCTTTTTTTCGGTGTTGTGCAACTCGAACCCGTGTTGTTTGCTTAAGACAGATGGTGCTCCCAAAAAAACAGTGCAGGGTGATTGATACCGACAGAAATTGGGTTACGTTTGGCCTTGTCTCAGTCCTTAAACTGCACCGCAGGTGATTCATACAGAAGTGGTAAAATCCCTTTAGCCCCTTTCTACTGGTACACCTGTGCAGGGAGGGCAATATCTCAAGTACTATGCGAGAGTTAAAGGCATCTCAGTTTTCAGGAATCTGAAAACTAGAAAGTAAACTGTAGATTTTTAGTCTAAATTTAGCTAACAGCAAAGTAAGTCTGGAAGGACTTAACAATACAAAGGCTAACGTTAAATGTTCCAAGCAGCTGTGGCTCAGGAGTTAGAGCAGTCAGTCGGTGGTTTGATGCCTTGCCTCAGCAGTGTACAGGTTGAAGGATGAGGATTGGAGTGGTAGATTGCAGTAAATCGGTCAACAATACTCGAAAGTGCATGAAAAAGCAGGCCTTTTACGTTTTACGACTACGGCTGTCAGATGCGATCTAAACTCTGCAGCGTGACCTTTTGTAAAACTTGTAGCGTATTTTCACCTATACACCACTGATGACTAAATCCATTGCAGGAGCTAAAAGAGACAGAGGAGTTGGACATCCAGCTGAAGGTGTTCAATGAGAACAAGGAGGAGGATGCTATCGAACTCTCCCATCGCCTTGAAGACATCCGCACCGAGATGGAATATCCTTTTTCTCTGTGTGAATGAAGATGTGTGATTTACAAGTCTGCAGAACTATCGGTAAAGAGATGAGCGCATATTGTGGGTTTGGTCAAGCTGCATAGGATAAATCCCTCTCATGGCTTTGTTCATTAGAGAGGGATTAGAGAAGAGAGAGTGCAATATTCAGCTCAATATCTGGACAGGTATACTAGGTAAATAACTCTGTCAGCTTAACCTCCAACCTCCTCACTCTTTTTATTTGCTCTTATCCGTCTCTCCATCTCCACTTCATTTTGCTTTTTGTCCTCTGTCTGTTAGTTTTGGGTTAAGTAGGACTCAAGAGGAAGAGATCAAATCGACATGCTTTGTAAACTTTTCAAGCATTTCCACCTCATGTTTCTCTGTTCCACTTAAGTGAAGTGGATTTTGACCACCGGATCTCTATAAAAATCTATTTAGCTTTTAACATTCAGTGTAGAAATTAACAAGAACAGCTTTAATTTAGTCCCAAGTTGGAAACTTCTCAAGCTATCGCAAATAAGAAACCTTTAATAATTCACACATCTTCTCTGAGGCCATATGTGAGCGGCTGACATTGCGAGCAGACAAACGAGACACTGACATTGAAATGCAGATGTTCCATCCTACAACCTTTTTCTTTCACCAAATCCCACGGTTCTTGTATGAGCACAAAAGTGCCCCTGTGAGTGACAGCTTCTGTTGACACATGTAAGTGAGGGGAGGAGGCTGTGTATGTGTGTGGAGACGAGATAGAGGAAGAAAAAAGGTCTACCTGGATTAATGATGTGCTTCAGCAGGTTCACAAATGAGAGGGCCTAATGTTTGTTTCCAAGGACAATGTGGTATTGATCTCTGAGGTATGGGCATGATTGGAATGCCTAGGTTACCCTTTGTCCCATTGTCTGCACCGCACACACACGGACACGCACATGCATGGTCTCACACAGGTAGCGTTGCACATGTTCCTTGTTTCTTCGAGCAGTTTCATGAATATTAACCTGGAGAAGCTTGTCTCCTCTGTGTCCGGGCCCCAGGTCCAGGTGCAGAGGAGGTGACTCCAGGCCCCAAATAAATATTAATGAACTGTGGAATGGTGATTGATTGACCCCGCTACTGACTGGCCTACATCACACTTGACTGCCGTTCATGTTTATTCATTATTTGGAGAGAAAGTGTAAAGAGACGGAGAGCGTCTGAGAGTGAGAAAAAGAGCTGAGATGGAGGGTTGCCACTGCATAGATTGGCGTTTTACATTAGGTTTATGTCTGCAGTTTAGTGATAGATGAAGCTGGTTGGAACCTTTCCCAGTGTGAGTTCCTTCTTGTGTCCTTTCAAATTCAGCTGTGGTGAGACTATAATTGAATCTCACAGGATTGGTAATTCTCCCAGGCTTCATACACAGCTAATGTGTGTGTGAGAGGAAGAGGAGGGGGGTGCTTTGGAGCAGCTTAAACTCCCATCCCTGTTCCTCTAAAAATTTGATGTTGAATAAAAGTTTAATTATAGACAAGGTTAAAATTAATAGGAAAAAATGTCAAATAGAATTTAAAAAAAATAAATCAATTGCCATGTTTGCAGATTATTTTGCGTCTGGCACGCTCAGTTACCTAAAGATCATGAATGATTTGCCGCTGCATCAACTGGATTTATTCCCTGCATCACATGCTGAAGAGGGGAATCTCAACATATGGTTTGTCTGCTGTTGCAGATCTAACCTGACGGGTTTGCAGTCGGCGTGTTACCCTGTAAACGTCGTAACGGAGGCTGTCAAGATACACGCTTCATATACTGATGGAAATATGTTTTTCATCTTTGCCGGCATAACAAGTTGCTGTCTCTTCAGTCTGCTGGTTTTTCTGCCCATATCTGAAATGATTAACTAACTTCTTCAAACACAATTGCTCTCCACGGGGGAAAACGTCCTTTCAGGGGCCAAAAAAATTAGATTTCACTTTCCTCCGTTCTTTAATTATTACAGCTTGGCTTTTAGAACCCTGTTAGATATTTATGAAAGCAAAAACTGATATTTTCTGAACAGATACTTATGGCTATCTCTTATTGGTGTAAACATTTCATTTTGGAGTGTTTGATTCAATATAAAGTCAGTGCCCCTCTTTTCCTGTTGCGCATGTTAAATAGTGCAACATCAAACAGTTTTTTCCTCTTTGGCCACGATTCATCACTATCAACATCAACCTATTTCTGAAAACAAATGCAGAGCAAAAACTAAATCAATAACAACTGCATATGGTGTTTAAACATAAAGATTTGGAAACACAGCTTGATCCAGCAATAGTTGCTTCAGATTTGAAAGCCATCATTACGTCTTTGTGGGGAAAGCGAACCGAGACATTTACTCAATAGCTTTTGAAAATTTAATAACACGACTTTTTGCTTGTGCGCGGACGTCAGTTCAGATGTGTGGACAGACTCTCAGGCGTACTGGTGCCCTGGGAACAATCACATCTTCAAAATGCTTTATCCTAAAATGCTTAAGCATTCAGTGGCATTTCCTCGTAATGAGTTTCCTATTTCTTGAAAAGCCCGGATTGACGTAAACCTGTGGGAGTGTTCCTCATTGACTCATCTCCTCGCGGAGCAGCTTTCACACGGCACAGCTTACACACTGAAGTACCTTCCCTGGGACAAAATGGATAAGAGGAATTATATCTCTGTTAGCTTTTGCATGGTGATACCTGTCAGAAAAGCTGAGCTGAGGAACTCTGGGAGAGAAATGAATAATGAAAACGAAGGCAAATAATAATAAAATATTGAATATTCACAGGAGCTGAATAATGACGTCCATCTGGGTGCCTCATCAAATAGTGAGCCTTGACAGTTAACTGTATTAACTCTGAAAAAAAATGTCAACCACTTGTCAAAAAAATTGATTTCTTTAACTTCAGCGTTTCCTGCACTGATATGAATGAAGTCTACCATCTCTTGTCCAATATGGTGAAAGACACCGGCTCGGAGAACTACTTCCTGTCAATTCTCCAGCACCTATTGCTGATCAGAAATGACTATTACATCAGGTAAGTCAGTTTGGTTTTCACTGCCTTCATATTGACTGGCTGGCTCATGAGGCTTGCTCCGAGTGTTCTCATAACTTCTAGATTTTCTCTCCGTCTGTATGTTTTAAAAGTAAATATACCAGCACACACGTCATTTTGAACTTACTTTTTCATAAGTTAGGGAACACCTTTTTTTCCTCTATGATTCTGTGTGTCGTTTGACATTATGTTGATGTGCTAACCATGTTGAAATCTGGATGTATTAAAAAAAATATTTTCTAAATTGGACACAAAAAAGGAGAAAATAGGAAATTTGACTCGCAGTTACAGCCTGTAGGTGTAACTCACATGAGATCTAACACCTGTTAGAGCAGAGTGGATTCTGATGAGACGATGGGTCAACGTATGCAGTTTGTGTGTGTTTGTGGGGGCTGCCACATGGTGAGAACTGGGGTACGTGTTTCAACCTGGACGGATTGAAACCTGAGAGGAAACTCGACTTCTGCAGATGAAAACTGAAAGGCATGCCCTTTGTTGGTTGTTTGTTTGCTCTGTTGCCCTCCGAATTGGTGCACTGCAGCAAACAGTTGCACTCATAGTTTGTCACTACATTTTGTTTCCAGTGTACAAAATATTATTAGTTGGTCTGCAGGTACTTCAGGGAGTATCATTTTGTCAAGTATAAATAAGCCACTCTGGATTGTAGGGTTTACTTTCTATTTCTGTTTGAAGAACCCGTAAGTTTGTTTCGGTATAATAAGGTTGTAACTCTTCTGCACCGGGTGGCTCAGATGAATTGCAAGCTGTATCCCAAGCTCTTTGCAGAAATAAGACTTAAAAAAGAAAGTTTGATGATGAAGGGAGGTGAGGGGTGGAAGATGAATTTACCAAAGACCAGTTGCTGGTCCCTTTTGCGTTATGAATTATGTATTCTTCATCTATTCAGAGGAAGTGAGAAATAGAAATCACATCAACTATCCAGTTTTGCCATGTCCACCTCTGCTCCGGTGTCTACGCACGCTCCTGTAAGCCAGCAATAAGAAGGGATCAGGACCAACGCTCCTGAAAAAGACTAATGGTCTTTTTAAAGATATGCTTTAGACCCCCCCTCCCCCTCAGCCTTCATAACAAGTGCACGGAGAAACTCCCGCGCACAAACACGCACACAAGCATTAACACCCAAATGCATTATGACAGAGGCATTTCATTCCCTATGCATCACAGCTGTAGTTAGGATGATGGAAGGGGCAGGACTGCAGTGCATGTGCAGCCCTTTCCTTTAGATATTATCTCTTTTCAGTCTGAGCCTTTAAAGATTAAAGCAGGTCTTTGGTTATTGGATGAATGTTAAATAGCACAGTGAAGATGCACCATTTCTAAAGAGTGCGGGGTAAAAGTTTGAGCAAAATAATTGCATGGCTGGAACTGAAACCACTTCATGACAGTCGTTTGATTGGCAGAGGGCTGCAAAGGTTTCACTTTGGCTTTGAGATCAAAGGAACCCACCATGTTCTTCCTGTAGTAAGAGATGAAGTAGCTTGTATCTATTTATTCATTGGAAATGATAGCAGACTTGGTACCTTGATTCTCTTTTTCAAATAATAACAAACAATAATTCATTAAATATTCTAATTAGTATTCTAATCATCTCGTAGTCTTCTGTGGGTAGCTGCTCTGTCTACTGTAATTTCTACTAACAAAACACTAGTTGTTTTTCTCCCCTCCGGGGTTTGGATTATTTTTGATAATTAATCTCTTCTTGCAAGTCTAATGAATGGGAGCACATCAAACCCACCCAATAAATATAGAGCAGATCTGCTCTTTTGCAGCCTGGCGATATGGGGATTACACTGGTTATTTGGAGCAGAGCTGGATCAATTGGCCGGGCCTGTGCTGAACTGCAAGCTATCATTGGGAGAAATGAAGGTGCCAAAGTAAAAGAAGAGGTTGAGGATGATACTGGGGACATGTGTTTGCTTTGGGAGCCCGGCCCTGCCCACTGTAGAGGGGCCTGACAGTTCTGGGTCACTCTCTTCGTTTCTGGTTATCTCCACCCTGCCTCTATCTGCTCGGTGGTGGCGGAGAATGGAGGAGGAAGGGAAGATAGGGTGGCTTATTGAGATAATAATGTGGTGTGCAATGGTGACAGTTGTAAGCCGAGTGCCACAGTGCTTAAGTCATGTGGGGCGACATGTGAGCTTTCACCAGCTTGTGCCAGTCATGAGTGGGTGACTCCACCATCTCGAGCTTAATGTATGGCATTTCATGCTTTCAAAACAGTCCACCTGAATGCTGATTTATTTTTATTTACTTTGGCTTGACGTTTTGTGCAATTTCCCATTTCTATTCAATCCATGATATATTCTGTCCACCCACAAGGTATCAGGGGAACACTGACTTTGAGTTTAAGTTGGAGCTAAAACTCTGAAAATTAACTTCACTTCATTAAATCTCTATTACTAAGAAAATTCTTCTAATCAAATGTTTCTTTTTATTTAGAGACTTATTTGGATTATGAACATTTCTGGGGTCCGTTTCACAAAGCAGGTTCAACAAACTCTGAGTCTAATCCTGAACTCTTAGTTGATCTACTCTGAGATCGGAAACTCTGAGTTTTCGGTTCCAGAACAGCGGATTTGAGGTAATTTACTCAACTCTAAGTAGTTTCACCGGGAGTTAAGCGCGAGCGTGAGGGAAATAAAAAGCCAGCATCAGTAGATCGCTGATACAAGGATTCACCATGGCAACCGGCGACACAAAAGAGCGACATACATTTTCTTTTTTTTCTTTTTAACTTTATTTATCTTTTCAATTTACAAAATCCGTTTGAGGAAACGTTAGTTTGCATCTGAAGATCCACATACTCCACGCCACTGGAGTTAGAAGCGTTAATACGTGCATATGGCGAGTATGAGAGCATATTTTGAAAAAAAAAATGAAATTTTATTGTCAATTAGATCAGGGCCGTCAATTGGGTACGGCAGCTGCCACACCTCGGCTTCAGGGGAGAATGTAAATGTTTTTTTTTAAATACATTTATGGAATTACTCTGTATCTATTTGTATTGATGTATTCTATTACTTCATACATATAAAATAACTACAAATGCATATCAGAACAACATGATGGATTTCAGTAGGTATTATCTTTCCCAACACTTGTACCCCCCCCCCCCTCATATCTTGAAATGTCCCAGCGTCCCTGACGACAGTGGTCGCTATCAATCTGGTTTTTAGTGCGCTCTGCAGATATAATATATGTCCTGCCATTTTCTTTCTTTTTATTTAAATTGATTTATTTTATTATATTTATGTTACTTATGTAATGACTTATGCACTTCATCCACTTTATGTCTCATACTGTATTTGTTTATTTAATTCCTTGATGCCTGACTGTCCACGGTCAATGTTCTGACTGTAGTTGGAACTTTTAAATAAAGTTTTAAATAAAGTTAAAAAAAAAGTGCGCTCTGCAGTGTTACTAACTTACAAAAATTAAAATGAAGCAGACAACCACGCAATAAAAAAAAAGAAAGAAGGCAAGTGATGGGTCCAGAAGATATTAACGAGGCTGTTAGCCACTGATGGATTAATTATGCAAGTTCATCTCAAAGTAAGATATAAATCCTCTTATACATCTGTTTAAGGGAAATATTTGACTTTTTTTTACTCTCCCTGTCCTTTTTGCATTTGGACTTTAACTGTTTGAAGTTAAACTGGGATGTCCCAGTGATATTGTTGCACTGACATAGTGAATAAAATACGTTGCGTTTGTCAGATACGCCTTTTCTGCTCTCTAACTCTGCTCTAACTGTCCGTGGTGCAGAAAACGGATGCGTATGCGTAAAGACCCATTGGCTGAATTGACGCCACTGAGGGAGGAGACAGAGAGAAACTCCAGGTTCGCTGAAATAAACCTGGTCCAGACCAGGTTAGGTTCAGAGCGTCTGTTACTACGGTAACTGACCGAGAGCTTAAGTTACCTCTCTTTGTGAAACAGGCTAGAGTTACCTCTCTTTGTCTGGTTTGAGTTACCTCCCTTTGTGAAACGGAAAACTCAGAGTTTCCCTCATTTCAGGGTTAACAGACTCAGAGTTTTCACTAAACCTGCTTTGTGAAACGGGCCCCTGATCAACAAAACAAACCCACCTGGCAACAGATGCTTTCTTCAGAGTTCCACTTATAATCATTTAAGTTGTTGTGAAACCTCAGGCTTTTGGGCGTCTCTGGTTTTCCCTTCTTTATTATATAAATCAACTGGACAATCAAGGGTGAATTAAAAGCTCAACTTTGAAAAAAAAAAAGAAAAAGGTTCATACAACTGTGGTGGAGCTGTGATTGGAGCAGCCCGTTTCACTAGCTGACACCAGACCGCTGTGGCCCTGAGTTGGGGTGAAGTTGTTACAGAAAATGAATGAAGGAATGATTTCATGCATCTCAAAGAAACATAATACACCACTGAAAGCCTGTTTGGAGTCTTGTTAGTATTTTGCTACACTTGGAGGAGCGTAACTTTCATATCTACGCTTATTTGATACTCTCGCAGAAGTGGAGTCTTTAAGAGATTCATAAAGTGAGTTATTTCTGTTGTAAATGTAAACATCGACCTCTGTTCACTGTCATGCATAAGAAAATTATTATTTCTCAGTTTGGGGCTCAACTTAAGATGGCATCGTATTTTCCAAAATGTCACTTGCAATTAAAGTTGATAATGTTACAGAGTAAAGGTCACATAGCAGCCTGTGTGGCAGTGGACTTTCAGGTTTGATTCACACACCAAACACTCAGTCACACACCTAACTGGCTGACATGTTTTTCTGGTCATTGTGCTTTCAATTACACACATTACACTGATTAGATTTACATTTCGGTTTTTATGGTTGCTCTAATTAGGAAAGATGATTACAAATTATGCAAGAGGGCAAGCGTAGCCATCACCACTGTCAGTCACCTTGAAATGGACGAGCTGTCGCACACTACAGTTCTGCGGATCTATTAATCTGCTAATTTCGTGATGGGGTGAAGCAAGCGATCGACATTAATGGGGCGCCTATTTTGTCCAGCGGTAGCCTTTCTGACATGGCATTTTGCGACTCCTACCGTGGATGAGGGAATCATTTGCGGTTAATTAGCTTTGCAGGGTTTGTGTCATTCATATCTTCCTGCGGCTCGTCTGATTGTTCTGCTTTGTTTCCTGACCGTTCAGGCCTCAGTACTACAAGGTGATAGAAGAATGCGTGTCTCAGGTGGTTCTGCATCGCAGCGGGATGGACCCCGACTTTGGCTACAGTAAAAGATTAGACGTGGACTTCACCCAGCTCATTGGTAAGTTGGGAGATATGGGATATCTATTAGTTATTAACATAACTTATAGCTTTCACCAGTATTTTTTTTAAAAGATAACACCTGTATTGCAAAATATGACAACTTCATTATGAAAAGTTCATTTTCCTTCTGGAACTAAACCTCTGACATACATTTAAAGACAAAGCTCAGATTGAACAACACCTCCAGTGTCTTCACATACTAATGTCATCTAATTGTTAATGATTGATGCATTTCCTGAAGCAAAAAGATCAGTGTGGCAACTTTTTTAATTATTGTCTCTTATTTTCTGGTTTGTGTATGTGCTGGTAGAGTAAGAGAGAAAACATACATTTGTGCTGCAGTACTAATGGGAATATTTTTTTTCACTGAAATAGATAAATAACACCAACAAGTATATCTCAGTTGTGTCACTAACAGCTTTGTGACTTGCCAAAAGAGTCATTAAAAGTTTCTAAACTTTACTGGAAATAATAAGCCATGGAAATGCATTTCTTCACCTTTTTTCTCTTTTGTTTTTATCACATTTATTGTGATATTTCCTTTTTCAAGATGGGCAAAGTGTTGCACGATGTGTGATCTAACAGTACATGTAAATGTACTAGCAAGCAACAACATTGAGGGAAACATACCCCCTTTATCATTTTAGTTGAATGTAGTAGCTTTCATGCCAACAAGTGCTTAGATGGACAGTTTGGTCTTGGCTTTTTCTCACACCTTTAAATGTCTAATGTCTAATCCTGTTTAATGTGATGACTTTGCCAGAAAAGGATCTTTGTGTTTTTAAATCAGGCCAGGTTGTGGCTTTGTATGTTGATCGCTCCTCGTGCTTGTCTGGCCAAATACATCATGCGTTGACCTTAGAACCTTTTTCAGCTTTTATTAATGATATGAAAATAGTGTCATTGTTGTTTAATTAAGTTTTCATTTATAAATTGATGTTTAATTCATTTCTCTTCAGGGATTAATAAAGTATTTTGATTTGATTTGATTTGATTTGATTTGATTTGAGTTGAACTGAATTGAATGGATACTGTTTCATTTCAGCTCCTCCTTTTGCAGAAATGTTGGAAATGTTATTTTCAAAACAAAGTTTCAAGTCTATGAGGAATGGTTTATATTTTAATTCAATATTAATCCAGTCAATATTTGTCTCGTCTTTTATTTATTTTTACATCTATTTCAAGTAATGCGAGGCACATGCAGAACTCCATAGAGAAATTGTCTCATTTAAAAATCTTTAGATTGGTACCTGGATTTCTTTGAAGTTCTTGAAATACTGAGTGTATAATTATCCCTTCGGGAGACATCAAAGCACCTCTGAATGGGTATGGTAATGAAAAATGCCCAAGATATAAGCTACTTTTAAAATCTTTAAACACCTCATGGACCAAATAAATGTTTCAAGAAAGAACTTGAATCATACTCCCACTACTATGTTTTGAAAACAAGATTCATATGTGCTTGTAAGTCTTGCAAGTCCTGTAAATCTCACACGAAGAGCCTAGATGTGCCCCGCATGCTGAGATGTCTATGAAGTATCTGGTGACAGTGGCTGTCTTGTGTTGCAGATCAGTGTGTGGATAAAGCTAAAGTTGAAGAGAGCGAGCAGAAGGCTGCAGAGTACTCTAAAAAGGTGAGACATTAATCACTCCAACAACCCCCCCTTTGGTCGGCCAGCTCCCGTCAGCAAAGTTTTTTCTTCGCCAGATCCCCCAGACAAACTATCGATTTTCCATGCCCTGATCAATACCTGGCTGTGACGCTACATGATCCGTATCAGCATTACAAGAATCAATGGCGATGTTCTGATGTATACTTATTTGTGCACAATGCCTGAGAGAGTTAAGTTATCTTCAGGCCGTTTTAATGCAATTCTGCATTAAAAGATGGATTATTTATGTTTAATATGATTGGATATTAGTTTGTTACTTGCTGGATGTATATTTTCCCCTCAAAAATGGTATTGTTATATCAAATACATGCAAAACACAACATTCAAACCCTGCCTCTTTGCATATTCTTACTGATGTCTATAAGCTTGGGTTGCAGTTTGACGACAGGGGTCCTAGGAATGTTTTTTTCTTAAGAGTCATGTCCCACCATCCCACCAGGCACCCTGCTGGTCCTGTGAAGTCATTGTTGCGACATGTCTTGGTTTCTGCAAAGGTTAGATCCATCAACATACTTGGAACCCAAGCCTGAAACAAACACAAAGGACAACGGGGCTCGAGGGCCATGGGGGCTATGAATAGAAATGTGTGTAAGACGGCGTGTTTTGGTGTGTGCCGATGTGCCCCGTAGCCACGCTGAGGAGACAACCTGCCGCTCACATCCGCGTACATGTGTTTTATTTGCACAAGGACATACTCGGGTCTCTTTTCTTGCAGTTTGATGAGGAGTTCAGTGCGCGCCAGGAAGCCCAGGCTGACACTCAAAAGAAGGAGGAGAAAATCAAGGAGCTGGAGGCTAAGATTCAGACCCTTGAGACACAGGTAAATCCACACCTTCCCCCAACCTTTATATCCCTTAGAGATCTTTATATCTTCCGTCTCCCAATAAAAGCAGGAAAAAAGGAAATTAGTTAAAATCCTGACGTTCAAAAGCATTTCAATCTAATGGTGACTCAAGTGAAAATATTTGCCTTAAAAATCATGGAAGTAATGGCAAGTCTGGAAAGGGTTCGATTTGGTCAGAAGCCTACTTTTCCACCCCTCTTAGAGATGTGAAGATGTGGTAAGTGGGAGTTAACATCCGTTCAAGAACCTCTGATTTAATAAAGGGTCAATCTCCTTTCTAAGTTGTAGCTCTTGTAAGAGCGAATTGGTCTATTGAAGCTTTTCCTATGAAATTCTATCATCACAGAGATGGATTGCATTTCTTTTTCTGGCTTCCACATAATTTATTCCCAGGCAAAACCCTCCATTTTAAAGGACAGAAAATGACTGCTATTTCCCTCTTAACCCAATTTTATACACTTTAGTACTACCTTGGGATAAAAGGATGGGTTTTCTCTCTGCTTAGTGAATTTAATATAAAGCAGCATTGAAAGATAGAATAACTACATTCATATAAGAGATGGCTATTCCATGTTGCCTAAGTTTGCACTTACCATCTGAATGCCTGCACCTGCATATGGGCTTCATAAAGGTTTTCATAGCTTAAAATGTTATTTATAAGTCTTTGCAGTCATTGAATGCTGTTTTTCTGGCACAACCTTTGTTAAAGTGGGATGAGGGAAACTCAATTTCCAAAGGAACAGTTTGAAACACTTATTACCAGCACCTGTGGCCGGAAATCACTCACCTTTTTTTCTAAATTACACCATGCCCATGTTGATAAAGGCCTTAAGAAGTTAAGGCTTCCATTTGCCTTTGCCTTCTCTCTTTTAGCCTTTTTTTTTCTTTGTATTTTACTTTTGTGTGCACGGTTTGCCCTGTCAAGCTTTTTTGTGTTTTCCTAAGTGATTTTACTGCAGACCTTCTCCTCTCCATCCTTAGAGTTGAATTTTCCTCTGTGTCTGAATGCTTCAAAGAGCAGTCAGTGTTGGAGAGCTGCACGTTAACAAACATCAGTCACGTGCACGGTGGCTATCAGCACTTTAGAATATCCGTAACCCATTTAGAGATATCCTTATATTTTTTTTTAATCTTTTGCAGTATAAAAACCTGGGCTTATGGGATTTTACTGATACTGATAACCCATTAACAGCTACCGATGTAGTGCTAAGGCTAGATCAATAACTCACGTTACACCGCTACTTCACCTGCTGACTCAAAACAGGACGTTGCGGGACAGTTTTTCATAATTTTTTGAGAATTGGGACTGTTTATAAAAGGTTTGGCGGTATTAAATGTTGCATAGATGTAATACTTGCCATCATGATACTCTAATATTCAATAGAATTGCTGAGGAAGCTTCCGATGTTGGGATTGAATCTAAATTCATGTTACGGCGGTATATACATTATTTTTGAGTTACTATTGAACAGAAATGTATTATTTGAATGCAAAATCATTTTAATATGTACATATTTAAAAGAACATTTAGCTCTCACTCTGTCCCACCTATTTAGTTCGATTTTAACTATGATTTTGTGACATTTAGGTGGACCCGGTGCTGAAAGCTCTCTTGGAAAGGTTCTTAAATATGCAGGTTCAATAATAATAACCCTGGTTTGATTAGATATTGAAAAAGACATTTTCTGCTTGAAGCATTGACTGTTGCCATTCTGTCAGACTGTGAATTTTTTTCTTCAGAAAGACTCAGCTGCGATAGTGCATTTTGCACCTTATTCTACATTTGACATGGCGCTTTACAGAAGTCATTAAATGTAAGAGCGCAGAACCTTCAAACCTTTGTTGGAAAATGTGTTCAGTTTGTCCATCAAAGCAGATATGCGATCACTTTGGTTTTGCTGAATATGAATGAAGCGAGAACTAACCCTAACCTTTCATCTCCAAAAGTGAATTCCTTTCAGAAAATAAATGCACATCTGTGTTGCTTTACTTCACTGTTTTTGAGAAGCAGCACATTTAATGAGAGTCTTTCTCTGGAACTTTGGCATTGTAACAAGCAGCACGTTTGATGTGTCTGTTTGATTATCTCCCAATTGAGTAAAGTGGAGGTTCTGCTTGTAAACATCAACAAAGGACATCAAAAATCACAAGAAAGTGGAACTCATCCACCGTTCCTCAAACCTTTCCTCGCAACCATTCAAGGCAAAACAGACAAGCTATTCACTGAATTGGCTCTGGATGTGATGAATAATGTAGCACTGCAGTGGTGCACTGGAACACTCTGCGCCATCCCATTAATAGGTTTTAACAACCTGGCCGTCTTGTAGCTGACCCAGCATGGCCCCCAGAGGAGCTGCAGGTGTAGTGGAGCACTGTGTCTTTTAATGCCAAACAGCCGTCGACCCTGACTGATTACAGAATTTGACTCAGCTGACAATGGCGGCAGAATTCACAATGAAGTAACCATTATCTGAGCTTTGTTGTCGCCTGGAAGGGACAAGTTAGCTGTTAAGCCAAAAATACTGCGGTGCATCAAACATGTCAATTTTATTTCAGATGGAGGTTAAAAGACAGGACAAACTACAGTTTCTTTTTATTTTTTTAATATATATCTTGATATCTCAAAGCCTCCATCTAAGGTTGAAACATAAAATAACAATCGCTCTGGTTATAAATATTGCACTTTTCTGACAACTTTAAAGAGTCTTGGGAAGTAAAAAAGGTCTTTTTAAACCAGTTTTCAAAGTTTTCATTCCTTTTTCCATTATGCACGTTAAATATTTATATCTCTAGAGCCGGTCTGTTGGGTTGAGTCCATAAAAATACGCTGCTTTAGATTCTCAGTCATCCAGGTCATAGTAGTCCTAAAAAGCTTCGACACAAGGCAACTGGACTTCTTTTCTAGGTTTTTTAAAATGTTTCATCTCTTATCCAAAAGGCCTCTTCAGTTGCCTTCTTTTAAGCTTTTAAGGCCCATAAAAATACTTCATTTCCTGTGGAATATATTTTATCTTTTATCTTTTGGCAAGGTTGCACAGAGTGAAATATCAAAGCACAATGGGTACATGTCTAAAACAAAGACTGCACGGAGAAATCAATGCCCATCACACATCTGAGAGTGTTGAGTTGAAATGTATTTTGCAATGCCAGAAAAAAGAGAAGGAAATGGAAGAAGGGTTTTGAAGGTACACCAACTGTCAGTGATGCTGTGCTGTGTTCCTTTCATGCAGTCATTGCTCTACATGGATATTCTTTTGAAGATAGATTACATCTTGTTTTAGGTGTAAAAGTACAGCACACCCTGCTTTTTTGCACATGAAGTAGCTCATTCTGACAGTGGGAATATAACACTGTAATTGTCATTAACTGTGTAAGGGACGTCCTCTTTTCTCATCTCTTTCTCAACTTTATCGTGTTTGGTGTCACTTCCTTAGCTGTACTAGTGTTCTTTGTTTTGTCTATCTAACTCACCCCCATTTGTGCTTCTTTGTTGCCCTCTGTGTCCGTACTGATGCGTTCCCATGGTGTGTATCTCTGGTGTGTATGTGTTTGCACAGTTAATTATTGAAAAAGACAAGCTCAAAGAGGCTCAGAGACTCATCAGGGAATCTGAAGCCAAGGTGGGTGTCCCTTTTTTTTGCATGAGTTGCCATTAACATAGATCTCTTACTTTAGTTCCTTCGATTCTAAGTTGATCTTTCTTCCAATCTGCACGCCCTCCCCTTGATTCATTTCATTTCAACTCAATGTTGCTATTTTAACACTAACAGGTGGAAATGATGCTAAACTCAGGTTTTGTTTGCCTGTTTGTGGGATGCAGTTTAATAAGTAAACATTTGTGATCAAATCTTCGAATCAGCAATTAGATTTGAATCAGAAATGAGATTTGGAATTTAATCACATTAAATTCATACTTAATTACCTGCCGTGCTGACCCCTAGTATGAGTCCAGATAAGTAGAAATCCATTTAGTAAGGTTAGATTTCCCATTAGCCTGGTTTGCTACCTCACATAGAGCTGTAGATTGGACTCAGCCAAACTAATAGCCATCTGTTACAAATTATGTAATATCTAAGAAACTTCTACAGGTTGGTAAAAATAAAACATTCAACTGTACACCCATACTGCATACATCGGAATTAAATAGGTAAGTGGCAGCCAGGTTCCTCTGATCCTCCGCAAGTACGACCTCCTCGCTTTTCTACAGCATTTAAATGTCTTTTAACAAAATATCAAGGGCATAAGTCCTCAGCAGTGGTATTAAAGAAGTAATTGTTGCTGCCCATCAATCAGGTAGGGGTTATGAGGCCATTTTTCTATTCCATCCTATAGTGAGAAACAATATTCACTAGTTGAAAATATTCAAGACAGTCTTACAATCCCAAGAGTGGGTATTAGGAAGTGCAGCCCAAAGTCAAACTGTGTCATGCTTTGATAAATGGACCAAGCCCCCCAAAAAACAACAGATGCATGACAGACTTCACAGGCTGGAGTTAGCATGTCATATGTTAAGGTTAATGAGAGTAAAACACAACAAACAGCATGATTATCCCAAGCACACCTGGGAAAGCCCTTTTCCTTTTTTCACACAGCTGAACATATCACATAGAAACCGCATGATAATCATATAAGCTCCTTAAAAACAATGCAGATTAACAAAATCTGATCTCGTCACTTTTGAACTGAGCATAAAGACTTGATTATGAATTAAGAGGATAGAAAGCAATTAGTTATCAATTCCACAGAGTATTTTTGGATGTTTCTCATTGGGGTAAAAGTTACATGGACCACTGGGCTTGTGATGTGCAGCTCAGGGAGGTGGATGGACAAATATAGTATCCTCGGTATGAAAACAACAACACTCTAATTCAGCCGCTAATTTGCTTCCTTTCACTCATGTTAATCTTGAAAGATTGACAGACGTGTGTAATCACCTCATGTGGGTTTTTCAGTGAAGGGCTCCATGCAATCTCTGCTAGGAGCTCCTTGCAGAACACCTTTTTAATTTTGGTTCTTATAAACAATCCACCAATGTCATTATGTAATGAAACACTACGTAATGTCTTTAAATATGAAACCAATTACCTTTTACGCACACAATCAAGTGACTGTTTAAAACGCATGTAGAGGAGAATTGGTTTTGGAAATGAGAAGTGCGAGTGGAAATCCTTTTTGGTAAGAGCTGACATCTAATCTAAACTCTATTGGAGCAGCGGCGTTTGTAATTGTGGTATTTGCATAACCTTTTTTCCGCTAAACATTTTTCTGCTGGCCTTACCGCTAGACCGTCACCAGCGTCCTGCGTATGTGCAGCGTGATATGTCAAAGTACTGAGAGACTGAGTCTTATCGGTCTCACGTCATAATTACACCCCGTCTAATTTTTAATAGCCCACCTCTGTAGGACTAGTAATGAGCACTTGTTGGGAAAACAACATTCTTATCTCTGCTAAATAGTCATTTAGAGTTTCATCCTCAATATGAACATATACACGGCCACTACTTTTAAATGAAACACTAAATTGATACATTTTGCACTTTAGATTAAGGAAAAAAAAATACATTTCAATATAATTTTGTGATAAAACTGCACACATTATGAGACAAGTTAAGAAGTATTGTGTGGTTAAAAAATGTGCATTTAAAAATTGATAATTAAATCAACTGATGCTTTAAAGTAATTTATTTATTTTTTCGTACATCGAGGTGGTATGATGTGAAAAACACATTACACCACAGTGGTATGAGCTTCTCAAACATCCTCTGATGTATGTTGTACATCGCTCACTATCCCCGACAGCCATGACATGAATATATGGTTTTTATGCACTGCCGCAACAATTCCTTTAGGAGGTTTCTGGTTATTGTTGTCACCACGATTTATCTGTTTTACCCAAGTAAAACATTGTGTAGCCCTTGATGTTTATTTCTAAACTTGATAATATATTTGGGGAAACTTCTTTAAACACTTTCTTAAATAAATAGTGTCCATCTCTCCCAAAAAGAAAACGGTTTGCTGAACAAGGTCGTGGAGCCATTAATCATATGTTCATGTGGCTTAAAGTTGCAGGTGTCAGACTGTAGAGTTGTGGTGGACTGTAAAAGACACTGACCCTGCAGCAATGTAATGATATCTTTCCTGCTCTGAACATTAGTGAAACATTAACTTTTTTATAGGGTGGACACGTGTTTAAAGGGGACCTATTATGGCATCTAATACCTATTTTAAACAGGCCTTGAATGTCTTAAAAACAATCTTTTGATTGTTTTTGCTAAGTAAATTAGAAATTCAGCCTCTGAGCCATGTCTTTATCTTCCCAGTCTCTAACCTCATTATCTATGAGGGATTCTGAGTGGGCGGGGCTATGATAATGAGGCACTGTGCTGATTGGCTGCCTGAATGATGCGATACACCGCTACGAAAAAATGGCGGAAGCTCCGGCCGGCGGAGTTAGTTGTGGGCGTGGTTTCACGCATCAGAGGCCAACCTATGTAAATCGTTACGTAACGATGGTTGCAGAATCTGAACGGCTCGTAGATCCACATCACACTGGATGGCTCATCCGGGCGGCTGTACAGATACTGCAGAATTTAGTTGCTTTCCTCCTTCTCTGAGTTGGCAGGCTGAGGGGAGACCACTTTATATATGTTAAAGCAAGAGAACACCTGTTTTTCTTAATAGGTCCCCTTTAAGCCACATTTAAAATGTCTCTCACAACACATTTTGGGTAGGAACGGGTGATTAAAGCACACTTAGGCTTTTAAAGTGTCACCGTTGAGGTTTCCTTTCGGGAGTATCACGTTCAGGTTTCCATCAAACCTCCCGGAGCTTCACCCGTCATCTGGTCCGTCACTGACATTTCTGTTGACTATTTGCAGATTGCTGCAGGTCCAGCTACGCCGGGGGCCCCCCCACCACCACCAGTACCAGGGGGTGCAGGGCTTCCACCACCACCACCTCCGCCCCCCCCACCCGGTGGCTGCCCCCCACCCCCCCCGCCACCCCCTCCTCCCCCCGGGCACGCTGGGATGCCCCCACCACCTCCACCTCCTCCACCCCCAGGGGGAGGCCCACCGCCGCCCCCACCACCGCCTGGCTTCGGGCCCCCACCACCTCCGCCTCCCTTTGGTATGGGCGGGCCTCCGCCACCTCCTTCGCTGCCTGTCGTCAAGCTACCTTATGGCCTGGAGGCCAAGAAGGTCTACAAGCCTGAAAATGTGATGAAGCGGGTCAACTGGAGCAAGGTATGCCTATCCAGACTCTTGGCACTCGGTACATTGGACTTGGACTTGGACAGTTACTGCATTCATACTCGTATAACTTGTGTTAGCTGTAATTTTATTTCAGTTTTTTTGTTATATCCCATAATGTTTTACTATAAGACGCTCTCTACATCAGGTTAAGTATTCATTTTGCATAAACTAATGGCACTAAACTTCTGGGAGAAAATGTGCCTAAGACTGTCAGCTTTGCTTTTATTGATTTCTCATGTCGTGGTGAAAAGAGCTCTGATAAGTGTTCTCTCCATCACGGAGATGGTTCTTCAATCACCTGGCAAGACGCTTTGAATTAAGACAAAAAGAGATGGGCTGTAAACATGTAATCGACATTGTTGACAGGTTCTTGCAAATCTTTGCAAATTCTTGCAAATCTACATCAAACCTTCAACAGGAAAAACAAACAACAACACATAAAAAAAAACAGTTAGAATTTCAAATCCAATTGAGATCTAGATTTCTACTGGGCCGTTGTGATATATGTCTGTCTGTCTGTCTGTCTGTCTGTCTGTCTGTCTGTCTGTCTGTCTGTCTGTCTGTCTGTCTGTCTGTCTGTCTGTCTGTCTGTCTGTCCTTCTTTTCTCTGAAGTTTTTATGATATATTTACCGAATACATAAAAAATACATCCCCATTATATATTTTTAACAATTTCTAGATAATAGTTTTCTAAATGTAACTTTTTGTTCCATATGAATACTTGTTGTTTTTTTTTATTTAGTCTTTTATCATGACAGTGGTGCAGAGGGCTCAGAAATTCATGCACCAAAACCAACACGTGAAACATTATAGGAATAATTAAATTGTGATAATGCATGAGACCTTCAAATAACATGTTTTTTTTCTGCATTACTGGACTTCAGTATTTTGGATTTAGCCCACCAAAACAATAAAAATGCAAAGCTCAAGATCGAAACCAAAAAGGGTGATATTCTAATGCACTCTTAATCTAGTCAAACAGCCATTTAGCCACGGGGCACATTATTCCAAACTCAGCACCCATTTCAAAGGATTCAGCAGTAAACAATTTTGGCTGCTCAAATGTACTTGGATCTGCACATTCTTAGCATAATTGGAAGAAAAGTTGGATGCGTTACATTCAGTCACATTTTAATACAATTTTAGTGATACATTGCTTACACTTGGGCTCTTTTTCGCCACAGATAATTTATTCATTGCCCCAGAACTTGTTTGTTTCGGATACTTGTGTGATTTAGTTTTAGTCATTAAGTACTGACCTCAAACACAATCTCAAAATAGTTCTTTTCACATCGTACTATAAATGTGAGTTGTGTTTTATGCCAGAATAAGGCTTTGAATTAGAAAAAGTAAATAAAGGAAAGTAGTGGTAATTTACATTTCACATATTTGTCAGTGGTGATCAAGTAAACAGATTGGTTATAACACCTTCCACAAAATAAATCTCTCAGAAATTCCTCAAGATTTACAGTACAGTTTTAAGTCAAGTATATTTTATGTTTGCTAAAATAATGCTAAAATAACAATAAATGGCTCAGATCTGTGACTCCAGAGCTACAAATTCCCCTCGGCTCCTAAACTTATTTTGACATAATCATTACTGTTCTCCAGCTCAGGAAAACATATTAAAGAGCTACAAACATGTCAGGATTAACAGACAATCCTGGTCTGATGCCCTGCCACACTGCAAAAGCATTTCTTTAAGGTAATCACAAGTCATAAAAAAATGACTTCCATCCTTTTGAAATACTCAAAAATAACAATAACAACACTCTTTCTGAAGAAACAGGACAGTCAGTTATAATTTTAAGACTAAAAGCATAAACCACTGATCAAGCGGCTTCAAAGACTGGTTGGGGTCATCTCTGTGAGCCTGCTGTCTGTCAGAGCTGTTGCATTTCCTGACACTACTTTCGGTGAATAAAACTGACTGTATCTACAGTTAGACAGCAAAACTTAAATAGTACTATAATGGTTTTTGTTTAGTTTTTTTTATTATTTTCATAATGTTATTTATAAATCAACAATGCGCCAAATGAGACATTAAGAGAAGGACAACTGAGGAACTCAACCTACACGTCAACAGTTGTGTCTTACTTAAAATGTATAGTTTCCAACATTAGTACAGGATATCATTGTAACTTTGCGAGCAGCAGAAAAACATCAAGAAATGTTTTACTGTACGTCTTAATCCCCAGGAGGCTGCGTGTGTTAGTGCCTTGATAAAAATATCATCAATCTTTTACCTTTTTGTTTCAATCTGTATGCAGTTCTGCACATGTGATTTGTGTGCGGCAGTGCCCAGCAAATGTCTATTGTTTGGGAAAGTGTTCAGAAATAGGTTAACGTGCACAAGCATTAACCTTGCCTCCACAGGAAATTTAGCCCGACGATGATGCAAATGAAATTCATGACCACCTGAAGAAAAACAATGTGTCTCTTGCGCCGATTTAGTGCGACACGAGTCGTCTGTCTTCTTTATGTGCAGCAGATGGGAGTATCCAAGTGCCAGGAGTGAGTAGTCTTCGGCCGTGCAAAGAACACAGGGGGACAAAGTGCTATTTGATTTAAAAAAAATTTAAACCCACATATTTTTTATGTCAAACAGGTGCATGATTCAGATAGATAAAGTCAGAATTTTTAAGAACAATATGGAACTACAATTTTGACCATGCAGTTTCACATAAACGCATTTTCGTTTGCAGATACATATTCTGACATTTTCCCCAGGATATTTACAGACATATATTAGAAATCCTCCAGTCTAGTAAGGGGCATGGTGACATTAGTGCAAGGTGCCAAAATGGGTTCAGCACAAGCACACATCAGGGAATGCCAGCTTTGGTAAGCGCTAAATGAAACTTAAATTAGTAATTATTTCCTTCTCCTACTTTCTTATAGCTGTATAAGTAGTTCTCATAGAAAACAATTATTGAAGATTAAGTAAAGCACTGTGTAATTGACAATATAAACCATATACACACGTAATTGTGCTCCATCTTCCAGTCATAAACCCTCAGCCATTACCATTCATATAATTACATTTTAACATAATATTAAGTTGTTGATTGCAAATATTTATAAGCACATGAGTGACGGTAAACATGGATGCAATGAGATGAAGAAAATAACCTCTGTTGCACTGTGTGCCGTGAGACGGGGCTCGTATTTAAGCTGAGCATTAGCTCATTAGATAAAGTAGTAACAAATGCCTCTCCGCAAACACCGAGAGGCCGTCTTTATTCTGCTATGGCTCCGCAGGAAAGTCCCACAGTCGCTTAATGGGCCAAGAGTTCGATTACACCATTTTAAGAAAAAAAAGAAAAGAAGAAAATGATAAAACACAATCCAGTGTTAGATGAGTATATTAAGGATATAACACTCTGAATCCAAATCCTTCAACAATGCAAGGTTTTTAGTAATACTTGTTAAATAGGTATGAAATAAACATAATCACACTCTTTAGGCGGGGGCATGTACAGTCAAGTCTAAGCTAATAGATAATAGAAACTTCAAATCTAGTGTGTGATAGTGAGGCCTCAGTGTGATGTGAGCGCTCCGACTAGATACTGTTCTCTCATACGGAAACAACTTCTTCAGGGGTTACTAGGTGCTGCCTTTCTTTTTTTTCGGTCCACAGTTACATTCTCATGTTAACTTAAAGCTATAGAACAGCCGTCCAAGAAGTATTGGAGCAGCTCACTCCTACCCATAGAATCACTCGCTACAAAAAGAAGGTGGAAAGTCAGAGTAAAAAGGGAATAGTTGGACGCTCTTGCTCTCTCTCTGGTGTTTTAACCAAAGCGTGTTACAGACATTTCAAAAAGAATGGGGGGGGGGATCAGCAACGCTTATACTGACTTTGATTTCTCTGCAGACACTCTGAACCCAAAGTGTTTCATGTATTTCACAGCCAGTAACATAACATTTGTTTAAAGCATATTTGTATTAAATCATAAGAAAAAACAACAAAAAACGAAATTGGAATTAATTAGAGTACAAAATGATTTTATTGTTAACTGCAATCAACTACAAAGGGTCATGTAAGTAGTTTGTTATTGTTTAATTAACCTGTTTCATTCCTGACTTTTACCTGAGCCTCTCTTTTTCTGAAGAGTTACCACTGAGAGGCAAAAATGTGGAGCTTTGATGTATTTCCTCCCTGAGTTAGCCGTATTTATGAGATTTTGGAAAGCAAAGGAAAAAAATACTCATGCTTTTTTTTTTTTTTATCCCTTGTCAGTCCTGTCCACACCTGGATGTTACGAATGCCACACAAGGTCATGTGTGTATTCACACACAGAAACACTCACAAACCCCATCTTCCAGCCAGCAGAAGTTTTGAGTGGCAGGTTGATGGAATGACGGTTTCTGATCGCGGTGATAATGGATTCCTTGTGTCATTGCAGATAGTGCCTCAGGAAATGGCAGAGAACTGCTTCTGGATCAAAGTCAAAGAAGAGAAGTTTGAGAATCCTGACCTATTTGCTCAGCTCTCCCTCTGCTTCTCCTCACAGAGTAAAGGTAAAGAGGGGCCATCTCTTTCCGCCCCATCCTTAATTAATCTCCACACACATGCTTCATTTAGCCTCTCCGGCAATAGTTGCTAAGGCACTTTCATCTTGTGACAGCGATTTTTTTCCCACTGAAATGTTAATTATCTTAAAACCAAGCATTTCTTCCATTGCATTTGAACACAGGCTCTGCTCTCAATTCAAACCTCTAAGCCAATTAGGGATACAGTTCTTTTGGGCTGGTATGTGCATGTTTTGGAGAAATCTCCAAATGCCACATCGCTGCACAATGCACTTGGTCTCTGTGCCCACTGAGTGGTTTCGAATCTTTTTTTTTCTTCTTGTTTTTTCCGTGCACTTAGATGTGTGCAAGAGTGCGAACTTGAACTCGTACATGCATGTGTGAACCCAAAGGCAGCTATGCTTGATTTGCTTTTTGCTTTTTCCAGTCCAGTAGACCAGTCCTCCATCAGGGTAGATGCAAGGCTTTTGTGAAGGAAGCTGTGGGAGTTTACTTATCGCAGCCAGTTTGTCTCTCAGATACACAACCTGGCAACCTAACTTGCTGATGAATAACACAAGCAGTGCAGTGAAAGTCTCTGTTTTTTTTTTGTTGTTGTTTTTTTGTGTGGAAGAGGGTGTATGAAGGCACTTGATGTATCTCCCCATGACAATTTGCCTGTTTTCTACTTCTTTGACAGTCGGTGTGTGTATGTGTAGCACACCCCTCTAATTCTAGCAGCAGTGGGAGGGGAGAAGTCAGAGCTCTGTTAGCACAGAACAATCAAATGTGAGCTCCATCAATGTGTGCGGACATATCTATAAAAAGACGGTCCAAGTTTCCCCGCATATTTACCTTCTGTTTGGATTCCACTCAGCCTGCAAGCCCTTTTCTTGCTATGTCTCTCTTACTGCCGTCAAGTCTACAAACCAGATTCATTTCTTTGTTTCTGCTGTGAAATAAATAGAAATGTTCCTTGGGCTGCTGCAAGGTGATTTGCCGGCATAATGCAGATGGAAGGAGGATGTGAGTTGGAAGGAACAGTTGTTGCAGAGCTTAATGAAGTGGCAGGAAGAGTTCTGGCTGTCATGCCACTTTCTTCTCGTCTCTCATCAGAAGACGTCTGCTTCCCCCAACATCTTTTAACGTGTTCTCCGAAACATGTGTGAAGTAACTCGAGGTGTGACTTTTTTAGTATTTAATGATCATTTCCAGGTTTCTTTCATTTAATTGTCGAGTGCTAATTGAGGAAGCACATATTTCATTTAAATCCACATCTCCACTACATTTCACAGCAGAATTTATGTCAAATTCACTTCCAGATATATTCTCGAGCTAAAATACAACTCATCGTGTGTAGTTCTGCATACACATGGCTGTAGTTCAGCTTCAAATGCCCTTTAAAATTCTTTATTAAATTCACTTTCTTTCCCACTGGGGATTAAAAAAAAAAGCTCCATAGATAGTCCCTGCTCCTGCTGGCATGGTGGGAATTCATGATCCAGCAATTCCCCCAGGAGTTACCTTTGCTGGATCCCTATCAATTACCCCCGCAGCGACTTCACTTAATCAGCTCTTTTCCCTCTATTGTTGAAACAGAACATGATTTTCTCATGAATGAAAAATGCTGTTTAATGTTTGATATCTACCCCCCTCCTCCTGTCAGTGGAGTTGAAAGTCAATGAGAGGCGCTTTGATGTAGATGTTATTGCAGAAGAGGTGCTAGAATAGATTTTCCTAAAATGAGATGGTAGTCCGTTTGTTTTCCTCTTTCGCTTGTTCCATGATTCATGCAGAATAAGTCGGATATGAATGGATACAGCAGTTGTTGTTAAACATTCAACATTTAGTCAACAAGATCCCTGCATTATATTTGCAATGGATCCGTGCTGTACTGGTGTAGCCAGTTGTTTCAGTAAAACTGGTACAGTTTAAAGGGTTTTTGTGGATTCAGCTGGTGAGGACAGCTTGAAAAATTAATTCCTGAGGTCTTTTACTCTCATTGTAACACTGAACTATAAATCCCATGTGTCGATTTGACAAATAAATCACTGGTTAAATCCAACCCGTTTTTCTTTCTTAAAAAAAAACAAAACAAAACAAAACAAAAAAAAACACACAAACCCCCCCAGATATATCGCTTGTTGGTGTTTTGTTTTTTTTCCCCTTTGCTTTTTTTATGTTACCTCAGTCTTTGCAGAAAGATGCTGATATTTATAAGTAAAGCACACTTTTGGGGCTTAGTGTATTGTGAAAGATGAGGCAAGCAGGTGTAAATGCCTTCCCTGCAGAGATACCCAAAGAAAATGGTTCAAAAAAAGGCTTCTGTTATCTCCACCTTCTTTAGGATTCTTGCTTGTTACTTTCATTGTTGAAGAACAACATTTTGGCAGTAAAAGGGGGGAAAAAATCGCTTTAACAGCTTCCAATTTTCCGATGCTTATTGCGCTCAAAGGTCTCTAAAACAACTGAGATTGCAAGACTGTCATCTCTCCTGCTGCTTTTATGGGTCTTGCTGTTTAATGAGTTTTACCAAGAAAAGAATTGATAATCATGAGGGATTTAAACTCAACTTAAGGCCTTCTAAGAGTGCCGCTTCAATCATTTATACATTGTCTTTGTTACTTATCATCTGATGATCTTATTAAAGCTTCACACACTGTGTATGTCAGTTTTAGGAGAAATTGAGGCCGGGGAAATTTGGAAGGGATTCATGAAGAAAAAATCTCACATCAGATTAAGAAATAGTGAGAATCTCCACTTTAAAATTAATCTTAGTAATTAATTATATATACTGGATTATATCAACGCATCTGGTACAGTATAACTTATTTTGCAGGTCAGACATTAAGAGAGGAAAAGAAATAGGCAGATATATCCATTCCTTTATCAATTCAGTTGTTTTAACATTTTGCATAACAGTTGCAAAAATATACTTTTTTTGGTGTGAGGGGTCCCAGATATTAGACTTTTTTGATCTTTTTATTTATTTTAAATTTGTGGCCTTCTTTTCCTTGAAGTTTATCTTTATGAGCTGCGTTCTTCTTTGCTTTCCAGTAACAAAATTGCATCGGTTCCCTTTTGTTGCACCAACCTTGTTCAGACACCCCACATCTGACTTCACTGTAAGAAGAATTAAGCCTTTTATTTCTTTTCTTTTTTTATAAGTGAGGTGAAAATATGTTACACTTAAAGCTACACCTCAGTCACTGATGTCAAGGCAGGTATACCAAAGGAGCCATTGTGTGCTTTGTAATAATAAAACTGTTACCACCCACACACAGAGATGAAAAATCTGTTATCACAGACAGAAATCTCTATTTTCTCTCTGTCATCACCCTAGTTTTTCACATCTTTACAATTTGTGTATGAGATGTTAAATGGACCCTGCAGAACAACCTGGCTACGCTAAGAGATATTTTATCATCCACCAAAATATTTTTTTTTCTCCTTTTGCTTACTTCTCCTCCTCCTTTTTTTTTTAGCTCTTTTTTGCCTTCAGAACATCCTTTCCTCTTCTACACTCCTCTCCATTAACTTGAGTCTCTTTTTTTCTTTTTCATCTCCCCTCGGTTCGCTTTATCAATCAGTAGGTTGTGCCTCTTGGGATCAAATCAGATTCACTCTGGGATTGAATGTGTGTCGCTATGGCCTCCTGCATTTGAAAGCCAATTCATTCAGCTGGAACTTTGCAGTTCAATTTGAAGCAAGATTGTGGTTGGCAAACTTCACACACCTTCTCTCTAAAATGTTTCCTCCATTGCCCACATCAATTGTCGACAGACAAAAGGCATAGGCCACTTTGTAATGGTGATGTTTGGCTTTCTCAGCAAAAAACAACACAAAGAAAGGAGGTTGAGGGTTTCCCGCTGAATCAGATTATACTCGTGCCAGTCCATGCAAGGGGAACGGTGTGTGTGTGTGTGTGTGTGTGTGGGGATAGAGAAAAGAGTGGAAAACCTTAAGCATGCCGTACATATCCCTGTGCACTGACCTTTGAAGGTTAATAAAACTAGGTTGATCAGTCGTCCTATAGGAATTGTGGTTGTGCTGTAGTCATAAATGTATCAGAGAATTTTAAGAGTCGTTCTTTATTTTGGTTATGCGGCCTTCTGCTTTAAGCAGCATTCACAGTACCTATTTTCAGCTGAATTGAGGACATGTGATAGATGTTTTTAAAACTGACATCTGGTATTCATAGATGTAGCTCAAATCGGCGGCTATGTAATTGTTTGCGCTTGAGTTGATAAGAGTCTGTGTTTGGACGCACCGGTCAGCATCGCAAACAGTGACCTCTGTTTGCAACAGCATTTACAAGCGCAGACTGGTTTGAAGCGAAGGGATAATGAGAAAAACACTGTCCCCTGACACAGTGGTCCTGTGCAGAAATTGAAAATACACTGGAGAGCGGTTCAAATGATACTTTTGGAAGAGCCATTTAGAGTGACATAATGACTTTGCTCGGGAAAAGCTAACTCCAAAGTTTAATGAGCTCTCAACTGACTTTTGTATCAGTTCAGCAAAAGTGCTCGGCCCAGGTTTATAAAAAACAAGAGGTATTTTGAAGGAAAAAAATCAATATTTTTAGTATTTCATGAGGAAAGTTGATGCCTTTTGAATGGCAGTCTTCTGGAGCCATACATCATTTAGGTAAACCCTTAGTGGATTTGTTAACATGAAAGTATTCCGCTTTAAAGTAGTTCCCTATTGGCTTCATATATCAGGACTCGAGGCTATGTCAATGTTTTACATACAGTATGTGAAACAAAGTCACTTTTTTTGTTTTTTTTAAACTTTTTATTTAGTATTTTCAGCTTATACAACAAACAACAACAAAAAAAAAAAACAGACAAAAACATGGGGGCTCCTATATAGATGATGTTATGTCATGACAATGTCCAATCAGCTCAAGTGACCTGTTTAACTGAAAGCGTCCTCTATTCCTCCAATAAATGCATCCCATTTCGCCCATTTCCTGTGGAAGGTCGCTCCTTTGGACCTCAAACAGAAAGTCATCTTCTCCATAGCATATATTTCTTTAACTCTGTCCATCCATTGATTAAGACCTGGGGTCTCAGGTTTATACCAGTTCTTGGTGATTGTCTTTTTACAGGCCATTAGCAATATTTTGCACAGATACCAGTCTTCCTTCCTAATCACATCATCTGCCAAATCACAGAAATACAAAACTTTAACATCATTAGGAACCTTATATCCCAAAATCTTTCCCACAGCAATACATATATTTTCCCAGAAAATGTGGATTTTTGGACATAACCAGAAGATATGAGAGTGATCAGCGTTCAAGTTTCCACACTGCCTCCAGCACTGTTCCTGTACAAAATCACTTTTAAATTCCATACTATCTTCAGGAAACATCAAGGTATCTTGATATTACACAAGTCTCTCTGCGTTAATATCATATTATCTAACTACTTCATGTATTCTGTTCAGTCAAGTTTCTTATTTCTAGTGTTTTAGTTGCCCATCAGATTGTCGTATCACTGTAAAGGTCAGCTCTGGAAATATTACCTGGCTAAAGCCTGACGATAAGTTATGGCTACACAGCCATCTCCTGCTCCATCCCAAGGGATTTGATCAAATCCTTCAATAGTTTTCCTTCGCTCTGACACCCGTTGTCCCCACCGCTTACCGCTGTCCCCGGCAAGTCCACGCCGCACGTTCTCGCTCAGCCGATGTGCCGAGGAAACCAGCAGAGTCTCAATCCCTGCTACAAAGCCCCAGCAGCAGGGGAGTAATGACCCAGCCACAACAGCAGTAATGATGGAATCAGTGGGGGGGCATCTATCTGGCTCTCCCTAATAAGTCTCCTAATAACTCTGTTATCAGGGTCGACCTGGCTACCGGATCAAACACGCTCAGGCATGGTCAGCCAACTCACATGACACTGAAACCTCCGAGTCAAAAGTAGAAACCTTTTCTCTTCCCGACCAGGAAACTATGTGTCGTGGCCCCGACAAGGGCCATCATCTGCCGTCCGATTTACAGCATTTTGTTCCGGTTAAGCAACTTTAATTAACATACATGTCTTGCTGTTGAGGAGGTCTAACTATTAGGGAAAATGGGAAAAAATAAAACAATGCACTTTGTAATTAATCACATCTATCTTTTATATCTATCTAAACAGCTGGTGGCTGGTTGTCACTGATTGTGTTAATGGAGAAGAGGGAGGCTCCACCAAGCCCGCTTCCCCTTTATTCTGGCTTCTTATTTTATTCATCACTTTTATTTTTTATTTCGTTTTTCCTCCTGCTTGCTTACTTGCTTCTGAAGCGATCCCCTCGCAGATGTCCATCTGGAACAAAGACCAGCTTTGTTTAAAGACATCCAGTTTTATTCTCGGGGTTATTGTTTAACAGCCTTCGTCTGCCGCATGCAGCATCACAACTCAAGTTTTACTGCACGCTCATTTTGCAGACTGTCGCTGCGGCTTGATAGGGGAGATGTTTTGCAGAATACATTTAAAAAAAAAAAACGACTATTATTCAGTTCTGAAAGAAAGAAAGGCTTCCAAAAGTACCATTTTTCCCATTTTAAAAGGGAGCCCATTAATTGTTAGCGCAGGCAGGAGACATTTGTCTTAATGAAACTCTAAACACGCATGTTCTTTTCTCACTGTTTGGGGCAGTTAGCCCACTGTGAATCTCCCAGGGTCAGCCCTTTTCTTTGCTCATCCCTGCAAATTTTTAATATATTACATATGAATGGAAATTAGGCTCTTAAATATTAACGACGAGTAATTGGTTTATTGTAGGAGGATATATTATGTGTGTGCATCTGTGTGAGGGAGTGGATGAATGCGCGTGAGAGTAAAATGTTCCTCTCTTTCCCTCTTCATATTGCCTCACTGTGGTGTCCCACTGATTTTAATCTTCTCTTCTCAGATGAGAGCCATTCAGGCTATCACAGTGCACTTTAACTTTAGCCGTCTGAATATTAGCTGTCTTTGATACCTGCCGATTACAGCCTCCCAAGTCTACACCCTGCTAACTTTTATGTGCCTTCAGGTAGAGTGCGGTGTTCATCAAAAATAAATATGCCATATGAGTAGATGTGTTTTATCTTTGTTCTTCCTTCAATTATATATTTTATTTTATTTCTGCCTAGAAGTGGTGCAGACACAGCCATTGTACAATAAGTCTGATCCAAAGACAAAAAAGATGTCTAAGGACAAAGAAAAAAAGCAAGAGAGTAAAAGCAATCTATGATTTAAATGAACTAAATTAACTAACATCTGCAAAGTTAAACTTCTTTTAATTTCTATCCATTTATTTTTATACTATGGCTTTGTTTTCACAAAGACCAAATATCAGTTTCCCGCTCATATCCCTGTTCTTGTTACATTTACTGATATGACGGTAAGTGTATAATTATGCCCTGCTATCACATTGATGGATACTCTTCTATAGTGGTAGAATATCAGTCTAATGTATTCCAAAGTGGTATTTACCTTTAAAGAGTTTAGCTTGTCCGTACTTATTTGTCTGTTTTTCACCGTCTCATCCAAAACAGGCGTCGTCTGCGAGCATCCTAATTGAGTGAAAAGACACTTATTTAAAACAAGACTTCCCTTTAAAAAGAGGACAATGTCAACATTGTCAGTGGAGTCTTTCACACAGAAAAGCCGGAATGGGGCTTCATTAACTAACCCCCCCATGATCCCAGACAGTGTAGGACGCAGTGCATATCAAAGCCAGATCAGAAGTTAGAATAAGAGCAAAGAGTTTTATAGAGAATACTTGATGTGTAATGGTTTGCTGCTGACTGCATGGGCTGCCGGCTCTGCTGGATTGGACATTTTTGAGTGCTTATGAGGAAGGAATTCAAAAGTTTTTTTGTTTTTTTTTTTAAGTTTAAAATGCAGTAGTTTTTTTTTGATAAGTCATCTTTGATAAATAAGCAATAATGCTATTGGTTCAAATGCACCGGTTTGTCAAAGGGGACATGATAAGACCACTGAGAAATGACTGCATTTCTACAGTGTCTTTGCCATTTTACAAATCTACTACATAACACAACATTCTCTTAGTAGTTTTTTCACTCTTCTGAGTTTTTTCCTTTTCCGCCTTTAATAAGCTAATAAACACAGTTTGTATACACTGTTACCTATAAAGTTAAAATCATTTTGTCTTTCGAAACATTTTTTTATTTTTATTTTATTCATATTTTTTTCATGAGAAGAGCTAAACATGTTTTATTCCAACTTTAAGTGTATTAGGAAAGGAAACAACATGTCACCCGCTGTATTTTATGATGTCATTTTAAATTAAATCAAACAACTGTTAACTTAGAGGTTATTTACAGAAGTTAGAGACTGATAACAGGTGAAATATTAAAAATATTACCGCCCCTACAGTTGTTAGTAATAGATTCTGTGGATGTGGCGTGATTCAGGATTTTCACACCAATCAAAAAGAGGATGCCGTACCTTATTTCCCTGATGCCTAACACTGGGTAATGTCGTCAAAAAATAAAACAAAAATAAATACTTTGGTTTGTAAATATGTTTCTTGCTTACTGCTTAAAGACAGGGGGTGTTTAATTGGACATTATTACTCAGATCAACATCATTTGTTGCTTGTGGGACCAAAGTGTGTCCTCTAGGTCTTCAGGACATGTTTTTGACAGATAATAATAATACAACCACTACTTGTTTAAAGCGTAGATTGTCTGCTCCTGTATTGTCACAATTTAAAAACAAGGTAAAACCAAACTGTCTTTGTATTTTGATGAAACAGTATTCCACCTTTTTTGTTTTTGGTCATTATTTTAGAAGAAATGCACATGAACCTGACAAAACACAGTTCGTTACTTGTTACCAACAAGTCTGTGATGGCGTGGGCTTATATCAGTGTTCTTTAGCAAAAGGACTTTACATTACTCTGATGACACCATTGACACAGAAAACACATGTTGCCTCTGACTTGACATCAATGCCAGAAGTATCCATGCATTTTTCAACAAGTAGTCTCAGTCATTTTTGGCAAACGTCACAAGGGCATGGCCAAGGTACACATGCCTACAGTCACCGCTTTTTATTTACATGAATCACAACACAAATATATGAAAAACCATCAAACATCTGTTTGACTCCTACAACCATCTCCTTTTCTTTTGTAAAGGATGCTCAAGTGCTTTTCTATGCTAAAGGCGATAACAAAAGGAGCTTTGAATCTATTTTCCATATCATTTTACGGAAGCTGTTACTGAATGCACGGAGATAGCAAATCTTCAAAAATAAAGCAGGAAATAAATCTCAATCAATAAAGTTGGAAATGCAAAGACCAAAACTAGCATAAAGGGACAAACAACAAAACAAAACCCAGAGACCATGACATTTAATAACCTGATCTGTCAGATGGCTTTTGCACAGATTCGTCTGAGAATTTGGCTTCGGAAGCTGTTTGGAAAAGGGTAAGCAGTTTCAAAAAATACTCTGCAAGCGATTGGATGAGCCGTCTGTCTGTGGCCATTCATCACAGTTATTATTATACACAAACAGCACATGTATAGGCGAACTCATTCATCATAGGATGCAGCAATCAAAACAACAGACCTCGCCTTAACTTTTTCTGGGTTGTACGAAAATTCATGGGAAAGAAAGGCAACGTTTTTGGGGTTTTCTTGTGCTTTCCAGGGACTTTGCTCCGTCTCTGTAGCTGACACATGAACTGTCCATCATGCCTTCCCCGGTTTCCCTGCAGGATGCACAGGATGCACATATCGGTCGTTAACCTTTGCTTTTCCGTTGTCTTTTATTTATTTTCCTTTTATACTTCTACTTCTTCCTACATCCTCCTCCTCCAACCTTTCTTCTCTTCACTAGCTTCCATTCCCTGTCATCTCCCTTGAACCTAAAGTTAGCAACTTCCGACTATTTATTTATTTTTATTTTCTTTTATCATAGTCTTGTGACAGTATCCACAGCATAGATATTTTAAATCCGTCTGTCGTGTTAGTTTTTGTCTTTTGAATCTACTTTTCCTTTGAAAAGCATAAGAGCTGTTTTTTTCCCCCTTCCACATTCGGTTCCTCTATCTTCCTTTTCATGAGTGAAATAAATAAATAAATGAAACGATAATACATTTGCTTAAATAAAAGAATCATTTTTTTATGCTTACTTTTATTTTTGATCCATGTTACTACCTTTTGTTCATGTTCTCTGAGCGTCTTCTGGAGACGATAAATGATGACGATTAAAAAAGAATAACTTATAATTTATAAGTTATGTTTAAATAAAGAGAACAAGGGATAAAGACAGTGTCATGGACAGATGGACTCTTTGATAAACTCCAGAGCGTTGTTGTTCTTTCTGCAGCAAAACCTGTGAAGGCATATCTCTCACTTTTGTGTTTTCAACATTTACACCGTTGGCGCAATGTAGAAAAAAAAAACACTTTCACAGATGTGAATGTATCAGCAGTATATAGTGTATACGCAAGTGTCGACTACCATCAGTCTTTTAATCTTATATTTTTTCTTTTTTTTGTTTATTTTTGTTTAAAAAAATCATCTGATCATTGTGGGTCTTAGTATAAAGAAGCTGTGGATGAACAACAATATCTATTTATGTAAATGTATATGTTTTTACCATACCAAGATTTATTTACTTATTTTTTAAAAAGGTAGTATTGAGTACAGCTTTGCTACTTCCACCTGATAAGAGAGTAAATCTACTAACCATCAGCCCTTGATGAATTGATCATCAGGTGCGCAGACCTCTGTAAGAGTAAATGTTTACTTGTCTGGAGTGTTCAGGTGTGTGTTAAATTGTTGTTTCACGTCATTCTCAAAATGCATCTAAAATCATTTTCAAAAACCTTGGAATTCAACATTCTACGTTGAGAAAGATTTTTTTTATTATTTACAACTGGAAAGCATTTTGTCGTCACGGGGGATGACTCTCCTGCAAAGTGAAGTGCTTGGAGTAACACAAAAAAAAAGCTAAGAGTTTGACATTTACCTTGCAAAGCTCACTGAGCATGTTAAATGTTAAAGTATGACAGCCCAATTAGAAGAAGACTGAACATGTCCGGTTTGTTTGGGGAAAAAAATATTGTGGTCAATACTAAGTTAGAAGCCTTTTCTCTTGTTTAAAAAGATAATAGCAACACAACAACAAGTCTGCAAAACTGCATTTAAGCATTGTCTTAAAGAAAAACGAGACCAAAAGTTGTTGGACCTCAGTGCCCATTTTTATGTTTGGCCAAAACCAAACACAGGATGTCAGCAGCAGCATCTGTCTGACAGCTAAAGCTTGACTGCAAATAGGTCGTGTAACAGGACAATGGTCCGCATCACTCCAGCAAATATACATGATCACGGTTTTAGACTGATCTAGTCAAAGTCCAGACCTCAGCCCAAATGAAATGCTGTGCAAGTAAAGATATTTCTTCACATCAGTTTAAGATACAAGGGCTGCTACTGGTCATGGGTGATCCATGGTGTTTTGGTGACTCCAGCATGTCAGCATCACACAATTTTGGATTCTTTTCTTTAAGATAAAATGATACATAACACGAAACACTTAGTTTTTTTTGGATGGATTATTGTCCTATCTAAGGCTAAAAAAAACAAAAACAAAACGAGCCTAAAGAGCCTAAACTTGAGATTTATGATCTGCTCAGCAAGAGATTGATAAAGTCATACAGGAAACAACTTTACGTTATTGATGCCAAAGGTGAATCGACAAGTTTTGAGACTGTTTGTTTCCGAAGGTACATTTATTATTCAGTGATTTTTATTGTTTTTTTTTTGCTGTTTTTTTTATTATATGTGTTTTCGAAAATATCAATCAATATTTATCTAAGACTCACTATGATTAGATGATTTTAATTTAGGAAAAAAAGATTCAAAAGATTCAGCACCACCTTCCACATTTAACTTTTGTTCTGTTGTTCTTGGCTTGATATTTTAGTTTTTTCTTGTCTTTACAACACTATTTTCTTGTATAAACAAGAAATGTATTCACAAACTGAGTGAGCCTGATCCTGCAGCGCAGCTGCAGTCAGACTTGGCTTGTTAAGCCATAGGTGTTTTGTTGGTGTTGCACCATTATTGCACTTTTCTTCCACCTAAGCATTCAAGTAAGAAGAAACTACACCATTAGCGTTTCAAGATAAAGGCTGTTTCATGGGAATTTAGCATTGGCTTTTACAGTATACACGGACACACCAGAGCCTATAATACACAGCAAATCAAGCGCATTAAAGTGAAACACTGACTCACTTAACATTAAAATCCACAGTGGGCGAGAACGGAGCGGAACAATGTATTCCAGCGGGTGTTTCATCATTTCTGAATTTTATCAAAACCCCCTGACCCCTGTTGCTCATCACTATATAAAAGCTGATTGATGTTAGGCCTGTGTACACACTGCTTTGGCTGCATGGAGAGTGCAGCTCCAGTCCTGGTTGGAAACTGTTAAGCAGGGGAGCCAGTGGTTTTAAAGACTTGACAGATTACTTTGACTGTAGGGATTTACATTAAGGTGCTTTTGCTCTCATGGCCTCTCTCCTTACCTTTCCAACTCCCGTCCAATCCAGCCACAGCTGAGGTAAAGCAGCTTATTAACCTTTCTGGGCCGAAGGCATCCCTTGGATGGAAAGACACCACAAGACATCCTGTGAAAGATAAATTAACCTCAGAGGATTGATACTCCTTGATTTTAATTTTAATCACACTAAGCAGTGGAATGCATTGGACATTTGATGTCTGAAGTGAATGTGAATGACATCTTACAGTTTTAAAAAAAAAATTTTTTATTAAAGTTCTGCTCCTGAAATGGAGACATCTGAAGAAAAAGGTTTTTAAAGTTTCCCACCACGGGAATATGCCGCTCCACACTCAAGTATGCAAAGCATCTTGTAATAATTTAGTGATACCTTGGACTTTGCATTTGACGTAGAGGTCAACAGCTGCTTCAGTCACAAGAACACACTTCACGTTGATACGGAGTATGTGAAGTCGAGGCAGTGTCAGCGAGTTGCACTTCAATTTTGAAACATCACATCCTTTACTGGAATACCACGCACTGAGGCAAAAAGAGGCAGCTGTACATAATGTCTCATCATAACGGCAAGGAAGCACACGACAAATTATCATATGCGCATATTTGACACTCTACTCGATACATCAACTCAGAATATACTTTTAGTAAACAGCTTAGTACTGTGTTCTGTTTTACACTGGGGCAATCGGAGAGAATGAAAACAACCTTCAATAATAGATTTCCGTGTGTTCCCGTTCATTCTTCATTCCTACATGTTTATGAGTGCCTAAAGTCAAACCTGGGATTTAATTTAAACATGTGCACCGCTCCCGTTACTCAGCCACTGACCCTGTTTGTTTACCCTCCAGGAAGCTCATGAACACATTTACCAGCAACACTCTCCTTTCGTGCTGTTTAAAGTTATGATATGTGAGAAAAAAAAATGCATTTCTATTAAACTTAAACCCTTTTATTTTTAAATGACTCCACGAAGTTGCAGAGCGTAATGAGCACTGACTCCAGCCAGAAGTAAGGAAGTGCATCTACTCGGGGGTCGATTGTTTGTATCTGTGTGTGAGGACTAGGGTTTTCCCGTGAAGGGTGTGATGAGCTCGTGGTGTATCGGATGACTGAGCAGGACGCGCTGGCCGCTGTGGCCCTCCAGTCCCTGAGTATCTGAGAGCGGCTTTGTTCATTAGATGTGTAGAAGACAGTTTGACTGTAAGCAAGTCGAGGGGCAACCTCACTCTCTGTGGACGCTTCGTTAGCTTTGTTGCTGTCATATTGGAGTTTCTTACTTAATGCAGCTTCTACCTGCGCCACATAAATTGTATACATAATACACTGGCGTCTGTCCTTTTGCTTGCACGTATTCCAATGTTTGTTAATTGGGGCTCCTGGTGGTGTGTAATTAACCCCACGACAAATGTCCCCAAAGGCACATGAGACACAACAGAGCTCAGGAGATGCTTTTTTTTGTTTTGTTTTTTATTTTCTTTTGCAGTTAAACATTTAGTGATTGTGTCAGCGTAAGTCAGAGCAGAACTCACGCTGTAACTGTACCGCTGCCGTTTCTGTCTCTCAGACCGACACACACGACAGCGTGCTCGCATAAAGCCAGAAGTCCCTCTGGATGTGCGGCAGGATTCTGAGCGCCTCCCCGTTTTCTGACTGTCTCCTCCACAGAACCTGGTCCAACAAAGATAAACACATGCTGGGTAGATTATTAGCAAAGTACCAAAGGCCCCACAGAAGAGCAGCGAGCGCACCCATTGTGCTCCGATCATGGCGGTGCCTCGTAGAGCGGGCTGCAGTCGCCCCCGGGGGTGTTTGTATACATGCTTAGACACAGGTGGGCGCTGATACCAGCACGAGAGCCTCTGCAGACTCCCGTGATATTTCACTGTCAAGAGAAACTCCCGGCGCATTGTTTTTACTAATGGCACATTGTTGCCGGTTTAAACGCTTGAAAGGCAGGAAAGGGAGCTTGATGGTTGTTTACAGCTGTATGATTCACAGACAGAACACTATAAACACTGTTTTCTTGGTTTAATCGTACTGGCAGCAAATCCCTTGCAAGGATGAAGATGTTGGTGAGTGCATATCCTTTAGTTTTGTATTTATGACGTGAAGTGACTGCATGAGTACGACAAAGGATTAGTGATTGCTATGTAGCCGTCACATGCTAATTGTCTACACAAGCTTTTCTACATTTGCGTTAGCAGATGTTATCTTGCTATTAACCCCCCTGATCTCAGTGGCACCAACTGTCGGAAAACATTAACATACTTTTAGGCTTCAGCTTGCAAGCCGCTATCAATATTCACACTAAACATCCCAATATTATAAGAATCTATCGAAAGAAAAGGTGTTTCAGAGGCGTTTGGTGTATGAATGCCTTCTTGTTAGCATGTGTATATGAACAGAAAGGGCTGTAATTATGGTTCAGTGTTCAGTGATTAGTAGATACGCCCTCATAGTGCTGTACAACAGTCATTCTTCTTTCAAACCTGATCGACACATGAGAAAAAGAAGAGGTAGCAACCACAGAGACTGTTTTTGGGGGTTTCGGATTGTTTTAGATCATTAATGTTTGAGTCCATTAGGCCTTTATCTCGTTAATTTATCATACTTTTTAATTAGTTCATACGTTAAGAGACATTATTTGAAAAGTTCTCAATTTCTCAGATATAGAAGCAAGGCGAGAAACCACCCCCCCCAAAAAAACGTGTTGAAATAAGTTATGCATGTGGAAGATGCAATATCATTGGAGATAAAGGGGTTGATTGAAAAAGGGAGAGGGATGTGATAGATACCACGGCGGAGGCTGTTATTACAGCTAAGGGTGACAATGATAACAGTTCTTAGCAGACTTGTTACTAAACAGAACCTCACTTCCCTTCTTTAAAGGAGCCACAGCTACCTGCATGATTTCTAAATCACTTTCATTCACTTGGAAGAAAATATCATCATCTTTTAGTTTGGTTGTTTGTGTATTTCACTGAGATGTCTGTCTATGCACTTTCTGCACCAGTTCAGCCCATTCAAGCTGTCGCTGGGTGAATGTAAGGTACAGCCTGGACAGGTTGATCGTCCATCAAAAGGCCACACAGACACAGAGAGAAGTTGAACAACCATCCCGGCTCAGATCTGCCCCGGTACCACACTGCAGTTTAACCACTGAGCTCATTTTAATTTTTCTCCAATAATTTACATGCCAGGGTCCAAAGGAATATGCTTTGTATTTTCTATGACATATTTAGGACATGACATGGTTTTAAAACAAAAAAACAACAACATAAAACCAACAATAAACATTGTCCTAGGATGATTTTTAAATTTTTTTTTTTTTTCTTTGCCTTGGCCATTGCTTGATTTATTTGTCCTCCAGCAACAAGATAATTAGCGCTAACTTGTATGACTCATTTGCACTGGAAGTAATGAATGCTTTTTTACTAGCAGTACCAACATGATGGTCTCTGAAGCCTTCAACTTCACGTCAGAGCAGTTTTGTTCCTCGCTGCTAACGGTTCTCACTAAACACGCAGCCAAACCTGGAGGAAAGATGCCCACTCCGTGCTGCTAGTCCAAGTCAGCACGAGCAGTCTGTAAATGTGTAATTTATCTGCTTAAAGTCAGAACACTCTGAATATGTAGGCAGAAGTGTTGATCCAGCAGGGAGCATTTCAATCGGTCTCAAAGAAATGTGGTTTTAACTTGAATGTGTGGTTTTATTACAGAATGAAACCAAAGCTTTGAGGTTTTTTTTTTTTTAGTTAGATGAATACACATTGAACTTGTATAATTTGCATAAAGTTTTAGACTTTTTTTTGTCCCTGGCATACTATTCAACAAATAAGCTTAATTGTTTCTACCTCTTTAGTCATACAATGTTCTTTTTTATCAGACGTTTCATCTTGATTCCTTGAGGTTTTTTACTTAAATGCAACACGACTGTTCTCAGTTCTGGAAATGAAATCAAAGTGTTCAAATTGAACTGATTCTGTACTTATATTTTATGCCCACTTCAACCGGATCCTAAGTTACTGACTTTCCAAAGTCCTTGTTTTAATTAACTGATGTGATACAAGTCTAAATTCCACCTGAGATACTTGTAATCATAAAGATTTCCCGGCCAGAAGGGGGCACTGTGATACAGGCCATAAGTGAAACCGTGCAGAGGGCTGGAGCTGTGGTTAGTGGAGAGGAGTGCACTCTCCATCAGTCTCATTGGGGTTTTGTTAATCATAGTCTTACCTATAGACATCAGAACATATCTTACATCAACATTTTATTGGATCACACACATCGATGGACTTGTCAATGTTTTAGTTGTTAGAGGTTTGCTGATGTGACTCATCTTTCTTTCTTTCTCTTTTCCTTTTTATTTCTTTCTTTCTTGTCGTAGTTTGTGTTTAGAAATACCTCTCCTGTGTTTCACAAGACCATGGGATCTGTACGATGTGTCACTGTAGGAAGATATGCGTTTGGCAAAGTAACGTTCACTCCGTTGCTTTATGTGTGGAAGCAGCTCAGAAAAACAGTTAGCTCAGGGGAAAGCTGAACTGTTTCTCAAAATATCGTCCGTGTATCCCGAAATGCTGAAAGGTTATGTATTTCATCAAGTTAGGTTAAGAAAACGGTTTTCAGAAGAAGGAAAACCTTTTTTTTTGCCTTTAACAAGATTTATTTTATCTCGATTTTCCTCATGTTCCTTGCAATAAAGCAGGCATGTAAAAAGCCAAAGTAAATCTCTTTATATAATATAATTGCAAAAACATTCTAAACATTACCAATGACGTTATTTGTCAGTTTTTGTTGTTTTATTGTAGTCGATTCAATTTGATTTTGTGTGTTAGGTAAAATTATATAGGCTAACACATGATATTCATTAACAACATTGTAATAATAAAATAAAGCATGCTGGAATTAATTTTATTTACAGCGCTAAAATGTTTCTCACACTGAGAACAATAGACAATAATGATATCAGCACTCAACACAGCTGAACAATAACACAATATAAGCTTTGATGCCAGGCAGATAACATGCAGGTTGCAAAAAATACCCATCTCATACAACAAATATATTGTTATAAACCTGCAAAAATCGAAGTAAGAGAGAGAAGCACCAGGTGTCTGATAAACAAACGATATACAATCCAACTGATCTTGTCTTTTCAACAGGTTTCATCTCCAAAAAACTTTTGTTCTTAAAATATCCTTTTTATTTGTAGCCTACACAAACAAAACTAAATCAAAATGAAGAAAATGAGTCACCCACAAGGGAATGCATTAATGTATTGCTGTTGTAGAGTTGTAGGGTTATTATTATCTTATGTTCTGGACGTTTAGAGCTAATTCTTATTCTTGTTTGATGAAACATGACCCAAGTCTTATTTAAGCTCTAAGCCTTTCACATGAACCAGAACAGGGTGATGTGGGTCAAGAGAGACATATAAAGCGTTTGTTGTCTGATGATAAATTCACAGCTTTTAAATCTTGGCACCTTTTCATCTCACATCTCGGGTTCTTAACCTACTGTGTGGTTCAAAATGAGGAGTTAGTAAATACTGTTACATACTAAATCAAGTATTTATAATTCACAGTATGCTCTGAGAAGCAATGAGCTTTAAAACCCTGATGGGTGCAGTGTTTTCTGTGGTGATGCAACAAGTTTGGACATGTCCATCCACATCTCCACCGGTTTGTGTTTCTAACTATGTGCTGGACTTTGTGGAAACATGGACAAACTATGATGGATGACACAGCTGTACTGAGCATTGTTTTCTCATTTAGATATGTATGTATCTGGTTGATGAGGCTCCTTGCATTACCATATACAGCCTTTAATATATGATAGCTTTCAGGATATTCAAATCAATTCAATTAAATGTTATTTATATAGCGTTTATTACAACAGAAGTTGTCTCTAGGATCTTTCCAGAGACCCAGAACATGACCCCCGAGCAAAGCGATAATTATTACATAAACATAATATAAACAATGGCAGATAAAAAACTCCCCTAGTGGGAGAAAAACCTTAGGCCAAACAGTGGGAAGGAAAAACTCCCCTTTAGGAGGGAAGAAACCTGGGGGGGGGGGGCTCCTGCAGAAGACCAGCTGTACAGAGCAGGAGAAGATGTGAAGAAGAGAGAACAAAAGAGCCACTTAAGATATTATTTTTCAGCCATTTATCGTTTAGATTTTTTCTTTCTTTTCAGATGTTTTTCGTGATTTATAATTTTGAAGTACACCTTTCCTTTTTGCGAAAGGAGAACTCAAATGACGTATTTCACTTTGCTTGCGGTTGTGGCCATACTTTTGGATGGATAAATGTTTGGTCCCAACGATCAGTTGCACGACATGTTAATGTATGTTAAAGAAAAATATGAATATAGTTTTCCTTAGTCCTTATTATAATAAAAACTTTTAATTTGACGTCTTGCCTGTGGCTTCACCACTCCCCTCTGATATTACTTCTATTGAAAATTTGGATGCGATCCAGGGGACGACATCGACCTTGCTAGGTTGATGCCAACCAGGAGTTAAGATGAGTTGCGGTGTCTTTTTTTTGGCATCAAGCAATATTTTTTAAGGCAAAAAATATAAAGAACCTCTATTGTAATGGGGACGTAGTCACCATTATAATTCAAGGATAAAAAAAAAATGCAAAGCATGATAAAATATATACATTTAGCACACCAAATAAACAAGTAAGGCTTCAGCTTCATGTAATTAAGACCAATTCAATCCAAGCCATACACAATCCCAACATCAACCTGCTAAATGAACCCTTCACAAAAAAGATAAGAACCTTGTTTGCTGTTGAAACCTAATTTATTTGAATATACCCTGTAGTTGTTTAGATGCAGGCGTTTTGAATTGGCTCTGCTATTTTTTTATCAGAAATCTCAAACAAAAAAAGCCCTTTGAGAAGAGGTCTGAATCCATAAAGTTGAATCTGCCATTGCAAAAATGACTGTGCAAACTTAGAAAGAACATAGACAAAATCCAAATGTCACCAAGTGGTAAAGCAAACCTGAAATCATGTAAAGTGGACTAAAGCTTTTAGAGGTCAAAGCATCTAATGTCATTGTTACCATTGGTTTTGCAACAAAATATTAGGCTACGTTCACACTGCAGCTCAATTCCGATTTTTTGACCATATGTGACGAGTATGAGATTTTTTAATGACAGTCTGAACGGCGCAAATCTGATTTTCATATGGATTTTCATGGTCCTAAATCAGATACATCAGATCTGCGTCGAAGTGTCTGCGGTCAGAGCAGTCATGTAGCTTTGACGTCACCACTCCTGGTTCAGAGTCTGCATCCACACGTACAGCGGTAGCAGCCACAGCGTTAGGGCCAGCGTTAACATTTGTGCTCTCCTTTACAGTATCTCAATCTCCTTCTCTCTTTCACCAGTTGGGCATAATCGTGTTGGTCCGACTGTGCAAGTACTTCAAAATTGCGAGACAGACACTTCTGTAAACACCACGCACTGCGTGACGTTGTGTTTGCCTATACCATTCATTTTTTTTTTTTTTTTTATTTACCTTGTCTGCACACATATTATTGATTGATACCATGACGGTAGAAACCAAAAGTGTATATATGTGCATTATTACTATATGTAATATATACATATATATACGCACACATATGCGTACACATACATAAATATACACATACAAACCCAGTGTTTTTTTTTTTTTTTTTTTTTTTTTTTTTTTTTTTGGGGGGGGGGGGGGGGGTGACGACATCCACTGCCAATCCAGGAAGCAGGAACACACGGAGACACACGTCAAGCACTGGAAATCTGCAACAAAAAACCACAAACAAAGCACGAAACCGGCACGGAGCCAACCAAAACACGAACAGCAATCGACCTAAATCTTGAGATCTGATCGCAGTCTGAGCTAAGCTATCGCTACCGCTACCTAAGCCCAAAAACTAGAGAGCCAGCATGCAGGTGAACAAGCCAGTGTGTATGTCTATGTGTGTGTGTGTATATGTATATGATCATGTGTGTGTGTGTGTGTGTGTGTGTGTGTGTGTGTGTGTGTGTGTGTGTGTGTGTGTATGTGTGTGTGTGTGTGTGTGTGTGTGTGTGTGTGTGCATGTGACTAAATGACTATATGTGTGTGTGTGTGTGTGTGTGTGTGTGTGTGTGTGTGTGTGTGTGTGTGTGTGTGTGTGTGTGTGTAATAAACCAAACAAAGCTCCACCTGAAGTGTATCTATAGTGGGGGAGGGGGGGGAGCGACCCCGCCACCCGCGAGACCAGAGGCCGACAAGGAAGAGCCCGGAACCCAGGCCACCGGCAAACCCCACAGAGGGGAGAAGTAGGAGGGAGGCAACCCACCGCCTGCGAGGCCCCCCCCCCCGCCCGGCGGCGGCCGAGGGGGCCCGCGGGCGGGGCCCCCACGGCGCGGAAAGAAGCAGCCAGGGATCCCGCGGCGGCGGACCGCGACCCAGGCAATCCCCGGCCACCCGGTCCGGGCCGGACACGCGGCTGGGAGGCCCTCACCCTTCAGGCCAACGACCCCCACCCGGCAGGGGGCCAGCCTGCCCGGAGAGACAGAGCCGCCCCGGCCGCCGACGCGGGCAGGCGCACCCGTCCCCCACGAAAGTGGCCCTCCAAGACCAGAGGGGCGCCCCGCCGTAGAGGCAGCGGGGGGGACCGGAGACGGGCCCGGAGAGAGGGAACCCCCCAACAAGGCGACACCCGCGCAGGCCCGACAACGGAGGGCCCCAGACCCAGGCATCCCATTCATTCATCCATTCACCTATCCGATACCTATACTAATAATAATATAATATACTATACATAATAATAATAATAATAATACTAATAATAATAATAATAATAATAATAATAACCATCTTTGTATATATACCTATATATATGCCTATACCATTCATGACTCAGTGTGATGATGGTTGCATTAAAATGATAATGTGAACGACCACGCCAAAAAAATGGATTTCCTTTAAAAATCAGATTTGAGCATTAAGACCTGCAGTGTGAACGTACTGTAGCCTTAGTGAAAGTGTTTTTGTCCTGGATACACTTAGCTTATACTATTTATATATACATATATCATTTCAATTCCTTTTTACTTTCTACAGTATTATTGCTTCTATTAGCATATTACCTACAATGATTTCAATAAAATCAAATGATTTTGATTCCAACTATATTGATATCCTCCAAATAAAGGAAAAGGTGTTTCATGGGGCTTCAATGGCTAAGAATATGGCTGCTTCAAAATTTTGTATTAATAATTTTATCTTTGGTTCAATAATGAGAAGATAAAAAAAGATGATTGAATCCAGGAACAAGTTTGCAAAAGAGATTCAATCTCAAGGGATTTTCCTGCTAAAATAAAGGTTAATAAAGTGAATTGTTGGGAGTGTCATGCTGGACATTGAGGACCAGACACAGACGGTGGGGCAGCCCTAAAGGAGAGCCGAGAGGAAGTCGGAGAACTGGACAGCTGAGAGTGGACATTCAAGTTAAGCTAGTTTTTAATCTTTAGACCAGGCAGTGTTGTGGCAGTTTATATGAACAGGTGGCACTCGAGCACAGCAGACTGGCAAACAGGCAAGAATGGATCTGAAGCATAAGGAAAAACAAGTTTAACACATTGAAAAAGCAGAAGGAACAAGCACGCATGTTGGCTTGTGATGGCTCACACCACTTAGTGTGACTGAGCGACCTGGCAGAGCCGGGAGGACGGCCGGGGCTGATGAGCTGCAGATGTTGACCAGAACCTGGACTGCAGGTGCATCAGCAGCAGGAGTTGAGCGGTGTACGCACTTGTGGACAAACTGTATGAAAATGTGAAGAGAGTGAGACACACAGACACGTGCACATAAACACACAGAGATCATATGGGAGAGTGTGCAGAGGGGGAACCACGTCCAAGACTCTCTGGCTCTGGTGGAGACCATGACATTTCATTTGTGCTGATATTATACATTTTGTAGTTACGACTGGGGAGCGCCAGTATTGACTGTGACTCTATCCATTCTTGGTCTTGTTTTTCACTGGAGACTGAGATTAGTTAGTTTTTAATCAATGTTTTTATCAAAGGGAACATATCATGGATATATCGCTTTTTTTTTTTTTCTTCCCAAGGCTTGAGTATTAAACTTTGCTATCCGGGGCGCCTACCAGGACATAAAACATTTTATTAAACCACTCAGTTGAGTATGCTGCCCAGTCGGGGCAATTGGGAGAAATTAAGCCGCTCAGATTTTGCCATATTGTTGTCTTCGCGAGCAGCAGTTAATAGACTTATCGCGCCCAAAACTAGTACGGTAGCGCTCCGTCGCGGGCCAGCACAGAACGCTGCGTTCCCTGCCATCAGCAGACGAGCAGAGAACCCTGGGGAGTCGCTTGAATTTTGAAGGAAAAGTCTTGGTTAACTGGGCACAAACCACTCACACCAGTCAGAATTGGATTGATTCACATACAAATCTGGACGGACACCTAAACTCTTATTGAAATAAGGATCAGCACCAACTGTTCAAGACATGTCTACACATGATGAAAATGCAAGTTTTTTTTGAAATAGTTAATTAAATGTGCTGTTTTCCTTTGGTTGCCTGTCACAGGCTAAGAGCAAATGTGCCGTCCTTGTGATGTTAATGGTGTTGTTTGGCTCACGTCGGTTTATTGGTGTAAGTCGATTATCTTATCGGGACACCTTAATGAGGAAAGACTAAACGGAGCTATAAATAGTTTTCGTTATTGTTTTTCCTTTACAGTTGCCCCAATCTCTCCCACTTAGCACCAGTCTTTCCCACACAGTGTGTGTGTGTGTGTGTGTGTGTGTGTGTGTGTGTGTGTGTGTGTGTGTGTGTGTGTGTGTGTGTGTGTGTGTGTGTGTGTGTGTGTGTGTGTGTGTGTGTGTGTGTGTGTGTGTGTTTGTGTGTGTCTGGGAGGGGGTTGCCTTAGGTAGTTAGCTGCCGACCAGTCAAAGCAGCAGAACCTCGGTTATTAGCACCAGTTGTTATTTCACAACCTGCATCAGTCTCTGTCATGCATTGGCTGGCAAGCCTCCCCTCCACACACACACATACACACACACACATACACACACACACACAATCCCACTCACACATTCACACCTACACGTACACACTCAGTGGTCTCTTCATTCCCTGTCTGATGCAGTTCAAACATGTACAGCTGAATTGCTGTTTTCGAAGCCGCTAGTCTCGTTTCCCTCCTGCAGAAGTTTTCAGTAGGATGGAGGGAGGGGGTGTGCCACTCGCACTTCGTCTCTCCGTCGCGGAGAGGGACAAGTAGAGAGGCGGCTCATTTGTATTTAAAGCGACAGGCACAGATATACTGCGGCTCTGAAAAGGGCAGTTTATACAGGGTGAAACATGCTGTACAAAGTGGTCCTTGGTGTGTTTTGACCAATAAATGTCAAATACACCTCACTGAGGATACACAGAACTGTACGCATGTTGTATAATATTTTCAACTTTCACCTTATTTTCACCTTTAAAACTTTATTTAGATTAAGCCTTATTTTACTGTGATTGTGCATTTTAAGCTGTCCTCAAGGTGACAATAGTTTCAAATAATACAAGGTTTTATGTGATTCAGAGAGTTCTCTTATGAAGAACTATGTGTAATAAATATCTAACCATTTCCTTTTCAAACTGTAATTAGACTTTTGAGTACCTTTCTCAGCATGTAACTCCCCTAATCAATTTATTACAGTGTAAGCAGTTTAACTAACCTGCTGTCATTTTCAAAGTAACCCGAGATACAAAGTCCAAAAAAGGTGTGGATCATTTTGCAATGAAGTTACCGAGGCTACTAGAGGGATTTCCAATTAAGATACAATCTGTTATCTGTTCACATGACTAATAAGCACAACAAAGCCATGGAGAGAACCCCATGGATTTCATATCAGACCACTTGAAATAACCATCAACCCCAACTATCTGATGCACTGCCAATAACTGCTCAATTTCCCAATTAAAACCCTGGGCAGGTTGTTGTGCTGTTAATAGGAATATATGAAGGCCACTGCCATTGTGGCATGTAATCGGCCAGCGCCAGCTAAGTGTGTGGGATGTGAGCATTTCATGTTGTTTGTTGGCGTCTTTTCATTTGAACTCAATGTATGTGTGCCTTCATATGCGTGGACACAAACGGGGCTGGATGCTACACTGAGAGAGGCTATCGTGGGTCAGAGCCGCTGTGTTCTTCTCTGATAATTAAGACTGTGCTGTTCCAATCGGGTGCAGAGAGTAGCAGTAAAAGCACAGCGTTGATGACCTTCATTACTTGATGGAGCCAATTAGAAAATGAAAAGGAAGGCAGAAAAAATAAATGTGTGAAACAGCCCTGCATATTACATGCAACAAAAAAGTAGCTTGTTCACTGTTTCAGTTAATATTTTACATTTAGTGATTATGGACCTTGTGACCGAAAGTGGACAAAATTTGCAAGCACAGATGACTTTGATGTGCCGTTTGCATGTGGGTGGATGGATGCAAGCCAGTTTTCATGGAATAAGTGACATCCTTTTGAAAAGCTGCATGTTTGTTTGTGACGTTGAAGTTAGCTAGAAAGCTGTTTGTTAACACCAGATCAGACTGAGCTGTGTTCCTGAATGTGCAGTGGGGGTTGTTTTTCATATTCAGCTCGGGAACTGTGGCTCATATGGAAAGATGTGAGGATTTCTGGCTCATTTGCAGGTTGATAGACCCACTTGTATACATCCCCAAAGAAATTTAGCACCGTGGGGCAGACTGTCCTCACACGGTGGAAAATACATCACATCTATGCAAGGTTCTCTGTATTTCCTTCTATTAAAGACCCAGCTTGCACAAACGTACATCCACTCATCAGGGCACACGTGCAAATGATTATGTACATGCACGCACACACTCACATTTATTCAGATAAGACAGGCAGGATCCAAATAGCTCCAAAGGGGAGGTGGGGGGGAACTTTAATTAGGCTCTGACAGCACCCACTGAGAATTACTCCTGAATTCGACACTGTTTTTCAAATGTCACGATCAAGTGTTTTACTTCGAATAAAATGTGAGTCATTTTTCTGATTGTGTCACGTTCATGGATATTTATTTATTTATTTATCCATTCCCTTTGGTTTCCTTGGGGTAGCGTTGCAATTAACTGATTTAATAACAGCGTTCCACATGATTGATGCTGCATGAGTTTAGTTGGTAAACTCACAATGACCCGTTAACTGGACTCTGATGTGACTCTGCCGCTTCTGGGCATACAGGTGTACCGTGGATTTAGTTGAATTTCAATAACATCCTCATTTGAATCTCCTGTATAGTAATAATATCCCATTTGTCTTTGATTAATATCCCTCAAGAATTACAGGGATTTTTTAGGTTTTTCAATTTCGTTTCACTAAATAATTAGTGATTTATTGCTAATTTGTTTGAGATATTCTTGGTGATTCAAGGAAGCGTTCTTCTTATTCCTTTGTCAAACAATTTTTTTTTGCCTGTATTGCTTTTCATTCACAGTTTTATAGGTTTTATTGTTTTTCTTATGTTGTTTTAGTTGCAAATGATTTCGGTGTCATACCAGACCACAGTGTTAATACAGTAATAATGTAACATTGATTTCTTTACTTCAAGCACTACTTCAAGGAATATTATCCTAAATAAAACAAGAATATCAATTCTGAACTGTAACAATAGTTACTATGTTTTTTTTTAATGTTATCAGAACTTAATGATTTTTTTATGCAATCACAATAATACCATATATTAAAGAGCTAGAAAAGCACAAAGAGGGTTTCGTGATGTGCTTATGTTGTACACTCTAATTCCAAGTCATCCAACCCAATAAAAAACCCAACTGATTGCCTGCCCCAGTGTTAGATCAAATAGGGATCGGTCCAGCCAAATGGCCTTGACACAGCAGGGTTTGACCCACTGATTGGGTTGGGACTTCCACCCCCACGAATGGGCCAAACTGGGCCAACTCTAGTTCTTTGGCTATCACAGAGCGGGTCAAAGTAAAACCGAGAAGGTGGGTTATTAGACATTTTACAGAAAGACTGTTTCCATTGCAGACGTCTATACATTTGGAAATGTTTCTCAGTGTAATAATTGGTATTTTACTATAAAAATTCATATGAAGCATCATATGAAATTGTTTTGGAAAATACTGCACCTCCTGTGGAAAGCAAGAAAAAGAAAACTGAACCTGAAAGCAGACGTTTATATACCAATACACACTTTTTTCCCCCCTTGGATAATTCAGAATGACCAGTATTTTATAAGAGAGACTAATAAAGGCACTTAAATGCGTGTTCCCCTGTTGTGTCCATCAATGGGTTACCCGGGCTTTTTAATGGACGTCATACTGTAACTCAGCATCGTGAGTGTTCCACATTCATTTGAATTGTTTTCATTTCACTTCCATGGCAGAGCTGAGGACTTTGTTGAAATTTTAATGGATCTTTGACCTAGATTTGGTTTGCACACACATGTGTGTCTGATGTGTGGCAGTCTTACAACTGTCGGATGAAGAGTCACATTTGCCATTGATGGAACTGTGCAGAAATGTGGTGCTGGCAAGAATTCCTGTCATATAACCTTGTCTGCATGAGCCTGTATTCAAAGGAAATAATGAACTTAGTGAAAAGGAGAAAAAAAGTAACATCCCACTGATTAACATTTATGTATGGTTGCACTTTCACTGTTGAGTCCTATACATAATAATTTGCCCTTTATTTATACTTAGTATCTGCTTTATCTGAAGGAGTAAAGGGTTGAAAAGTCAGATAGACAGAAGCAGAAAAATGATGGACTCATAACTGACAATCATGACATTGCTCACTGTATGCACTGACAGAGTAAGAACTGAATTATAGCCATCTTCTTTTCAATTTGTCAGTTTGGTGTTCTCCCCCAGCCACTTTGTTTTGTTGCTAGCAGAGCAAAGGGGCATCTTTAGCAACATGAGAATGGTTAGGGAATGAAAGAATGAATAGACCCATCCAGTCTAATATTTTATACTTTTCTCAAAACTTGTCTGACAATCTTTTCTCGCCACAATTTGCATTCCTAAGATTAAGGGCATTTAAGCATCTTAGCGGCTACCAGATGACATGTTAGCTCTCACCTGAATATGACAGATCCTCTGCACGATTAATTAAAGCTGTTATGTTTGATTTCATATTTTAAGTTGATTTCTAAGTTCCTTATTTCGAACATTAAGAAGCACGTCAAAGGTTGGCATTCACAGCGTCCTTCTACAACTGCCAACCCAGCGCGTAATTAGAGGAGGTTTGTGCCATATGTGCTGTTATGTGGTGGATGTGGATCTTTGACTGGGATTTAGGGAAAAAAAAAGAAAGAATGAGGCATTAGGAGAGGATTCCTCTTCTTGGGTGATTAAAAGTAACCTTTAGAGCTATGTAGAAGCTGTTTGCCATGCCCTTTCTTTCCCTGCAAATGCCATCTTAGATCTCTGGTCTAATGATGCAGCAATAGTTTCAAGGCAATTACAATCCCTCCAAATTGATCCCAAAGCATTGGGCTTGTGAGTGGGAGAAATGATGCGCTAGAGTGGGCGCAGAGGTAGATGTTGATCCAACATGCAGATAGTTCAACGGTAAAACAAAATAGACCTGGACAGCGTGGAGTCATCACATATCCGGAACCACAGAAGGGGGCACACTGCGTTCTGCTTTTTGAGACCACGTCAGTGACAACATTCACTCTATCATGCCAGGAACAGTGGGACACACTGACTGTGCCGGCAGGCATGCAGAAAGCATGTGCGCCCTCGTCTGCCCTACCTATTTAGTATAGATAGGGCAGCTCCTTTAGCCGCCTCCAGGCATGGAAGCAGCAGGGGAGGATACATCCTGCGAGAGCCTTGTTTTTGTCATAGCCCTTGTCCTTGTAAGTGAGGGAATTCTGCAGGGACCTGCCAATCATGAAATCACGACAGCTGGCCACTTTGTTTTCTGTAAAAGTTATAAAAAAAACAAAACAAAAAATGTTATTTAAAGACTCAAGGTAAGTAAAAAGAAGAGCTAGGAGTAGGAAATGCGGAATAATTTGAGATTATGGCTGGTCATCTGGTAAAGATGAAAATGTAGAGGCCATATAATTCAACTGAATTCATAACTGAGCAGCTCATTAAAATATTTTCCCACTTATAGGCCCCAGATGAACTTGTAAAGAACTTATACATAGGAATGAGCTAATATTCCTCCAGTATGAGAGTTAGTATCGTTCAGAAAAACACTTATCTCAAGTCATTGCTGCTAAAGGCATTTATAACAAGAACATATTTCATCATGATCATACTTAAATTTTATAGAGTGCTTCTGCATTTTGGCTTAGTCATTGCTAAATAATGATTGTTTTATATGCCATATGTTCACATGAGTCATTGTTTTCCTTGGTGGATGTTTCCCTCTGATGCACCTCTTTCTGACACACTGCTCTGTTTGTGAACCGTCATATTGCATTTGTCATAATGAACTGTTGTGTTTGAATTGAAATAATTGCACATACAGTGTTTTTTCTGTGTTTGAAACATGTTTTGTTGTCAATTTTTTTTTTTTTTTTCATCTGTATGTTATTTTGTGCTAAATCAGATTTTGTACATATTTTAGACTTAAAGCTTTGTCATAATGATAAATGCTGAACCTGGATAGTTTTTCTTTCAGGCAAACAGAAACATGTGTGTTTCTGTTTGATAGTTATTAATTGAGGACAACCTTGTTGTTTTTCCATGCGCCCTAAAATAGATTTGACCTTTGGCCTTTAACACCTCACGCATGCAGGCCGATAGTAACTGTGTTAGGTAAGTGTGAAGTTCACTTGGGAAACAGCAGGCTGCATAGTGAACTGCATGCATTCACTCCTTCCACCGTAGGGACTCCTAAGGCTCATAATCACAGTCCAGCACGAGTAGGCAGATGGCCTCCAGTTTTCCTGTGACCTCACCAAATCTTCTGCCTCAACTCTCTCTGTATTCAGTGTAAAAGCCTCAAGAAGGGTTTTGACATGGGGCTCTCGGATCAGCATCCACCTCTAGTCTGAAGTTGGGGCTTAGGAGTTAAGGAGAGTAATTTCCCATTTTCACATCCTCCTCAAATCTTCCAGTCTGTCCTACAAGTTAAGTTGGAAAGTAAGGAAGCTGGAGAGCAGGTGTACGATGATTGGGATCAGTGTAGCAGAAAGCTGTGGGTTCCAAGATCCAGGCCTGACGGTTACAGTGAGCTCTACTCTCCTAGACTCTCTCCTAAACCCCAGCTGAGGCCATCTGCCTGGGCGACAAAACATGCCCAGTTAGTCACAGTTACCATACTGAGGATGCTCATGGATATGATTGCAATAAATGAACCTTTTCTAACAAGCTTTTTCAACAAAAGCAACAAAAAAAAAAAAACATAAATAAATTACGCTGCAATAGTGCTCACAGTCTCAATTGATTATTCAGTGATCAATGAAGTGATAGTTAGTCTGGTTGGTTTTGAATTAAACAACTATGGACACTGATGCTACAATTGTTTAATTTTTCATTGGACCAATAGGAGAAAGCACTGGGAGAGCTCATTAGTCATGAGATTATGTGAAACACGTTAAGTCATGAATGAGAGACTGAGTGGTTACTATGGGTGGGACAGTACGGGTAACTCACTATTCAATACTGTGGTGATATGTGGTCCACGATAACGGTAATATATCACGATATCTACGATATTCGATATATTGTAAGAAATTTCATCGATATATCACGATATATGTGACTGAAAGAGAAAAAATATCCATAAAAAGGAAAACGTCTGTAGTTATGCATTAATTCAATGCCAAAACTTCATACAATGTACAAAGAAAGTGCATTTGTATATTGCCTCACTGCCTTCTAGGCTTGTAAATGTAAACACTGTACAGCTGGACCAATTAAAGTGCATGAACATAATAACATGTTTTTATATAAACCAGGACAGTGCACTGCTTTTTTTCTAATACTGAAAAGTCAGTAAGCAACTTAATTTAGCATAGTACCTCACTGCCTGTAAAGGGCTAATTGCCCTTATTTGGTCATTTATTTATTCAGTTACTTCTCTTGTATAAATATTTATGATTTACATTATTTTAGCACCTGTCTTTAATTGAAAGGATGAACGATCCTTTGAAAGGATGAAAGGAGAACTTTATTTTGAAAGGGACTTTTATTTTGAATGTTCGGACCGGATATCTTCCATCGCAGTTAACGTTTTTTGTTGTTTCTTTTTGCTGCTGCAGCTGCTGCGTGTGTGAGATTTCAACAGATTTTTTTGTTATAGTGTCTCAGTTAGAGAGGAAAAAGGAATTAATACGTTTGTAAATATTTGTTTGAAGTGTGTTGTAAGATGAATATCTGTTTTCTGCAGCTCTTTTACGGTGTGAAGGAACTTAATAAAATCCTGAACATCAGTTGAAGATTCCAACGTTTCCAACGTGACAACCGCGTAAATCCATTATGTGTGTTGTAATAAAATATCTGTATTTGCCGTCAGTTCATCGATTATTTATTGCGACAGAGAGCGCAACAATATATTGCATTATCGATTTTTTCCCCACCACTAGTTGTTACTGTTCACAATGGATAATTTTAAGGTTACTCTTGCTGGATCCAGGGAACTGGCAAAGGACAATTTAGGTAGGCAGTTCCTGAAATTTCCCCTCTCCCTGACATCGCAGGGTCCAGGCCAGGATGCAGAGCTGTAGTTTAACACACTTCTCTGCTGCTTCTCGAGGACCAACGCCTGCCAACAAAACTATAAGATTACATGATGTAACTGGTAACTCTAACCAGGTGCCTAGCAAAATAGAAGTAGTTGCAGTTCCCCGCCCTCCACTAGTTCACCAGGTGCGGCGTTATAGAGGCGTTAACCAAAATAATCTTGTAAAAATTAAAACCAATGCACATTTGGTACCAATAAGAGACCGAAAAACTAGATGCGGACTACTAAATATACGATCATTAAGCTCCAAGTCTCTGTTAGTAAACGATATAATCACAGAGAGCAGGAGTGATATTTTCTGCTTAACAGAAACATGGTTACAGGATGAAGAGTATGTTAGTTTGAATGAATCAACTCCGCCCGGCTACTTTAATCATCACATTCCTAGAAACACGGGCCGGGGCGGAGGAGTCGCAGCAATTTATAACTCCAGTCTCCAAACAAAAATTGAACCTAAGTGCAATTATAATACATTTGAAAGCCTCACGCTTAGTCTGAAATTTCCGAGCTGGAAATCAGAGAAGCCAGTTGTGTTAGTGGTAGTGTATCGGCCCCCTGCTGGCGCTTATCTAGAGTTTTTGTCTGAATTTTCAGATTTCCTTTCTGGATTATTGATCAGTACAGATAAATTCATCATAGTGGGTGATTTTAATATTCATATGGATGTTGAAAGCGATAATCTTAAATTAGCTTTCAATTCTCTTCTAGAATCAATGGGTATCTCACAAAAAGTGGACGGGCCGACGCATTGTTTTGGTCATACTCTCGATCTCGTTCTCACCTACGGTGTTGAAACTGATGGTCTGTTGGTGTCACCTGTTAACTCCCTTTTATCCGACCATTATTTAATAACGTTGGAATTGAATGTTGTTGATGTTGAAGTGCAGGGCAGGAGGTATTATTTTAGCAGATGTTTGTCTGATGAAGCTATTGCTAAATTTAAGGAGACCGTTGCTCGTCTTGCGACAGTGGAAAATAGTGAAGCCTCTACTGAAGCAATAGAGGCCAGTGACCTGGGTTCTACCTCTGATGTTGATTTTCTTGTTAGTAACACTGCTGATCTGTTGCACTCAGCTTTAGATGAAGTTGCTCCTTTGAAAAGGAGGGTTTCTAGCCACAGGAGCTTAACTCCCTGGTACAATTCAGATATTCGCATGTTGAAACAAAGCGTGCGTAAAATGGAAAGGAAGTGGTACTCTTGTAGGTCTGTAGACTCTTATCGTGAATGGAAAGATATTCTAATAGTATATAAAAAAGCCATTCGCAAAGCAAGAACAGCTTATTATTCAACGTTGATAGAGGATAACAAAAGTAACCCACGTTTTCTGTTCAGCACTGTAGCCAGGCTGACAAAGAGTCACAGCTCTGTGGAGCCGTGTATTCCTGCAGCTCTCAGTAGTGAGGACTTTATGAGCTTCTTTAACAGTAAAATCACGAGAATTAGAGAAGAAATCAACCAGCCGGTTGTGGGCGTTTCTTCAGCTTTAGCGACTTCCCTAGGCTCTGACTTGTCTCTAGACTGTTTTGATCCTATAGACCTCCCTGAGCTGACCTCACTCGTTAATAGAGCTAAGTCAACCACATGTATGTTAGACCCCATCCCGACTCGACTATTCAAAAATGTTTTTTCTCTTATTGGTGTGACAATACTGGACCAAATCAACCTATCCCTAAGCTTAGGATATGTACCACAGGTTTTCAAAGTGGCAGTAATTAAACCTTTACTTAAAAAACCTTCCCTTGACCCAGACACCTTAGCTAATTATAGGCCAATTTCTAACCTTCCATTTGTATCTAAAATTCTGGAAAAGGCAGTTTCAAGCCAGTTATGTGACTATTTGTATAGAAATGATCTGTTTGAAGTCTTTCAGTCAGGGTTCAGAATGCATCATAGCACAGAGACAGCACTGGTTCGAGTTACGAATGACCTTCTTATGGCCTCAGATAAGGGATTAGTGTCCATATTGGTTTTACTGGACCTCAGTGCTGCTTTTGACACTGTTGATCATGGCATTTTACTGCACAGGTTAGAGCATGTTGTTGGGATTAAAGGGACAGCTCTACGTTGGTTTAAATCATATCTATCTGACAGGTTCCAGTTTGTTCATGTACATGAGGTTTCTTCAGAACAGTCGAGGGTCTGTTATGGTGTTCCGCAGGGTTCAGTGCTAGGGCCAGTCTTGTTCAGTTTATACATGCAGCCGTTGGGAAGTATAATCCAGAATCACGGCATACACTTTCATTGTTATGCTGATGATACGCAGCTCTACTTGTCTATGAAGCCGGATGAAACAGAACCGTTAGTTAAACTTCAGGCATGTCTTAGGGACATCAAGGACTGGATGTCCAGAAATTTCTTGCTTCTAAATTCAGATAAAACAGAGGTTATCATTCTTGGTCCAGAGCATCTTAGGAAGGGATTAGATGGTGTTGCGATGGCTTCCAGTGCAACTGTGAGAAACCTTGGTGTTGTTTTCGATCAGGATTTGTCGTTTAAACCATATGTTAATCAGGTTTGTAAAATAGCGTTTTTCCATCTCCGTAATATTGCAAAAATTAGGAAAATCCTCTCGCAGAGGGATGCAGAGAAACTAGTTCATGCGTTTGTATCTTCTAGACTGGATTACTGTAATGTGTTGTTAGCAGGATGTCCAAGTAATTTGCTGAATAGGCTCCAGCTGATCCAAAATGCAGCAGCACGAGTACTGACAGGAATTAGCAGGAGAGACCACGTCTCTCCAGTGTTAGCGTCGCTCCATTGGCTACCTGTAAAATTCAGAATTCAATTTAAAATTTTATTACTTGCATATAAAGCCCAAAACGGCTTAGCTCCGCAGTATTTACAAGATTTGATAGTGCCTTATGTTCCTGGCCGAGCTCTCCGCTCCCAGGGTGCAGGTTTACTCGTAGTTCCTAGAGTATCTAAATGTAGATTTGGAGGGCGGGCGTTCTGCTATCAGGCACCATTACTTTGGAACCAACTTCCAATCTGGGTTAAGGAGGCTGACACCACCTCCACCTTTAAAACTAAACTTAAAACCTTTCTGTTTAGTAAAGCTTATAGTTAGTGTTAAGTAAACCTCTAGCTGGTGTTGGTAAATCTCTAGGTAGTGTAAACTTTAGTGTGTTAGAGTCAGTAGTCATTGTCGCAGCTATAGAACAAAACTATAATAGTTAGTCTCAAATATAGCTTCGCGGTAGATATGCTGCTATAGGCTTATGCTGCAGGGGGACACCGACATGATCCGCTGGGCGGTGCCTCTCACCCTTCTTCTTCTCTCCTTTTCCCTGCCTCTCTTCTCCATTACCATTTTTATTTATTATAAATATCTCATAGCTATCATTTTTGTCCATTGTTCCTGTAGTTTCTTGTGCCGGCCCCCCTTTTTTTTCTCTTTTGTGTATGTTTGCAGGCCGGAGCCTCAGGAGCTGCGTTCTGGCCTGTGTTCCCGGCCCTCCCCCCCCTCTGGTCATCCCATTGCTTCTTCCACCTGCCTACGTGAATGTCTGCTGTTGCTGCTTCCGCCTGCCTGCACCCCCCCCCCCTCTGGTCATCCCGCTGCTGCTTCCACATGACTGTTGTGTGCTGCTGACGCCCCCCCCCCCCTCTGGTCATCCCGCTGCTGCTTCCACATGACTGTTGTGTGCTGCGGACGCCCCCCCCCCCCCCCACCTCTGGTCATCCCGCTGCTGCTTCCACCTGCCTGCTGTGTGCTGTCGACGTCCCTGACTCCCCCAGTCTGGCCTTCGGCAGGAGGGTCCCCCCTTATGAGCCTGGTCCTGCTCAAGGTTTCTTCCCTCCTAAAGGGGAGTTTTTCCTTGCCACTGTTTGGCTTAAGGCTTTTCTCCCACTAAGGGAGTTTTTACCTGCCATTGTTTATATAATAATTGCTCGGGGGTTTATGTTTATGTTTATGTTTATGTTTATGTTTATGTTTATGTTTATGTTCATGTTCATGTTCTGGATCTCTGGAAAGCGTCTAGAGACAACATCTGTTGTATTAGACGCTATATAAATAAAATTGAATTGAATTGAATTGAATTGAAATTTACATTACAAGTGAAAACACCTGTAAAATAGTTGTCAGCTTTTCTGTTTACTTTTGATTTCCAAAACACATGGACCAAAATGCATGTGGTTGAAGCCGGATAGCCGAGCGTAGCATGAAAGCGTGTGACATTTGGGAAATCGTATACCAAAACCACTCCGTATTAGATGAACGATTGTCACTCGAAAAGGAAGTGGAAATCTTTTGTAACGAGAAAACATTCAGGCAGAGTGAATGAGACCTTTGCAATCAGAACTGTCCCTGTCCAAAGTAAAATCAACTGCCAACATTAGCAGACTCACCTATTGTGATTAAAAATTGTCTGGAGCAGACAACTGTAGGTGAATCCCTGCATTTGGACATCTTCCACAGCACAGTTTAATCACTTTTAAACAGATGAAAGAATTGGCTTTGATGATGACTACAGCTGTGTACAAAGGTAAACATTGGCTTTTCCTTTTGTACTTACTTCGCTCCCTGCAGTGATGGCCATCTGAACTTGGATGCTTTGTGTATGTTGTCGGCTGCCACCTACCGCCTCTCACTGTTCAGCGACGTTTTGTAGTTAATTGTGGATTGCATACTTTTGTTTACCCTCTGCACCACGTTTACTTCTTTTGAGGAAGTTGAAAGTTGTGTGTTCTCCCACTGTCACTTGCAGGCTCCATCTGGTGTGGATGCTATTAAATGAACAGATCAAGTATTTCAGTGAGAGTATTTGTGGCTGCTTACAGAGATGCAGTCAACAGCAATCTAAGATGCTAACGTTTCCAAGCACTTAGTTTGGTTTTGAATAAACTGATGACTCAGTAGTCCTAAAGAACATTTGTAGTGATTTTGATCTGTTTTGTCTTTTAGGAACATACTGTAGGTAACACATTCATCAGAAAACTTTTCCTCTAGTATCATTGATGTACATGTACTTTGACATATCTGATGACTATTTCTACTGGAGCCTGAAAAGAAATCTTTGAAAGAACATTTGTAGATTTTAAGTCGTACCACATACTGTATCAAAACTAGCCGTACTTATTTAATTCTGTTAGCGCGGCATAGCTTTCCTGGTTACTGTAAACACATTTTTAATTTGGGCCAGCTGCGAAGCATTTTCATTTGTAATTCTTGGCGTCAAAATAAATAAATAAAATGAACCGAAAATCCTAGAAACCTATTTGTTTGCAATCCACGCGTGAAAGAAAGTGCCCAATTTGCAAGATTGCAATAGTTGATGTGGAACTCAATTACTGCTCTCCCACTTCATGGTTGCTTGATCAATCGCAGGCAGCTTCTCTAGATGTACATAGTTTTTATAGCCCTGCCAGCAAGTGGGTGTTCATTTACATACAGTACAACGCAGAAACATATGCAAATAGAATACCACAAAACCATATCCACATTTTTAACTTGACATCACAAGAAAGTTGTTGATTAAACCCATTTTGAAATCTATATTTTAAGTGGATGCCAGCGCTCTTTGATTAGTAGCCCTGCCTTGCAACAGAACATGGTTCGGAGTAACTTTCTCTCTTTGAATAGCTGTTTCGCCTTTCGCCTTCTTTTTTGGTGTAAATTTCCAAGCGTTCTGCAGGGAATGCTGTTCAGGCTGAACCGTTTGACACAGTGTGAGATTCTGGCTGCCTCTTTGCTTGTGGGGGACATTCTTTGCCTTTGTCTTCTGGTTTGGGGGTGGTAGGGTGCGGCTGTTTCTGAGGCTCCTCGCACATTAAACGCTAGATAGCTGCATTCTTATCCCTTTGCTCTATCTGACTCCTTCCGTGCACAAACTCACACACTCAGCCTGGGCTCACAGCTGCCTTTTCCCACCTTTCTAGCATCTCCTCCCAGTTTAATCATGTGGGAAAATATTTATTCATGGTCTGTTATTATTACCTCCCTTGGATGTGTTGATGAGGTTGTCTTTTATCTGTACTGTGTCTTGGAGTCGTCTGTCTTCAAGGTGAACTATATGGTTTGAGCAAGGAAATTCCTGCTACTACCATAGTCTGTGGATTAAAGCTAAACAGAAATGTTCCTAAATGCAGTCATGGAATAGTATTGTTGTGGGTTTTCTCAACCATATTACATTTCAAAGAAAATCAGGATTTATTGCTGATTTTCAATACAGTGTTAGTAATACTATATTACTTTTTTACTGTGTTTATTTTTGATGTCCGCATGCATATATCACCTCCGAAGAAATAAAGCAGATTCTCTAAGTGTTTTCTTTTAGTCCAAAATGGAGAAAATCAAAATGACTACTAGGAAACATACATTCACAAAATGCATCTGCAAATATATATGTATATAAATATACATACATATGGTGTGTGGATGCTTCTCTGCTCAAGAGAAGCTTGTTTGTTCCTGTTTTCATCAAATGTCTCAATGACTTTCATCCTATGCTCTTCGGGTTTTGTGTCTGGATGCTGATCATTTCTGCACTCAGGTAGTGAATCGTGTTCATCATGCAGCCATAGTTGTAAAGCAGCTCCTGTATAGTGGCCTGTAGAGAAACACCATTTAAGTCCACTTTGCAAATCTTTTTCCCCACTTTCTTGTATTTAATCCGATAAATGGAAACCCAGAGGGCAGCAATGTCACATCCGTAGTGCTGGCTTTTAAAGAGATTTGCTACAGTGTGCTGCGTGATCAACACTTCACAGGAACCTGTTCATAGTTCTCATCTCTATTGGAGGAAGTTTCACCTTTTTGTGTCCACACAGCAGGAACTTTGGCTCCCTGTAGTTGATATAACTGTTTTATAAGGTATCTTTAATTGCATACTTATTTTCTTTGTCACAAAATTTTGCGTACTGCAAAAAAGTTAATGTTGCAACATGATCCGCAGTCTTTATAGGAGACCTGTTGAAACCGTCTCACAACACCGGCTACATTAACACCGTACATAGATAAATCCTCTCAGATTCAAGTCGGTTTTATTCACCTTTATTTGTATAGTGCCGGTTCATAACAAAAGTAATCTCAAGGCACTTTACACAGCAAACAATTTCATTAAAGTCCAATCAAAGACAATCCAGTTAAGTCCAAGTCCAATACCATCCCATATATTGTAATTCAGTTAATCCAGTTAATTACAAAGGAGTCCACATTCCAAGTTCACATAATACAAATAAATAAAAATAGCCTCGTTAATGATCTAGCAGATTGCATCATTGCTTTGGTGCAATCTCCCAAACTAAGAGCACTGACACGAACGGCTCGTAAGTACTTCACCCAAAGACATAGGAAAGTATCGCCAGTGAAGCCCACGATCCTGCACAACTCTTTGGATGCGTGCTGCTACAATAAAGTCAGTTTCTAATTTTCTTAGCCTGACCAGCTGTTTTCATATCTTCCTAAGTAAATCATGATTTAAAAGCATTCATCAGCATTGCGACCTTGTTCTTTAAAATTGCAGAGCACCGTCTAAACCTTTACGAAGGCAAGGTCAGGCAGTTCGTTTGTCTCAGGATTGCAAGCGCCAATCATGACCACTGGCTGGACAAGGCTATACAGCTAATTTGCCTTTTCTTGGGGGAGCTTGTGCAATGAGAAGCTGGGCAAACTACAATAAGAAGTTAAGACAAGCTTGGTAGAGAAGACAGTAGAAACTTTGTCTACACTGATTTTTTTGGGGGGGGGTTGTAAGGATGTAATTGAACCCAACAGCAGCTCAGTTCTACCACTTTTTTTGGCATACATTCAGATCCCATTTTACTGAATGAGTAAAAACATACAGAGTAATACACAAGCTATTTTAAGGCCAAAAGTGGTATTTTTGTGGCAAAATGTACAATTCTAAGAATCAAAGATGTGTTCTTAGGGGCTATAATAACTTTGATAGTAACAACCGCTGTGGTACTTTAAAGCGTTTAAGACATTATCTGACTTGTTCCCTTGAGATTGACTTCTCTCTTGTCTTCATATGAAAGTCTTTATAGTTTTGCTTGCCCACAGAAATGGTGTCTTGTACAAGGATCCTTGCAAATGTTTACTGTAAATCTTTTTAGAGGCTTAAAATTACATTTTCATTTGCAGGCAGCCCGCTGTCATTGGGATTTGTCACAAATCGTGTTTTTTTTTTTTGCCCTCAACACAGTTCATGGATTTAAATGCATTTTTGCTGACGCTCTTCATAATGGTACTTCTAAATAGATACAGGGAAGTGTTACATTGTCCAAGCACATGTAGATCTGTTTGATTGGATTAATGGAAATGATATATTAGATTTTCTTAATGTCAACCACAAGTCTGTATTGGATTAGTCTTTCCATTTCAGTAAACATGGAAAATATTAAACTCAAGTACTGGATCTTTTTGGAAAAATAAAGTTTTGACTTATTTGCCAGAATACTACATGGCAGTACCTTGTTTGCACTGCTACAGATAAATGCTGGAGAAAGTGTAAGCTCACTGCACAGAATCACGTATGGTTGCTGCCTGAAGTGACCTTTTAGCAACTCGTTTTTTAAATCCCCTTACATACCGCGGGCCACAGGAGGGAGTTGGGTCTCACCATATCAGCAGTGATGAACCAAAGTGTGTAGTTATAGACACCTTGATACATAGTTTCAAGCTTTGTATATTGAGAGCTCCCCACTTTGTGTTAGAAATATTCCATGCAGCAATCATGTTCATTTTTTCAAAGTCTAGATATAACCAATTTATCAAACACATAGGAACATGTCAAACTTCATTCAGTTTTGCTCCACAATGAAAACTCATCATTTACCAATCAATATATCTGTACAGCTGAAGTCAGATGTAGGGATGATGAAATATGAATTATGAGTTTGCTGAGGCCTTCTTTTTTGGGGACATCCATCATTGTCAACAAAATGAGTCCAGCAAATATTCAATTACGACCTCAGGGCTCCATTCCTCATTCATTATTCTCGGGTTAATTTGCAACTCTAGATTTGTCTTTTGTCACTTTCAAGCCAAGAAAAAAATGGTTAAATAATTACTTCTACTTCTCATCCTCCTGTCGTGAGAAAGACGCGTCTTCAAATGTTTTTTTTAGCGAATGCATGTGAAAATGGCAGCATATACTGAACGCTCCGGCCATGATGGCCTTCCCATGTACCATTCACAGATTCTCACCTTACAACTTGTTTTACCTGTTCATATGTTCTCCCTCTAAGGGCTACAAGATGACTTAGTAATGCAAAGAAAGAACTGGTGAAAATGAGGTGTCTACTGCTGAATAATTCTGCTTCCAAAAGAAAGAAAAGGTATACATTAATACATGGATAATGTTGACCATTGGCGTCCAAACTTTTGGAAGAAACAATGACGTTATCCCAGTTTCAGGTGCAGCAGTTTTTGTTTGACTCATTTGTTGGTGTAGTACACATGTTTTCACGCTAATTCCAGCAAGCGATGTCTCATGTGTAGTCCTCACTGGAGTGTTGGTAGCATCAGCATTATTTCTTTTCACAAAGTCTGCAATTTTCTACCCACTGTGCCATCTCACATAGAAAACTATTGGCTGCAGACTTTTTTTTGTCTTGCCTCAGGCTGCCAAGCTCACTCACTGATTGCCTTTTCGTCAGGGGGGAGGGGGGTGTGCAGTGTGGTGGAGGTGAATGTGGCGCTGAGTGGCAAGTGGTGGGGGAGCAGTGGGAGAGCCATTGGCTGACCGGATGAAAGTTAAACACTGGCCTGCGGTCTTGTCTCACAGCTGGAGTGAGCTTGTTGCCTTGGGGCAGGGGCCCATTTTATTGACCGACTTGGAACCCCTCACCCTCTCCATCCTTGTTTCACGTGGAGATTTCCTGCACAAAGCCAAGTCTTAAGAGGTACCCGTGTTTTGCTGATTTAATTGTCCACAGTTATAGCCAGAAAAATACTAGATTCTTCCTTTGTAACTTACCACAGAGTGCTCAGCTGCAGATATAAGGTTTCATGAGGCTGAGTGTCTTTTACTGTACCGCTTCACTCATCCAGGTAGGCCCCCGGTCACAGTGATCCGGAGTTTGTGATTACTAGAGTTACGATCCACATGAGTCCTTTGACCACCGATGAGGAAAGGTCAGCCCCTAATTGAGTTCTTATGGTAGATACATCAACATCTGTCATCTGCAGTTGTTAAAGTGGACTGCTTGTAGTTCAGTTACCTACTGAAAAATCATTGTGCCTTGTGTGTTGATATATCTACACATGGGTGGATTTGAAAACCACAGCAATATCAGTTTCTGCTTTTTGTCCAATACTGTGTTCAAGTACTCATGCTCATACAAGTACCCTTCATTGTTTAAGTAAAAAGGTGAGCTTGTGTCAGTTCTTTGTGTTAAACAACTTATGAAGACACATGTAAAGTGATCTCTGTAGGAAGCCGCTGTTTTGTGTAGCAAACTTTGCACTTTTTCATGTTCAGACATAAGTCATGGCATTAACTCAACCTTTTTGACAATTTACCAAAGAATGTCTGTGAAGTGAAAAACTGCTACAGTCTGCAAAATTAGCATCACCAATAAGTTTGTTATAATAACCAGACTCATGTATTTTGAGTAACTGAAGTACTTTATGAGCAACTTTATGTCACAACTTATCAAACAAGTCTCCTAAAACCTGTTTGCAGTGACCAATGGAGAGCCAATGAAAACTTTTTTTGCAGTTTGAGAAATATCTTGATTGGGAAATATTGACATTTTAAGATAATAATACTTGGCACTGCAAAGAAATGTAATTTTTTTTCCTGACTTATTTTAGATAGCAATTTCTTTTAAAACTTCCAGTATTATAAAAGTAGTAGAAAAATTGGCAGAGTTCTTCTACAATGATAACATTTTTTTCCCTCAGGATCTGCCAGCACCTTTTCTCAGTGGAGCCAAAATTTGATGTCCCAGAATAAATACAATACTCCATACTTAAGGGCCAAGTACTGAAGCTGTATAGGAATCTAATATAGTTATCTCGTTTCTTAACCCTTTATCACTCAGCAAACACCACTCCCTGACAATTCTTCCATTGTTTTTGTTATTATTATTGTATAGTAGTAATAGTATCATTATTATCAAAGGAATTCTGGATACAAGCTATTTTTCCTCTTGTATCCCCTCATATCCTACTTTTTCATAGATACAAAGATGTTACCTTAACTGTTGCTTTTTGTCGGGATGGTATATCACAATGTTCAGTAACTGTCCATGAACATTCAGAAGTTATTCAGAAGCATACCTCTGAATACATGTAAATGAAGGCAGGTTTTTATCTTTAATCAGAAACATCACAACTCTCAACATTTTAAAGCAGTTCTTAAACTGTATTCTTTTTTTTTATTTAGAAATGTCAGATGTAGCTCTATACCACTGCACACTTTGTGTAATTTGTAATATGAATTGTAATATTAAAATTCATGCATCTATTCTGCATTTAATCATTCTATTGAAATAGTTTTAATTTTATATTGCATTATGTACAAAAATTATAATTTATCTTCAGGGTCGCTCTGTGTTCTTGGATGCATTGTGCATTCAGTCTACCTGGTTGTACGGCTGTTTTCTATCATTCATCTGTTCAAAACCCTTGAAATGATTATGTGTGGGAATTTCAAAGCAATGTTACTAAAATCAAATCACATTAAAGAACAATTCAGTGCTGAAAAAAGCAATTTAAAAGTAAAAAACAAACAAAATCCAAGGTCTTTAATTATCCATCAGACTGTAAAATTATTCCTTTAAAAACAGCGTTACAGAAACAATACTATACAATAATATATATATATATATATATGTAGTTATTATGTCATATACAATATCTCTAATATTTTTTTTCTTTACAGTTCAATTAAGTTTTATTTATATAGCATTTATAACAATAGTTGTCTAGGCACTTTCTCCAATTCTTTCACTTGACTCTGTTAACTAGACTTCAGACTAACTTCTTCTCATAGAAATATACACAAACCTAATTTAAACATCAGTATATAGCACATTTATTTAAAATGTAGCTAAATCAGACCCACAGTCAGAAAAATGGCACTGGAAATGCAAATAACCTTATCTCAAGACCGTAGTGGATACCGTCACCCTAAAGATATTTAGAGTAAAAGAAAATATAAATAAATAAAAAATGCAGATGGGATCCCTGGTTTGTGTAGCAACTTGGGCAGAATTGTAAAAAATAAATAAATATGTTTTTACATGGTACCAGGCACTTTTTTGAACAAGATCAAACCATGTTTCTATGGCAACTGTGCCCACACAAACTACTTGTCATCCTCATCACTTGTTGCAGCTATATTTGTTGACTTTTTTGTTTTCGGTGTTTGATATTCGTTGGACTCGGTGTTGACTATTGTACATATGTTTTGTTTAGTTTCTGTTAGAAGATTGGCCCTTTTCTTTCCCTTATGCTGATTTGGTTTCCTCCCCAGTTGTGCCGGTTCTGTTAGATATAGTTAAGCTCAACATGTCGGCTAGGTCCTTTGACGCAGTGAAGTATTTTAGCGCCTGCTAATGTTATTTCTCTTAATTGAATTTATCATATTCAATAATATTTTGTTCACTCTACAATTTTTGTAAAATGGAAATTCTAGCAATTCTGCTGGTGTGGGGCCCATTCATTACACCTGGACAGGCGGTGATGGAACAACACTCTGGTCCCCCTGATAAATATACAATGTCATCTTATTAATACCCCCAACACAGCCAGGGCAGCTGCAATGGATTTTCTATCTAAATGGATTAAGCTTTCATTTTTTTTCACCCAAGAAAGAGAGAAAGAAAAAACTTTCAGCCTGACCTCTGCAATGTCACTTGTCACTGATGTGCGTCTTGACAATTGTCCTTCACTGAGGGGATTTGTGAGAAGAAGAAGGAATGGGAAAAGGGGACCAGATAGGATGGTTGAGTCAGCCCCGGATTTATGCGTCTGTAACAGAGACATTTATGAGGGGACTATTGCCCGTTTTCTTTGGGGGGAGTTGCCTGTTTGCCACAGAAGCTGCTGAGCAAATATTAGCTATCTTGGTGCACCTGCTGCCATTGTTGTATTCACTCCATCTTTCCAGCCCGCATCCGTATACTCTTCATTTGTCATGAAAACAAAGGAAGACAGACACACAATAGAGGAACATATTAGAAGTGCTTTGGCCGCTCATTTGTGCTTTGACACGACATAAACTATGATGACCCCCCCCCCCACCCACCCTCACACACACAGTGCTGGTGCTGCACTCATTTAATCAGGGGTAACAGGTGTTTTACACACAGATTTATCTGTAACTAATCACAAACTTCACAAGAAACTGGCCGCTGCTTTTCTGTCCCACAAACCTATTACATGTGTTGAAGCCTCTAATCCCTCTTTTCTTCACCAATGTTTATTTAGTCCTGCTTTATAGGCAAGGCATGCTATTCTGGACCATCATTTCTAATTCAGTTTAATCAAACCCATTTCCAGAAAAGTTGAGATTTTCTCTAAAATGCTACAACTTATGCATGCATGTAAGCTGCGTGTATATTATTTGAATTTTTCTTTCTTTTTTAATCGACACATATTATATAATGAAAATGATCTCCAGTCAGTTCATTGAACTATTGGACATTTTTTACAAAGGAAAACATATCTTCATATCTTCCAGCCTTGATTCCAACTCCACTAACAATTAGGGAAATAGGTCATTCAAAGACAAATAACTAAATGAATACATGTTAAGTTACAATAAATATTGGGTTTAAAAGGAGCATCTACAGAAAATGTAGTCTTTCCCCCTCCTTTACTCTTGACACTCTTTCTAAGTTTCCATTTTCCATTAGTTTCCTCACAGTGGGAGAAACCATCATACCACCATGATCTGTATGATCATGCATGATCGTAGATGTACCTTGGAGATTTGACACTCAACAGTCTCATGCTACAACCTTCTATGCATCAAACATGAAAAGATCAACTGAGCTGCTCAGTAAACGGCTCAAAAGCCAGTGTCTGATGTTACAGGGGTTCATCAGGGCCCATGACAGAAATGACTTGCATGCACTTGAAAATACTGTTAATGCAGTGTTGTGTAGTATAGTGACATATTTTCACTTGAGGTCTGATTATTTCAGTACAAAAATGAAAAACTTCATCCAGCACAACCTACAACTGAATAGCTGCGAGGAATGACTGTGTGTGCCTGACGGGCCTATCTGCATTCAGATCTGTCTCATTTAAGATATATGAGGCATCGTAAAGAGGAGAGTCAGACAACGACAACCACAGACTGCTGAACAGCTGAAATCCTGTAATCATGGCCTGGTTTCACCTCATTTAAAAAAAAAAAACAGAACACGTATATTTAAAAGGAAGCGTGTAATAACACAATGCTAAACAACCCTCTGGCATTGAATTCTAGATTTGATTATATTTTCTGTATTTCTCATGTATTCTTTCAGAACCCATTCGTTGTACTATACTAGTTAGTGTTGTGTTGACAATCTACCATAAAATAACTGCCACTGAACATGCAACGCAGTGGTCATATCTCTTTTCATTCTCTTCAGTTTCATTCCCTGTAACTGCATTGAGTGTCCTCTTATCTTGTACATGCGTCTTTCGACATGTGTCTCCACTGTCTTAGCTGAGCGTGTGCAAACACACACTCATGCATTCTTGCAGACATAAACACCAGTGTCCCCATAACCAAACCAGAGGGGGGTCCCTGAAGTTGCCCACAATTACTGTGTGTATTGTTGCTTTCTCATTATGTCTGATAGGACACAGCACTTCTGCTCTTCTGCTTTCCCCGGTGAATGCCTCCTACATCATCTGCTTCCTCAGTGCAAACACACACAGAATTTGCATGGTGAGTGTGTGGGTAGATGAGTGAGGATGCAGGGCAGAGTCCATCTATTCATTGCTTCAGAAAATCTTAACAGGATGTCAAGACTTCCTTTAAGATTTTTACTTAATTCTTGTAAAAGCACAGAAAGGTTCTGGTCAGGAGTTTTTAATATCAAAGAGAGAAATGAGCTGCAAGATAAAGCTGAATCCCAGCCATGCTCGTGAGTGCAAGGTCTTTGCCTAATTTACAAGGTTAAAAGAATTAATGCGGTTTAAAGAGCCGTTTTTACAGCAGTTCAGTGGGACAACAAACATGAATATTATAAATCCTCATGAATTAAAAGATTATTAGGTCTCACTATTTTTCATGTAAAAAGAAAATATGTGAAAACCTTTTAATAATATAATGTTTTGAAATTTGGGAGGTTAAAGCACTAGGAAAGATAGATTGTAGTTTGAACTATTTTAAGTACCCCCTTTTTTGTGCTTGACACTTGTTATCAACCTATCTCTTGAACACTGAATCTATCAATCAATCAATCAGTCTTTGTTTGTGTAGCACCTTTGAACAACGAGGTGTGACCAAAGTGGTTAACATTTAAAATAAAGAAAAAAAATCAATTAAAAATCTAATTAAAATGAAAGAATAAGAAAAGTGACAGTGCTACCATGACAACACTCACATGTAGCTGGGTTGTGTTTGTTTTTTTTTTCTTCTTTTCTTTTATTTTATAAACTGGCAATGAGCTGAAATGATGGTTTGAGGTCTCCAAACTCTACAGTGTCATCCCCCTGCCTCTATTTTGAAATGTGATCCATGAAGATCACAAATAGAAATGGTGACAGGGGACGAGTTTGGCTCTCTGCCGATTCAAACTTGGGGTTTATTGCACTCCTGGCTGCCTGTGTTGCAGTTACAGTGACAGTTGTTGAGGATATTTTCTCCTATATGTGCAACTTAACATGGATTTACCATACCATTAGTGCAGTCAAGTGCCTTATAATTGTATAAGGCACCGTATTGCTTTTTGTTTGCAATATATTGCCTGACTCTAATCCCAGCACAGTTTTTGTCAAAGAACGGCAAAATGCAAATAGCGAGGCAACATTCCAATTAATTGATATGCAGGAACATGAAACCATTATTGGGGAGCAAATGGCTTTAACTTTGTTTCTAATGTAATATAAACTTTAATTAATAAAGTGCGTGATGAAGTGGAGACTTATCAAACAAGCCCTGTGTCCATTAAAGGCCCTAAGCCCTCACAAGGCAGCTTTATTAAACCCTGTTTCACTATATGTTTATGAGCCCCATGGTGAGAAAAACAGGGAGAAATGCCGAGACATGAAGAAAAAGAAATTAGTTTGTGTAATTAGGGAAAATTAAGAGCTTTTAATCCAGGAGGAGGGATTGGAAAAAGGGAAGACGAAAGCAAGAGAAGTTAGGGAGGAGGTATAGGTATCAGGAGACGGGCGGGAGAGGCTCTGGAGTTACTGCTTCGCTTCGCTTTTTTTGCCCCTAAAGAAATGAGCAAGGACCCAAAAGCACATACCTAATAAAGATACTAATAATAATATATGGTTATATTTGTGAGGGGCCATGAAAAGCTCGCCTCCTCCACCTAGAGGATTTCTAAGTGCTGAGAAATTGTGGGATCTTGTTACATTTTTGCACCTATTTGTTTGAGTGCATGAAGATTCAGTTTTGGTAGATTATCAAATTTTATTTGATCTTCTCAGCTCTTTGCTCCTCTGTATTCGGGGAGCGATACTGCTTTATTTTTGTGAAATTCTGTGATTCTCTTGAAATCAAGTATTTTTCTATTCATTTAAAAATAATTTTATTGGGCACATCTGTGTTTTTTTTTTTTTTTCCCAGTATCCATTTAATGTGTCTGGCTGTCTGCAAAACTCACACACACACACACCTTTATCTTAGCAGAGGGTTTTCAAGTCCTTTATATTATCTGCAGAAATGTTATTTCCTGGTCTGTATGAGGGTGGCATTTCTCTGCTCCATTTCATGACACACATCAAGACAACCTCTACTGACAGTTTCAGCTTCACTAGCCCTGACCTTCTAAAATGAATCCAGATGTTTCAAGTGATGGACAGAAGAAGTGAAATCTCAGGGAGCGGTCATGTGGAGGAGGATAGTGATAGTATTACATTCCTTGGGAAAGTGCAGTAATTCTCTCGACATGATTTGTACCGCTGCAGAGAAGAAATAATACAGACCCCCATCCATCCATCCATTAGTTATCACTTCCCACTTATTACTATTTAGGGTCACGTGGGTCTATCCTCACTATCATCAGGCAAAAGGACAGCCTGTCTTTAGAATCACTCATCAGTCCAACCTGCATGTTTGTGGGATGTCAGCGGGAGGTTTTCTCTAGGAGAAAACTCCACACTGAAACCTGCCGAGATTCAAACCAGGAACCTTCTTGCTCTGAGGCAGCAGTGCCGGCCACCAGGCCATCCATGTTAGTTAACCAAGTGCTTGCATTCCATATTTCACTTAAATGACCAAAATGCTCAGAGAAACACAGGCCAGTTTCAGTTCATCTCTGAAACAGCAGTGTTTGGCATATGTTTAATAATATGTGAACACTGTCTCTGGTAGGCCCCCTGTTGTTGTTGTCGTTGTTGTTGTTGTTGTACTAGAGAGGCTGGAGGCATTTAAAATGTCTTTTGTTCCAGGACCCATGGAAGTGATTTTTCTCGCCTCTGAGCTCACTTATCCTCTCTTTCCTGCAGGGTTTTGTGGAAAAAAAGGAAAGTCTCCTTCTTCCTATCATGAAATAGAAATTGTAAGTTTCTCCCTGACTTGGACATTTACATGACTCATTCAGTAGATGTTTGATCTTTATTTTATCTATTTATTTATTTGCCACCTGAATAATGATTGCGCTTAGTGATGCACCGAAATGAAAATTTGTGGCCGAAACCGAAACCGAAAATAATAATAAACACTTGGCCGAATACCGAACAATAACGAACATGGTTCTTCGCAGTTTTTCATTTATTTTGCCAATTTTTTCACCATTGCATAAATCAAATAAATTTGATTTAGGCATGCTTTTAAAAGAAAAAAATCTTTTACAAAATTACAAGGTAGAAAACATTTGTTGAACATAAAAAACTGAACATTTTTTAATTTCCCAGCATTTCTTAAATATTCCAGCAGACATTATACCAGCAAAGAACAATAACTTAAAATAAATAAATTAGCAAAATACATTTTTTGGCCATCTTTGAGCTTACATTAGGCTTAACTGACTGAACATTGTAACATAGGCCTTAAAACAATAAAAATGCATTAAAGCGCTCAGGGTTTTTTATCATTTCAAATGATAAATAAAACTTGTAGTGCTGAAAGACTTTGCAGATGTGCCCCCTCTAGATATTTGAGCAGAACATTCATTGCAAACAGCCATTCTTGTATTATTCTTTGCCACTCTAAAATACTTCCACACTGCTGACATGTTTGCACCGCACCACTTCACTCCACGCTCTTTGCTGTTTGATGTCGTCATCTAAACGCACCTGTAATAGATTGATTTATGTTGTTTTGGTTCCACCTGCTGGTGAATGTTAGGTAAAATTCTTATGTGGTTGGTTTTTGGTTGGCCAACGATTTATGTGGTGCGCAACAGTTACGGAGCGGCCAGTCTATTTCCTTATATACAACGCCGTTATTACCGGTAATTGTTCGTTTTTTTTCCCACTTATTCCACCGAACACCGAAAGTGTTTTTTTGCCATTTTCGGCCGAACAATTTCGGTTACCGAACAATAGGTGCATCACTGATTGCGCTTTTATAATTTTAATAATTCCATCCGTCTTTTTCCTCCACACTTTGCTTTGGTGAGTTCTGCGTCAGCATACAGCGACATGGGGAAAGTAAACACAGAGTTAAATGCTGATAATTATTTTGTATCACATGCGAGGATCATAACAAGGACATATTACATATTGCAGTGTTTTACTGTGATGCTGTGATGGTCCTGCCCTTTAAGCAACCAGCACACCCAGCGTTAAACAGAGGAATTACTTTGCTTGCTTCCAGTGTAGTTTCCCTAATTAACATTAAATGCATCTGTATGTAAACAGTTCTTTTTTCTGGAGTAGTTGTGAAAACCCAGTGGCCTTTTCTGGAGACCAGTGATTCTGGAAGGCTGAAATGACACTGAAGGTAAAAGCTTGAGCTGTGGACCACAGTAATTTATTCCAGTCCTCTCCTACGGAGGTTGAAGCTGAGCGGAGGAGAGAAGGAGTCCGTCCGGCCGTGATAAACTGTGGCGATAATGGATCTGTTAATATCAACTGTCCCCGGTGAGAGTTTGTAAAACTATGAGTTGAAAAATGAGAGCAGGTGTTGACACTGAGCTTCAACATGGATCTGGGGAAAGAAAAGAAAAAAGAAAAACAGTCCACCAAAGGCCATCTTACTCCTGTAACCTTGATTCTCTCAGGGAGTGTGTCATTTATTAATCTTTCCAGTGAGATGTCGGTTACTTTTCGTTACCGCAGTAACTGTTGCAAGATTGCTGGATTGATCCTTAAATTCCCTAAGCACAAAATAAAATATATCGCAAGATATGTCAAGGGGCATAATTGGCATCTGCTTCCATTAAATACCTTCTTTGCTGCGTCTTGCAACCTTGATTTCAGATCTATTCTGAACAGAAAAGCATTGAAAAGGTAATCCCACCCCTCTCTACAAAATAGTTCAGTCTTTTAAAATGTTTTAAGAATCTATTCTGTCATACATTTAATATATTTCCATTTATACCAATTAACTTGGTTCATTTAGATACAACATGAGATTCTGTTTTTCGCTGACACATTGAATGGCAACAGGATGAGGATGGACGTGCAGGATAAATTAAAGAAATGGTTGAGGAAACATGGCTGAAAATATTAGTTATTAATACTGCATTGTAAGGATTAACATCAATATAATTATTAGTCCTGCATTGCATTAAAAGAAATGTGGTATCTTTCATGACGAGGTCATGAACATGCACACGGAGAAGCCTTGAGTTGAAATTTCTTCCTAGAGATGAAATGTATAATCAGAAGCGTAAAACTGAGAGAATATGGAGCCCATTCATCCTCCATCTTATGAAATTGGTAGGCCAAAAATGTGCTGTGTCCTTCAGTGGTGGCCTGCTTTGAAAGTAAATTTGCAACTATTTGAAAAATAGAATGCCAATACAGTACTTAATATGCGTGCATATCAGGCTGGCACAGTGCTGTGGAGGCACACCTGCAAGGAATATGAAACTCCCTGGCCAGGTGCTCATTCGCCTCCAGAGTCCTGGGATCTGAAGGGCTGAAGAAAAGTGGGGGCATTTAAAATCCTACAGGAAGCTGTTGATTGTGGGTGGTATGGGAAGTCTGCTGCCACATGCGGCCATCTGTCTGATGGAAATATGGTCCCAGTTCCAAAATCCATGTGCAACTTCGGTGCACTGAAGATTAATTTTATTTGCATTCTTATTTGACTTTCTTGAGACAGTTCTGAATGTAAAGATGGAGAATAAAAAAAAGGAGAGGGAAGAAGCTGCCTGGCATACCAAACTGTTTAAAAAAAAAATGCTTACAAAGACAAGTACAAAGACAAGTGTCAGTCCCAACACGGCTCCGTAGATCAGGGGAATCGACTATAGACGTGCTGGCAGGCAGAAATAAGAGGATGGAGCAAGAATACAACCAGTACACACCTTCTTCTCCTATGATTGTGGATCATTGACCCTTTCGACTTCTAAAAGCGTTTATGTTGTTGTTTGTTTCACTTCTAAAATGTCAGTGTTTTTTTCTACATTGGCCTTTGATTTGAATGCATCGTGGAAGAGTGCATACCGTAATGTAAACAAGTCATAAAAGCCAGCACTGTAAACTCGTTAATGCACATTTTGCTAAAGAATGTGTTCATTCACACCAACACATTTCTTCAGTGGAGCCCATCAGTTCAGATCCCGCCTGGCACTAAAGCGAGTAAACCATTAAGAGTACCAAATTGTTTAAGTGGATGTACTTACATGTCAAAGCACCACAAACCCTGCCTTTTAGTGCTGTCATGACAGTATTTTAGTAACTGTGGCTTCACAAGAGCGCTATCTTAAAAGCATATCAACTGCAGAAATATGATTTATTTAGAGGCAGCAGAATGCTGTAAAGTATCGCACAGTGTAGTAGGGTACATTTTCGGCAGTTCTCCTTTGTGAGTTCACAGTGCTGTTGTGTGAGGAAGCATTACATGCTCTCGTATGATAACAGCCTTTTCTTGTGTAAACTGATTACTACAACTGCTGTGTTGTTTAAAGTATATCAAGCATTTAAAAGATGGCATTGTGGAATAAACAGATTTTGCTTATTAAAAGGTTTTGTCCATATGCATGTAGGCTCCTCTTCTTTTCTTGCATTTTAACCCAATTCTGTCTTCTTGGCAGCAGGAGAAATGTCATCATGGCTTAGTTTTTTCCTTGTTGATGATATGTTTTGGCAGGATTTAAGATTGTTTTCTTCACTTATGCTTTACTCTGTCAGGAGTAAAACGGGTTGGGGGAGGTGGTAGTTGCATCGCAGATGTAGTTGTTTATTGTACTCTTATGTGGACTTCTGCATATAGTTTATGTTTCCATGTTATTTATAAAAGCTGTTTCAGTTCACCATGGAGCGAGTTACCCGGGGAGTAAGACACGTTTGTGCCATATCAAGATTAATGTGCATATGAAAGAGGCTGACCGTGCCAAATAAACTACATAGAGAGCACATGCTTCAGAGATTATCTCTTGCCATTGGACATGCATTTGCTCTCACGCAGTTTCCCTTCATCTTGCGCGCTGAGGGAGCTTAAAGCAGCGGAAGCTTGAATGCCTGCTTTTGATCAATGCGCTCAACTTTTCATAAAATATTTGTTGTGATTCGCCATTAGAAACTTATTTTAGAACCCAGAATATATCTTACAACTAACATGACTACAAATATTGATCTGCTTATATTCACTTAAAACAAAACTCTTACCAGTGTTGTGTATATATAATATAGGATTTTTTTCCCCCACCGAAAAGTAATTATTTAAACCTTTTTCTGTTGCATTTTTGTATTTTTGCATTTCTGCATCTGTCAATTCCATAGATATAACTGCACGATTGCTTTAATTAAAATTATTGATGTTTTGTTTAACATTAATTATATTAAGGAAGGATTCTGAGCAAATGATTTAAAAAAAGAAAAATAGTCTTACACTTTTTCTTTTTTTTTACCTGCTAGTGTAATTCAAAGCTAACAACTAAAACTCTGTGTCAGCAGTACGGTGTTTTATTAGTTTTATTAGTTTCCTCCATTTGCTCATAGACTTCACAGGGGAACGTACAGCGGCTGGGCGCCTCAGCATCACATGACATTTATCCAGAGAGCAAGGTAGCAGCAGGACTTTATCACATCATAATCAACCCACTAAGAGGTGGGCTGCTCTTAAACGATTTTTGCCCCAAACACCATGGGCAGCCCTAATTCTGCTGCAGTCAAAAAAGCAGTTACATTTTTGCTACGTGATTTATCAGGTCTGCACACTTACAAACAAAACCCTGCTTTTCATTCTGTTCTGTTCTGGATCTCAACAGAATTAGTGCACGTATGTCATTATCACTCTTTACACCATATTTGACTTATTTGCTTTCTGTTGTTCTGCTAATAAAAGAGAGTTTTTGTCCATTTTTATGGTGTTCTTGACAGCCTGTACTCTAAGAGGCCAGATTTGAACATAATAAAAGGATACATAACTACAACAATCTGCTTTTTCACAGTCATTTAGTCATTATGAGTCCATTTTTATGTGTCCGTATTTACACTTTGGGGGATATTTTTATATATATATATATTTTTTTGTATTTGTCTTTGTTTGCTTTTGTTTTGTGTTATATCCTTATACAATAATGCCATTTGAAAATCTAATTTTGCATCTATTAATGATGCTTTTTAAGTGCCAAGTGCAGCGTTCTTCTGATCGCTCCTGTTTTTTTCTGTCTGTCACACTCTCACGTTATTACATGTTGCTAAACCATTTCTTTTTGTCATTAATGTGGTTGAAATGACATCAAATGTTAAGATCCATATAAAACGCAACAAAATAAAAACAGCATTGGCGTTCGTTGTCACGGTACAATGTTGTCAACTGAGAGACATGTTGGTATCATTTAACATAAGAGAAATTAAAAGCGACCGTTTCATGTTTATTAATAACAACACTGACTAAAAGAAAGAGAGAGACTTGAAGTCTATTAAACGCAGTTCCTCTCCTTATCCTTTCCATGGTTTAATTCCATCTCTACAAGCTACACGGTGTACGTTTTAATCATGTCTCGTCCGCTTTGACACCGTCATGTCACAAAGACCTGCTTCTCTGCGGTTGTATTAAGAATAGTCATGACAAAGTCACACGATGCCACCTTTTAAAGCTTCCATCAATGTGGGAACAAACTTATTTTTTTTTTCTTAAATTAGTTGCATTTTGGATTATGGAAAGGACACTGTCTTTTGGTGACAGATGCAGCACCAGCTGTCTTTAACGCCATTCAGCACTTAGAATAACGCTGCACATATCTGTCCTCGCGTTGATTGCCATGGATAAACCTATTGCTGCTAACAAGCATGAAGTCAAGCTGCTACCAAGAGAAAAAGTCATTTCCCCTTCCTCTCGTCCTCATCTCTCGGCAAACCTTGACATTTTCCAGCACATAAATGTGAAGTATTTCTTAAGTCCTTTCATGCCTCAGTAGACAAATTGGATCAACCTATCGGTTAACCTTCACAGGAAGAAGAGATAATACTTGAGCACATTTCTTAAAAAATAAAACATAAGCACGGATGTCTTTTCCTTGTTTGACACCCCTTTATGCTGCAGTTTTTCCATTTTTTTCACCCTTTTCCCCAGACACAAGGGTTTGTTACATTTTTGGAGAAGTGATAAAAATACCAATTTGCTGGACTTAAGTATAATATACGTAATGCACCCTTTCCCAACTAAGCACATCGAGTTTTCTGGAAGTCACTTTCACTCACTGAACATTGGACATTGACAAAAGTCACTAATTGAAGCAAGAACCTTTGTCACGGTGGTAACTTTTTAACCTAATCAATACATTGTCCTCAGCTGACATTCTGAACATAAAACAGCTGCCTTGCGGGTTAAAACACAACTAAACTGATGACCAAAACAGAAACATTAACTGTCCCATGAGGCTTTGCTGCATAAATAGTTTCCAGTCTAAAAGGACGACCCCAAGGGACGACTCCTGTGGTTCGCTGCACTATTTTATGCCACCCGAGTGTGGAAATTTAACCACAGTGTTGTTCGCCAGCCACCATGCAAATCAGGAAGGAGAAATTGCTCTTTACTCTTTGAATTGGTGGGTTATTAGTTATTGTCAAAGTGCATTCTGCTTTCAGTTCCTAAGCACTAAACTAGGCTGGACAGATATCTGAATATCAATCAATAATAAAGACCACAGGGGCCTAACTAATACTGTCAGTTATCCGGGGAAGAGCCGTAGCCTTAAATCTCTCTTCTACGTCCCCTCACAGCGAGACAGGGCCAGCTCTAATGTTTTCCCCTGGATGGATAGGGTTGGACTGAACAGCGGCGTTTTAACAGGCACGTGGTGCAGCCGATTGTACCGTCAGCTCATGCCTTCCCACCAGCGTTTGAGTGCACTGGGTCACGACAGGCCGCTTTGGCACAACCAGGAAATGGTTTCCTAGAACTGGTTGGCTGTCAGGCTCAATCCATTTGCTGCCCCCTGGACCGTGTTTCCCTGACCAATTTAAGAGTCGGAGCCAGGCTGGACTCCCTGCCTTTAACAGAGAGAAAAATAGTCATGTGTAGATGTGGACGGATTGAATATCCTTATTAAAAGGCTGTATTATGCCACACGTTTTTCTTGGTTAAGCTCATTCTATTCACTCTTGCTCCTCCCCCTCATGACCTTTTGATGCCTGATGTCGCATATTTGACAATACCTTTCTGAGACTTCTGCACCACCCCCAGAATCAGAATAATATTTATAAAAAAGATTTATACATTTAAAAAAGTTCAAAATAATAGATCCAATCGGTCTAAAAATAAATAAAATGACCTAATGTTTTCAGAGAGGTATCAAAAAATGTGAGTCAGAAAACTATTCAAAACAGAATCGGGAGTGTTTTTTTAATGTGGTTCATTGTTGGTTTAGACATGTTCAAATCATGGCTTAAACCAAGACCTTAAATTGAACCAAGAAAAAGTCTCAAATAAAAATCACTCACACATACGAAAAGAACTAAAAAAAGTCAAGCACGTCATGTCCAATCATAACCCCAACGACGCCGTGATTCGTGTGCTTTGACAGAAAAGCGCTGATTTCACTTGAAACATTAACTGCGTCCTGGAAACCTTCTCCAGAAGTCTGGACAAGGTTTCTAAGGGAGATCTGTGCTGTCTCAATTAGAAGAGGAGGCATTTTTCTCACTGGGCTCCACTCCAAGGCCAGCTGTGTACCTTCCACCGTGGGCTGTGCCTCTCCCTCTGCATACTGAAGACATTACTGGCTACAGGTCAGAGTGTTACTCTGTGGGACTTATCCTGTTTCCTGTACACACAACTTTTATTCATCTTGGAAAAACAAATCCAGATGCTTTTAAGGGGAGGACTGATAACAGTCACAGCTTAAACGCTGACTTGTATATCTTTGTTAGACGTGTGTTTTACTCACAAGTGTGGTCAAACTAACACCGTAACATACAGTACCATGAATCTGCGGTTTCCATCATTATCATCAGCCGCTTCCCACACTTTTCCTCATCATTAGCCACGATGATCATTGCAAAGTAGAGAGCTCCCACGCTCCTGACTCCCCATTCCACCTTGACACGGGGACCACTTCTGAAATATCTGCCAGAAGAAATACTTTCTCCCACATTTCATCAGGAGACGTGTATTTATTATTCATTCATAAAATGTATACCAGTTGAATACCAAGTAGTGATAGTAGGCTAAAGTTGTAGGGTTATACGTTTTTAACATCCCATTAAATGTTGCTGATTTGCCAAAGTGGATGTTAAAATGAAGAAGAGAAATATTTTAAGCCTTAAGTGAATAGCAGTTCTTTGGAAATTGTATTTTTCTGTTTTTTGTCGCTGAGGCCAGTGACTTCTTTTCAGAATCCAACTCCTTTAGACGGACTGGCAGCTTTCCAGTAGCCAAATCCTCACTCTGAGTCCCTGAGATGGAGGACAGGGCCCATGTTTGCAGGCAGATTGCACATTTGAAGGAAAAAATTGCCTTGTTGAGGACCAGACTCTAAATCGTCTGTTCCACTCTGTGTTCCTTTGCCTTTAAATATGTTTGTTGAACACTTTTCGTCCGCGGTTTTTCTGTTATTTCTCTTCAAGGCCGGCTCATTTTCTGGTGTTCGGTGGTGGGGCTCAGCCGGATGATCTGTGTCCGGAAGTGAACATGTGGTAGTATTTAGCTTTGTAATGCCCTGGGTTTAATGGATGTCTTGAGGGAGATATCGGATGGAAGGCAACCAGCATGGTGGTTCTGGGCCAACAAACAGACTGGATGTCCAAGTGTTGGAGAAGTCTTGTCATCACAGACCTTCCCAAGGGTATATGTCAGTCCAAGACCCACAGAGAACGGATGCCAAGTCATCCATGATAAACTAAAATTGTTATTTTGCTCAAACATTCATGTATGTTTTCATTGAAAACTAACAATTTGGTACTCCCTTTGGCATCGATCAATCTTTAACTCCCCCACAGTTATTGCGGTTTCTAACAACTGTTCTCACCAGAGGCTTTTCTCCGTGCAGTTTAGTTGACTTGCTTGTGATAGAGGATTTTCTCTGTGTTCATTTCCACTATGTCAAAAGCAATGGCTACAACAAATAACTGAGATTTTAAAGTTTATGTCTTAATTGTAAATATTTATCTTTGTGAAACGTACATTGCACGAGTCGTGTCAAACACATTTGACACTTAGGTTCATCTGGCCCCATAACCTGCTATGTGGAAATTGAGCCCTATATATGACAATGAGATGAAGTACTTTGAAGGAATTGTTCTTATTTTAAGATAATTTTTTTTCTCGAAACAAATCTTTTTATCTCTTTTTTTTTTACAGCCTTTTGTGTCATTCCACACAGGAGAAGTAAATATATTATTGTGCCGCTTGCATTTGCTTGCAATTAAGATTTCGTTATCACTGTGTTTTCATTTGACAGCCTGACACAGAAATAATATATCCATGCAAAAAGACTCTATTATACACTGAGGCTTCAAGGAAAACCTGCCAGAAACACTCCTACATTGTTCCTATCACAAATGGCTCTCCACTGAGTGGTTTCTAGAAAGATCCCACGGACAAATATAACTCTTTACACAAAGGATTGCATTGTTGTCCCAGTATTATATTTTAGCCAGTGGGCAACTAGTAAAACACGTATAAATATTGGCAAGGACTTGGATCAGCTGTTGTGGACCTGCTCTGTTGGACAGGTTAAGCTTTCTTGGCTGGAAAAAAAAGCACTTGAATGAACACACATCCCCAAAGTTTCACTTTAGTTTACAAGAGAAACAGAAAACTTCCAAATCTCAACCCAAATAGAAGGGAAGGGTTTTTTTTTTCTTTCTAACTAATAGAGAACATCTGTGCTTTTGGGTTCATTTATAAAACTTTATTTTTGCGGTCAGTCATCTGGACATGTGCCACCTATTCTCATCCTCCCCACACACCTGGGACTCTGACTAGCGTGGCAGCTCGGATGTGTGAATCCCTCCAGGGCCCGTCGGTCCATATGCAGCTCTCAGAGGAAACACGCCACCACTCAATACCCTGCAGGAGAGCTCTGAGCTTTACGGGATGGCCCGGGAAAGAAAGGCACCCATTTCAAATTTTTAAAGGCACTCTTTTTCTGTTTAACTTTATAAATCATGGAGCCCTAAAGGCAAGGGCAAACAGGGCTGACCAGAGAGCTGAGGGCGCCCTGCTGAGACTCTAAGTTACTCCGGTTAGAGATTAAAGTGGCAGTCGATAGAATAGATAATAGAGGTTTTATGGAACAGTTTGGTACAAGAAGAAGCCAAATTCCCTGCTTCAGTTCAAGTTGCTCTTTGTATTTGGAGTACTCTGGGAGAAAGATTTATGTGTCCGTGTGTTCTTTATTTTTATTGGCTTCCTAATCCTTTTTTTTTTGTCTAAGTCTCTTGCCACGTAAGACAAACAGAACACTTCCTTACTGCCAGCTGATTCATAATGTATGAGACAGAGTTTTTGGATGTTATATTGTTTTCATTTATTTATTTTTTGTTTGTTTTTAATTAATGAGGTTCTTCATCTTTTGGGTTGTTGTAGGCTTTAGTGGGTTTGGAATAACGCCATGTGTTAGTCATGTAAAATCAAAGGCATCTCCTGGATGTAGGCTTGCTTTGCTTTCATTTGATCACGGAAACCAACTGGCCAATATTGTGTCACGAAACAGCTTTGGTACATTCCCACACGTACACAGGACATCTGGCAATGTCTGATGCAGAACGGTGGCCGTGGATCCTTTCTGGTCACCTGAGTTGGGAAGCAGATCTTGTATGGAGAGCAATAGCTCTGACACACCGACATAAATGTTTGATTTCATTCAACAGAGTTTGAGATGTTTGGAATCGAATTCAATGCATTAGGCTTTTTGCTTCTAATCGCACAACATTATTTGCCCAGAAGCAAGTTAAAGAACAAAAGCATTGAAGCCTCTACTGTCAGGGAGAACCGTTGCCATGGAGCATGTGCTTGATCTACAAGAACGATGCAAGGGTTGCTGTCAAAGCAATATCCACATCAATGTGAGGTCTCATGGTTTCCTTTAAGTGTGCTAATGCAGAACATTGCATTTTAAAGACAGAATTATTGCTACTCGTGTCAACTGGCAGTGGTTTTAATCTTCTATCTATACTACATCAGTAATCATCTTTGTTCCCCCTTTTTGCCTGATTATACTGGTTCAATGATCAATTTATTTTGTGGATAATCACAATGATTGTGTATGCAAAGTCCAAGTCCTGGCAAAGTCTGAATGAAAACATTGGCATTTATAACGTAGCCTGCCACTTTTATCTTATTATGACTTGCTGAATCCACTGGCCGTGCTCCATCATTTAAAGAGGGCATATCATGTTTAAAATACCCTTTTCTTGGCTTGAAAGCATACGTTTGGGTGCCTCAAGGATCAAGGAAACTGGCTTTTTAGATCTGAAATTATGCCGACTTCCTCTCATGCTGCATTTGCTGTACCTTGGTAATGGGAAGTATAATGTTTTAAAACAGAGGGAAAAAAACACTTCTGAAGAGGGGGTTGGAGACTAACTCCATGCCCTAAAACCAGCTGCTATAAACAGTACAAGTAAAATATATCTACTTTAATCATTAAATGGTAGGCAACATCTACTAGGATCAGTTCATGAATTCTCAAGTCCTAACTTTCATCCTATCACTATAAAAATGCTCTCGGCTGATGTGTGTGTTTACAGCTTGTTATACTTTGAGTTCTCATTGTGTACAAAGTCAAATGTCTAAACTCTCTAAGTGCCTAAAGGAATGTCGTAATGTTCTGAAAGGAAACTCAAGCTGCAATACCATCCCTGGCATTAGTTTAAACCTACACCAATTTAGCACAACTTAATACAGTAAACAACCGCATCCCTGATGTCATGTTCTGACAGCAGACAGTAGAAGTAGCTAGGAGCCTTAAGCACTGCTCCTTCCAGCTGCCCAAGAGATGTTGCCTCCTTGTTTCTTTCTTCAAATATGCAAGCCAGCACTAAGGGAGCAGATTGTTTGTTCTAGATTTCCTATGAGACTTCCACCTTGGGCTTAAACACAACAGTTGTGATGATTAGCAACAAAGTGTGCTTCCTCTCAAAAACCATTGGGGGAGAGGGAAGGATCTGAAGAATCTCCTTTCTCGTATTGCTACTCTTTATTGTAAAATATTAAACTCTTTCCTTTGTACTGCGATTCTTCTTTCAAAGCATTGAACTTCTGATCTGTAGATGAGCAGGTGGGCTTTCAGACAAACTGAGTAGGAAGTATGCTTTGCAGTTTCGCTACATAACATGCCATTTCAAAGTATCAAAGTAACATGCATCTTTATAACTCAAATAAATGTTGTTCTTTTTCCCGCAGTGAGAAAAGATGTGAAAGATGAGACCGACGACAGAGTACCACAGTTTAAGAAGAAGGCGAAAGAACTTCGTATCTTGGATGCCAAGACTGCTCAGAATCTGTGTGAGTAGATGCATTTATCGGTTTTGATTACATTGGGCCAGTATCTGTGTGTCAAACACCCGTAGTTTAAGTATTCCTTTCAAGCATTCGCTTTTTTGTTTTACATAAGAAATACAATTGTTATTATCCACAATACATATATTTGTCAAACACCAACGAGCACCATAAATCAGCAGGTGGCACCATATACATTTAGCAGCCCTCCATGTGAGTATAGTGAATTACTTTCACTTTTTGTGACTCAACATGTGTGACAGGGGTGACTTGACTTTTAAAGAAGCTCAAAGCTCTGTGTATGTATTTTTTAAACCTCAAAGAGCCTTATTGGACTACAGTAAACTTTTAATGATAATATATGTATTGCAGTGATCGGGGGTAGGTTTGAAACACGACAGCTGACGTTCAAACATCAATGATCCATTAGAGCAAGAAATTTGATCTTGATTGACTAGTTCCTCAAATTTTTCCTAGACTTTACTTTTTCTATCCTTGTATCTTTTTTTGTTTTCAATTCCCCCGTCTTCAACCTTTCCCTGACCATCTCCAACCTTTCCCTGACCATCTCCAACCTTTCCCTGACCGTCTTCAACCTTTCCCTGACCGTCTCCATCACCTGCCTCGTGTCATGCACGCCTACGCCTGCGTGGAAAGCTCGTGCTGCATCTTTGTGTCAATCAGCCAAGGATGCCTTAGTATATATGACATATAGCGTTCCCATTTTTGCTATAAAATAGTGTTTAAATATTAATTTTCAAGGTCCAGTAATTATTCCAAAGAACCTGATCCGTATATCATTATGCATATTTTTGTCTGACTCGTTACCTGCGGTGACTGCAGGCGACCGCAGGCGAACGCGGTCGGCCACTCGCTTCGGATCAGCCCGCGCATCACTCACGTTTTGCTATTGCGTGTACATTTACTCTACTCATCAAGCTTCCTCTTATATTTCCTGTCCATGGCGGTGAGGTATCAGGGTGGGGCGTGTTAACATAAGGACGATACACAGAAGCATCTGTGTGTGAGTGAGTGTGTGCACGAGCTGCAGCAGTGTCGATAGCTGTCACTGCCACATATGATTACCAATCCAGCAAATGGGGTTTGAATTTGTCAGGAAGCAAATAAATAAATAAATAAAAATAGTGTTGAAACCAGTGGGAGGCATGCTATTGTACACTACAGCACTGCTCTCCGGAGTCGCCTTGACACTCACTACAACATCATGGATCATCTTCACTGCCTGTCGCTGAACCCACCAAGCTCCCTTTTCAATTCTGATGCAAAGGTTCGGTGACAGGGATAGGTAGTGGGATGACATGAGTGATTGTGATGTCAGCGCGTCTTTATGTATCCAGGTATAGTGATTATGCACAGCGGCTTCAGATAAACTGTGTCTATCTGACTGCAGAAATCTTCCTCTGACACTGTCTGTAAGCTGCATGTGGCTGCTTGACTTGTTGCTCGGCCCCAGATAGCACAAATTGCATTTGCCGACTTTACAGAAGTCATGAAATACTAAAAAACAATACATTCTGGTTAAGTTTACTCTATGTTGATGAACTGCAAGACCCTCGACGGATGTTGAATCTTGGGGTTTTGTTTAAGTATGTGGACGTTTGGCAATGTAAAGACATAATGACTCTTCCCAAAAGCGAGCAAGAACAGCTCTGTATTTAATGACAACACATATTTCCTCGTGCAATTGCATTAACATCGCCCCATTAAAAATGATTACGTTATTTTACTGATTCCTTTCCTGATATCCAGAGCCATGATAATGGAGTAGAAGACACGCAGAACGTGTCATCGTCTCAAACACCGCCAAAGGGATTTGTTTTTAAGCATTTTCGAAAGGAACTGAGGGCTGAAAAAGAAAAAAAAATATTATTATGAAATACTATTATGAAATGTGACTTTTTCTTTTTCTATAGTATGTTCAAATTATTAAATATGCATTGAATTCAATTAGATTTTGCTCATGTAGCGTCTATTACTATACAAGTTGTCTCTAAGGGCTTTCCCAGAGACCCAGAGCATGACCCCCTGAGCAATTATTACATAAACAATGGCAGATAAAACCTACCCTAGTGGGAGAAAGACCTTAAGCCAAACAGTGGAAGGGAAAAACTCCTCTTTAGGAGGGAAGAAACCTTGAGCAGGACCTGGTACATAAGGAGGGACCCTCCTGCGGTAGGTAGAGCAGGAAAATGGAGATAGGAAATAGAGGATAAAGAACCGAGAAGGGAAAGGCACAGATATGTTGTCAATATAACATGAAAGAAAATATATAATAGTTGTAATCATCCGTTAGCTGGAGACATTAGTGTTCTTTGTACATGTGGCTGATACACGGTTAGCTGATGTAGTACAGAGACGACTATATAAACAGTTGTAAACAGCCCCTACAGATCAAAGTAATTTTAACTTTTGAATTGTTCAGAAAGTTTATAAAAAAATCTTGTTTTTACAGACAGTGTTTTATCTCACCTCGTATATCACCTTGTGATAAGTCTGTACAAGTTGACTTTTGGAGACTGCGATCTGTTTATCGGGCTCTTATTTCATGCTGATATTTACATACATTTGTAAATGCCGACCTGTTCGCTGTTTTGGTGTCTATTTGCAGTAGATTGCGCGACTTTCGGTAGTCGACTTGAACAGACATATGAGAAGGCGGTGGTTTTAGCTACGATAAACTATCCCAAGAAGACTATCCATAGGCAGTCTTCTAAAACTATTAAATGTGTTGTATCATCTCATGGATTTCCAAAGGAAATGTAGTTGAAACACATTTAAAGAACACAGAATAATCTGTCGTTGTATCAACTACAGTGAAACAGAGCTTCAGTGTTCAGAAATAGTTAAAGAAAAACAATTGCTTTTTGTTGTTGTTGTGTGTGTATGTTATACTAGCATGTCTTAGGGTTATGCTTTAATACTCTCCTCTCCCCCTTGGTCCCAAAGCCACAAACACATCCTGGTGCTTCTGAGCGGCATCCGAGACAACTGATCCTAGTGGGTGGATGTGCAGGCCCAGATTTCTTTTTTGCTTAAGGGCACACCAAAGTCTCTCTACACTGTAGAATCTCTGCTAAAAAAACATACACCCACACCACTTTACCCGTTTTTGGTGCAGTGGGGTTCACGTTTAACAAGGAAATAACTTAACACGTCCAGGCTGGTGGCCTCCAACATTGATGCAACACCAAAATATAGTGAAGTAAACGGAGTGCGGTGAAGAGAGGAAGTTCATGTTTGTGTTATGTCATAACAACACAGAAAGTAAATTCACTTGAAAGTCTGTGTAATAAACAGAACAAGGCTGTGAGGGGGAAAAAGAAGAAAAAAAGTGCCACCCCCTCCGTTTTAACACGTGAAATACAGACATCAGGTCCCACTGCTACAGTCGTACAGCAGCTGTTGAGCGACTCCACTCCAACTCATTACCAAAACTCCACCTGTGACTTCCACCTGGATACACCATCAGCTCCAATTTCCAAAGTAGGCAGCCCACCTGGACTCTGAAGCATCCACGAGGCGTTCCCCCCGAGGCGAATTCAGCGTGCCCCTTTGTATTCACCCAAACAAAAACACCTTGCTTTTCCAGATGACACATAGTCCAGCTACGACTGTTACATCTCTATTTTAAAAAATAAATGGGCTAAAACACACACGGGTGGAGCTCAGTGACTTTCTTTTAAATTTTTATATCAGGGCGACAAAGTTTTTCTAAGTGGCAAAAAAAAAGTCTATGGTCATTTTGTCAGAGGGGCAATGAGCTATGAAATATTCTTTGAACTCCACAGTCTAATAAAAAGGAAGAGGAAATGACTCTGTTCTCTCTACATCACAACAGCAATTTTCTTGGGCTCGTTCCGCCTGCCTTATGAAGAGATCCGGGACATCGTGCTGCAGGTTGATGAGGAGAGACTGGGCGAATCACTCATCCAGGTAAGACAGATTTTTTTACATACATCTGCACACGCATATGCGCATATTATGTGTGTGCGGAAGGCATGGAACAACGTGAAAGAAAGAAAATCATTTCCCTGCGTGTTCATGTAAAAAATACATTTTTGGATTTATCTGTGTGGCGGGAGATTGGTGACCCCATTTTAAAACCTGCTCTGGGTTGTTTTGGACACAAGTCAGTCTTTTTATCCTCATCTGGACCACAGAGATGACCCCCCCTTCCACCCCTCCACCCTCCACCCCCAATTCATTCTCTCATAATGGATGATGAAGGGCATGGCTTGGCAAAGTCTCTTCAGCTCCACCCTTCCTCGCTCTTGCCTTTGTCTTAAACCGTGATTGATGAGCCTCCTAAAGGCTACTTATTTTTGTTCCCATTTAGTTTATATATTTATTTATTTATTTAGTCTCACAAAACATTAATTGAGAACAGGGCAGGTGCATCTCTGTGGAAGATGCATCACTTGGCATTATTAGACTCAATTTTCTCTAATAATTCTTGCATTGTCCTTGTGACTAAACCTGTTACGCTGACTTCTCTTTGTGTATTATTTTATCAGTAGGAGGTGTAGACTGCAGGGGTTGGAATCAAATGGAAGATTTGATTTTAATAAAATCCTGGCAGTGATGCATTGTACTCACTGCATCGTTTCGTACGAGGTGGTGTTTATTTTTGTACAATCAGAGTTGTAAAAAGATAGTTCCTACTAGTTTTACTTTCTTCCTTCTATGTATTCTAGCTTATCACCGAAGGCGTGTACATCAGCTAGTGTGCTTCTTTTACACTATTTCGAACACAGACACTGGTGTCAGGCAGAGAAGCAATATATATTTAGATGGGGCCCATCCAAAGAGCTGCCCTGCAGGGCTATTATTTTGAGCTCCGATAACCTTTAATAGGCTGGTAATCTTGCACAAAGTACAAAGTGTACATTATGAGATGGCATACCCCCCTCTGCTTTGTGAAAGAGAAAGGAAGTTAAGGTGTTGACCTTTTTCCACCTTCAGCCTTTCAGTAGTCTGTATCTGCCAGCAGCAGAGTTGCGTCCCCCGTGCCGATCCCCACCAAGCCCTCATTACCCAGAGCACCAGGCGCACGGCTGGACTGGCATAAAGTAAGCTGCTTGAGTTACAGGGAAAAGAGGGACGCTATCCACCATCAAGCAGCTGCCATTAAACTGACCTTGATCAGATTACAGCTAACAATACACCGTTGAAGCTCAACAATAGCCTACTGGATTAACAATTACTCAAATCGTTAGTTAGGCCACTATTCAACTTTGTTAGATCTGGGAAACTGGGAAAATGTCTATAAACAAATGCTCAGCAGAAATGGGTAAGAAGAAGTACATAAGAAAAAGAGGTGACCTATGCAAATAAACCCCAGATAGTCTAGCGTTTGCGGTCCAACTATGAACTACAAATGAGAAAAATAGACAATTTTTATCTAATGCGTCAGAACAAATGACTGTGAAAAACTAAACACTATGATTTCCTATCTGCAACATTATGATGTTTTACGGATTAAACAAAAGTTAATGAAATAAATTGAATTGAATTTAAGAGTGTTAAGAGTATAACTAAGGTCAGTTACAGAAAGTTTGTTCCCACATGCAAGTGGCAGGTCATCCTGTTTGAAAGGATTCCTATTGTTGCCTATACCTCCCCCATTCCCCTCTTTAGTACATGTGAAGGAGGACAGTGTGGATTCTAACAAAGAGCCTGGCTTATAAGAGCAAGTGTGTGAGTCAGCAAAAACCATGTGGGAGCCAAGCGAATGTCACAAAGTCTGAGGGGAGCTGGCGGGACCAAGTGAGTTAACTTATCAGTGTAGAAGGTCCTGCACCTGGCAGTGTCACTGAGACGTTTACATCCAATGCACTATGTATGAGAAAAAGTGAAAAAGAAAGTAAATCGTCTTCAGCGCCAATAGTTTATGTATTTAGACATGATCAAAATGAAGCTTATTGTTAACAGGCATAAAAAAGGGGTACAGTACATGATTACAGGCTAAACATGACATATTACTCTGTTTCATTGTTTATTCACAAAAAGGAAGGAACATGTGGACAGGGTGTATAAAAAGACTAAGTACACTCTTTCAGCTTCCTCGTTATTTGTAACAAGAATGCTTATTATTATATGAACTGACAGAGTGAGAAACAACCAGGTGCATCTAATCAAATGCACTTGGCTGAACATTAGCAAAGGGATCAATATAAAAGGGGCGGAACAAGAAGAAGAAAAAAAAAGGATGAACACGCCTGGTTGAAAATCAATGAGTCATTGACAGTACTGTAGACATTAAGGACAAGCTTTACTGTTGATCCAGTCAGTTGTGTTTGAGCAGAGAGACATCTAAAACATGGACTGCAGGGGGTCCCGAGGCCCTGAACTGAAGATCACTGATGTAGACTGTGTTACATTTAGATATAGCATGCTATTTGTAACAAACATACTTAGTTTAAATTATCCTTAAAACCAGAAATATCTGAATTATATATATCTTTTATAGTTCTACTTACTGTTATTGTACTCAGCTGCAAGTAGGTGAATACTTCAACCTATCTTGTTTATATTTACAACAAAATCTGGAAATAAGTATGCTCAACAGCAATTTTTTAGAAGGCTGTATCACCCATATAATGACCGATTCATGAAATATTGATTGTGCTACACTCCAGGCACACCTTAGCTACTGATATTGTTAGTTTACAAGCTTTCACAATTATTATTATTATTATTTTTAAAAACCCACATAATTGTGACACACAAGTTTGCAAGATTCATGGTCGGAATTAGGAGATACAAAAGAAAATGAAATAATTCCTATTTACACAGAAATATTGCCTTTTACAAACTCAGGTAATCCTAGTAATTAGGCAGGAAAGAAAGCAACAAATGCCAGCGAAATACATCTCCAGCCATAGTAACAACAATGCAGACACTGAATGGGAGCGAAGGGACCTCCTGCTGGGTGACACAGTCCTGAGTATGTGCTCCATCTGCACAGTGCTCATCTACACTCATTATGCTGATTAATCACTCCACACCACCCACTTTCAGCCACACGCCAATCACAATTTATCCACACAGACAGATGCACACACATCCAGAGAAAAAATGATGGGGCTTGGCAAATAAAAAATAAATAAAACAATGCATTAACCATCGTTCTAATCTTAGAGGGAGTGGGTGAATGTATAGACCTAAAATATTATCAAGAAAACACTCTGGATTAATTTGCAATTGAATAAAAGGGGATTTAAATACAGTATATTGTGTAAATAAACCACTGACGATGAAGTCACGAGTAGTTGTTAAATACATAGGGGTATTGGAATGAAAATGTCACCAATTGTATCAAAGTGGGGCAGTGATGAAGCAGCAGTGGATCCAGGGATTAAACACAGACTGTAGCTGCTACCTATATGTACAATATATGGTAGCAGAGTGCTTGAATCCTCATTGAAATCTTTGAGATTATACAGTCTTAAAGCAAAATTGATTTTAAAGACAGAGTAGCACTATCCATGCTCTTGGAAACTTCAGTGTTTCAACATAGTGTTCAATGTTTTCTGTATAATGTCCTTCAGTGGTTCTATATATACATGTTGATGGTGTTTTTAAAGTGGCTGGTTGGTTTGAAGAAGATTATTTGGTTTTAATTTTCCATTTACTGTTCCCATGTTTGTATCGTGAACAAAATCTGTAAGTTTACTTTATTACAAACCTTGATAATGGTGCCTGGTTGGTATACTTGTGCAGTCACCATATAGAGTAGGAGGAACTCTGCAAATACTTTTTTGTGTTTAAATTAGGGCTGTCAGCGTTAACGCGTTAATCGCGATTAGATTAATGCAATCCATAATGCGTTATTTTTTTTTAATCGCATTTTAATCGCAAACCTTGTCCCTTCTACTCACCCGTAGTCGACTCTTCTGTAATGATCCAGAAGAGGGCGGTAATGCACCGGAAAAAACTGGATGCCAACCGCCAATAAACCTCAAGAAGAAGAAGACTCCTCTGTAGCGCCATGTTTGCTGTTTCCTAAAGTAAACTTCCACCACCACCAACTACAAAGAGACGCCAAACTGAACCACTACCCGTGGATAGAAACAGAAAACGTGTGTTTGCCGAGAAGTGGCTGCATGATGTTACGTGGCGACGCGCACCTTACGTTCGCGCTCCCGCGTATCCTACCCCGTAAGCTTTGCGTTGGTGCAACGCGGAACCATAAATCAGCCAGCGTCCGTCACTGCGTGCAGCAGTTACCTGCAAGACGCTGCTCTGATTATGGCTCAAAGTTTATGAAAACCCCAAATAAAAAATAAATTAGAGAATATTTTATGAAATCAATAAACAATTCCATCATCAAAATTATAACAAATAAAGGTTTAACATATCTTGCTTTGAATGTAATAAGACTAGGTAATATATTAGTTTCACCTTTTAAGTTGAATTATTGAAATAGATTAACTTTTACACCATATTCTAGTTGAATTATTGAAATAAATTAACTTTTACACCATATTCTAGTTGAATTATTGAAATAAATTAACTTTTACACCATTTTCTAGTTGAATTATTGAAATAAATTAACTGTTACACCATATTCTAGTTGAATTATTGAAATAAATTAACTTTGTAAAGGACCATATTGAGCCATTCATCTTTATAAGTGAATAAATATCGTTTTGCCTATAACTTATTCCTGCATCCCTCTTTTATCGATCCGGCGAGACGGGTCACCGCGTTTTTGGAGGCCCAAGTCACATATCCAGGGGCTCCTCTGAGCACCAGACCAAAATAATTATGTGCAGCCCTGTCTATATGGCACTTTGTTTAATTTGAAAAACTGTATTTGAAGTAGACAGTGTTTTAAGTTGGTCTACATGGCACTTTTTTGAAAGAAAATACAAAAGGTCAAAAAGGAAATTCTTTCTTTGTGTTCATTTGATTCCCAATTAAGACACAATGGTAAGAAATGATTTACATTATGGGCTTAAAACTGCCTTGAAATGCGAAATAACAGAATTTTAAACATGCAATTCAAAATGCGATTAATCGCGATTAACTTTTGAAATTCTGCGATTAATCGCGATTAAAAAAAATAATCGTTTGACAGCCCTAGTTTAAATGTTTTGTTTTTCTGGCTTGCTCAATAAATAGTCCCTCCTTATTCATCCAAAAAAATAAATAAATCTAATATGAAGAATCTGAACAATGGTGTCTGTATAACATCACGGGTTGCCAAGCAACAATACAGATGCTGTATTTTCAACATCACCATACAGAAGCTCCCAGAATCAAATTATTACCAATTCATGAGTAAATTCCTATTTGCATGATTATGGCATTTTTGTTACTAGTAGCCCACTAGACTTGTACCATCGAAGTGGAAACATTGACTTTTGATGTATTTATTCATTTTTTTATTTAAACTTGGAAATTAGTCTAACATGTCATGTATGGAAATAAAACATTATGACAATCAAAATGGGAATTTATTAATGGAGGGGAATGTTGAGAATGGAGAGAATAAAAGAAGTGAGAGGTGCTCATAATGTATCTGAAACTCTGTAACTCAATCTTGTTATCTTTCTTCTCTGTCGACATGCCTAATGTAATGATTTGTCAGCAGAATGTGGTTGTGCGCTGGCCTTGAAGTACTCCTACAATGTGTCACCCTGGCAGAGTAGCTAGATAGGAGTTGATTGGCTCTCCTTATTCTGCATTAGAGCCCATCAACACTTCAGAAATGATGTACACTTCCATGAATGCTGGCAGACAGTCCGGGCTCTCACCATTCATCCATGCTCCATATGATTCCTTGCAATTCCACACTTGTTTTCATTTCCATGCAGTCAGCATAGAAACATGCATATGCTACATGGAAATAGACAATGTCAGTTATCCCTCTGTCTTCTAGCCCCAGTGCAGTTGTGTCATTTATCATCCAAACAATAAGTGTGTGTTAATATATTTCCCATGTGAAATCACTCTCACATTTGCATGCAGTTTATCTCTCCCTTTCACACTCTCTGTTACTCATATTCATAGTGCTGATGAACAGAGGTCATTTGTGTATATATATCAGGTCAGCTTCATCAAGTACAGAAAGACATCAGACTCACCCCGCTACCATATCATGTATAACAATGAGATAAAGCGAACAATGAAAGACAACAATACGTGTTGGCTCAGTGAGACAGGTAGAGCCTCATAAAGCCTGGCAAAGGTCTGCTTTTAAAGGGCTGACAGCTTGACAAAGCTTTCCATTGCTATTGTTTGTGGGCAACAGAATCAGCAAGGGAAAGGTCCTGTGGACCTTGTATTTTTTTTGAAGAAAAAAAAAAATCATGCCTATGTGCTTTGGGCTTAAGGGCCCTGGTTTCTTTGTGTAGTTTGGCATCAAATGAGAACTAGGCTCCTTGGATTTCTTTTTTTTTTGTTGTGGCATCCTGTCTAGATGCACTTTCTTCCACGGTTGTATTGTTTAAATCACAACATGAGTGCACCCATGATCTTGCTGTTATCGATTTAAGTTGGGTCTTCTTTGGTGTTTTGAATTTTTCGAAGGGTCCCTCACAGCTTCTTTTTCACGGGGTGACAGCTTATCTTTCAAAGTGATGATATGTGTTCCCATGTTGTGTCTATGTCCAGCTGAAGGGAAGTGAAATAAGCACAAGGATTAAATCATCCCCAACAATGTATATGAGTATGAAGAAGTGTAATAAACATAGAATATCTTGATTTTGCTTTCGTATTTCCAAAAATTTAGTTGGGTTTCTAATTCTATTTTAGAGAGCAAAAGTGTTTAGATTTAGGTAAGTTTTAACCCGAGTGAAACTTGAAGCATTTAATAGTTTCCATTACTTTCACCACTTCAAATGCATTTCCATATTGAAAACTGTAATACTTGTGATAGTTTATATCAAATTAGCAGCGTTATAGGAATGGCTGCATGGTTTTTCATACTTATCAAGTTGTTATAAACTCAAAAATTTGAACAATAAAAACATTGGACGAGACTGTCTCTGTGATGCTGGTGGTTGCTGGAAATTTGTAAAACAGCTTCAAGTGGCTGACAATTGTTATTTTTGCATTACTCGTGGCCTGGCAACCAGACACATTGTTGGAAAGAGTTCTTACTTACAGTAGAGGGGGATTAAGTAGTATTGGTTTTTAAGCATTTAGATTAATGCCTTGCAAATATACTCCCCAAGCTCTCGGAGCCTCGTCTTTTTCTTGCCAATTTTTCCTTACGATCCTTGTACAGTAGTTGTCTTGGACTACTTTGCATTCCCTTGTTGCTTAATTGGCACATCTTAGAAAACTGCTCTTTGTGATAGGTATATTAATTGTTAAGTTGTCTACATGCTGTACTACCCTCCAATGTTCCCCCAGGCAGATGAGCTTTTTCTGGTTTCGTAAGCTTTCCAATTCCATCAAACAAGCACAGCCTCATATTCGCTCTGAACGCTATTTGGTTGAAAATTTGCAGGATGGTTGAGGTGTTCTGTTGAAGCACTTTTCTGTTTTGTTCATGTCACGACGATGATCATCCCCACATTGATTTCAGTGAGTCAGAGCTAATTGATAATAACATAGGGATGTTTTAGCAATGGCGCGTTCACCACTAAATCCACCCAATGACATTCGGATGTCAGGGTTCTTGGCAGGTGTGCAGAGCTCGATGGAACAGCTATTCCCGCCTTGAATCCAGAATTGAATGCAACCATGCCAAACATGATTTGTTGGGGTTACAGCATGATCCCACATACCAATGTGAGTGTTTTGTTCCCAGCTTTTTGGATAACTTGTATCTGTTTTGCACTCATTTCAAATTTGCCTCATTTGGACGGCATTTAGGGTCACAAAATGCCACCAAAATTCTAACAGGATGTGATATTGCTATTGATATTGTGGCTCAAGCTTAGTGGTTAGGACTGTTACCTTAAAGCAAAAAGGTCCCTGGTACAAATCCCAGCTGGGGCTTTTCTGTGTGGAATTTGATTGACCTCCCCATGTCTCTCTGGGAACTCCAACTTCTTCCCACAGTGCAAAAACATTCATGTTCGGCTTATCGGAAATTCTCAATTGCCCATAGGAGTGAATGTGAGTGTGTGTGTATGTCTGTTTGTAAATGTGGCCTTGTGATGGACTGGTGGCCTGTCCTGAGTGTAGAGAGATGAGGTAGGCTCAGGCAGCTCCTTGTGACCCTAAAGGAAATAACTTGGTATAGATAATGGATGGATGGGTGGAATGACATAGATCAAAATGTTTTAATTTGATTATTTCTTACATAAATTATGACCCTGTTTAGACTAAAGTTGCTATTTTCATAGTAGTTTCTGTTGGGTGTTTTTGTCCACGTAAACATTCTAAGTGATGCACAGAATACACTTGTAAAACATTGGTCTAAGTTCTTATTTATACGATTAGACAATTTCCGACAATTTTTTTTGATAGAGAAATAACGTGCTGGTCACTGATGGCAGGGAGAACACAGATTAATTAGCATTTGTGAATCATCCCGCCAAAAAATGTGGGTAATGTCAACAGTCAGGCAAAGGTTTCTTGGAGAACCATAGATTTTTTTTTTCTTCAATCACTTAATGTTCATTAAGTCAAACAAAAATAACTCAAATGCACTTGTGTATGTAAAGCACCCAATTAAGTTGTCTCTGAGATGAAAGTCTCATATTTACTTTGCTTGTTCTTTCTGTTCGTGTTATCTCAGACGGACTGCATCATGTTGAATTCAGGACCTTGTTGAGGCCACACCATCAGTTGTACAACTTTTTCTGTTCACTGGAGCTAGTTCTTCATGATCCTTTTTTTATGACTGAATGTTCAAGGTCATTTTCACTCAGCTGGGTTGATCTAGAGGAAATGCAGTGACAAAAACATGTTCCAAAACCTTAAAAATGGTTTTGCAGCCCACAGACAATCAGCTCAATTTCCATTTTTCCCACCTTAATTAGAATATACCATGTGACCCTGCTGCTCGAAATGAGGGAGTCATCACTAACTGTTTGAGGACGCCCAGTTTTTGGTGTATGTGGTAAGCTAACTCTCGTCAGCAGATGATACGGCCCTGGGGGCTTGTTTTGCAGAATATCAGAGTGGCTTCTTAATGTTTAATGTCTGCCAATGTATTTTATATTACCCCATCTTCTTTTCAAAAGGAAAGGCTAATGACTTACTCTGCGCTGCTGCTGTTCATTTGTAATTAGTATTGCCTTATGTTGTGTGCAAATGCACCATATAAATTTACAAAAAAATGCAGGGAAAAGAAAAGTGTCCAGCATCTTTCGTATTTAAACTCAGCATGTCCTCATGAGTCAGTGTGTGCGCATTATTTTTACTACTCATTGGTTGGCTTAGTATGGCTTTTTAGTAGACTTTAGGAACGATCTCTGTTCATTTTATGATTCAGGGTGATCCTTATAATCTCTCACCTGTTAAATGTGCATCCTAATTTAGCAAGGCGAGCTATTTGAAAGTTAAATTGACACAATGCAGCAACAGTGATTTAAACCAGAAACAGCACCACATCATCAGCCCATATGCAGACATTTTGTATGTAATATATTAAATACCATGGGTGATTCTAGGGCCAAGGCCACAAATGCATTGTTACCAGCTGGAATCTGATTGGCTCCCTTAAGTACCCCTGTCCAGTCACTCATCTGTCTATGATGATGATATTATTGATGTAGCTCCGTCTTATGCATCCTATTTGGCAAAACAAATGTGCCAAATAGGAATGACGCTTCTGAAACTTAAATATTTAAATTGAACCGCAGCAATAGGATGTTCAAAAACGTATTAATAGCAGTGAATGTTTTACTGAGTTTGCTGGTGAGTCATAAATCACCACTCAGCTCACGTTTAACAAACATTAAATTGAGAAGAAGCAGCCACTACACCCTGGACTTACACACTACACAGCAACGTTGTGGCTGTGCATGACGGAGGGTTTTCTCTTCTGGTCACTGCTGTCATCATGACGTGGGATTCTATGTTTTCCATAGGCGATCTGCCAACTGGAATAAAGGGATGTGTGCAAGATTGTTAGACAATTATTTGCTGCCTCTGTGAGAAGTGTAGCCCCCTGATGGCCCCTTGTAGAAATCCTAGAGCTGACAGTGTTGTATATTCTCCCAACACCTACTTTTATGTATATTTCATCAACCTGAACTCTGAGTTTCTTCATATTTTTCATATTTTAATATACTATTATTGCAATTGTTGTAATTAGTATTTATATTATTATTCACATGTATGTATATGCATGTATCCAACATGAAATCCAAAGTCACTCCGACTACATTATGTTCATGAACAGAAGCGTTGTAAGGTTTTGGATTTGCACTCCTTCCCTTCAGCTTGCCATGGCAACAACCTTTCTGCCAGGTCTCACAGGAGTCTTCCCAACTAGCCTTCCTTGTTATTATTATTTATCTCTCTTGTCAATCATCCACATCACCACCGTGCTCATCCATATGCATGGCCCCGATCATTACACGTGGCTGCTCATTGGCTGCAGGGCTTTCAGGACCCATGCCAACCTTTGTTCACTGCTGTAACAGGTGACTGTTGGAGACTGGCAAATTGTTGGGCATCATTTTCACAGTCTAAAAGTGCACATGTGGGACAAGGTGATAAGTATGGGCATGGTGGATTAGGGCTAAAAGAAGAGGAACAACTACCCCATGGGTTTAATTGTGGTCTATTTTGGCACACAGTACGTAGCAATTCTGCATCAAATGCTAATTTAACAGTGAAATGTAAATTTAATTAATGCTGATTTGGTTGGACTGGGAACATAAGACAAGGAAGGAGAGGGGTTGTTCAATAAACAAAGTAAAAGCAAAAGTAGAGGCAAGGGAAAGATAGAGAATGCTTAATTTGGTGCGATATCAAATATGCTTCATATATTGATGGCCGGGTCCCAAGGTACTACATGTACTGATGATCACCACGCTGCTGATCTCTGGCCAGAGGGTTCTGGCCAGGCACGCTGTGCTCAGGTAGAATATTGATTAAAGGCATACACAGTCACACATACTTGTACACGCATGCTCATTCAAAAGCATACAGACAGCAAAGTTCATGCACAATACAGCACAGCAGTTAAATTTTGATTACGTACAACCCACTCAGTTTCCCCTCTGACATTCTATATTTTCATAAATACGTTATAAAGAAGAGAGGGAAAAAAAATCTGTTTTCATTGTCCAATTCGGTGTCTTTGTGGCTGTGACAGATGGCACATCACTCAAAGAGACACTCTCAGACAGCAGACTACAAAAACAAATTAATTTCTCTTATTGTTTCCCGTGCTTGCTCACATCAGTTTGATTGACATTCCTATCACATTCTAGCTCTGTATCAGGATGACTTAATGCATAGGAAGCAATATTTACAACAGTGAACAGTGCACCTATTTCAAAAAAGAAATAAATATGTTGAAATAATCTTGTTTTCTGTACCAAATTCCAGCTTTGTTTGTCTCCTCTCTTGTATTTATGCACACATCTGCCTCCTTTGAGTTGGTCTTAATCCTACTTCACATCTTGGATGCCAGATGCAAATGTTCAGGTGTGTGCATGGGGAAGAAGGGAGGATAAAACTGATATTTTATTTTAAAAGGGGAATTTAATGTCACACTAAGTCTGTCAGGTTTTCCAGCCCCAACACTCAGATCAATCCCTCCCCCATCCCTCTCTCATCCTGTTTCCTTCTCTTTCAGCGTCTGCGTCTTTCTCTTAGTCTGCATTTCTCATTTACTTTAATACGATTTTGGAATCTGTCACACTCATTTTGTTGCCTGTCAGTCTATTACTGCAGCGTGGCTCAGAGTGAGATTTGAGGTATTTGTGTAGCTTGGTCGGGTGTAAATTCTGCATATGCAGCCTGTATGACTGGTGTTTACCCTTTAATAGCTCAGAGACACGATTTGGTATTTATTTGTTTGTTTTCCTTTTTTCTACTCAATTAGGCTTATTGGCTCAAAATTTCCGCCTATGTCAGTGCATAGTTTATTCAATCAAATGTAACTATAGGTATAGTATTTATTTTAGTTTAGTTTAAAGGGAAAAGGAAAACTCAACGGGAGAGAATTTCGTTTTAAATCACTAACTCAGACTTATCTTGAGGATCCCGCTGGTTGTATGTTGTTTGATCATCGCAGCTTGAAATATGGTTCAGCGTGCTGTATAAACATTTAATAGGATAGAGTCTGGATTGACAATTAGAGTTGCCTTTTTTTAATGCATTGTGATATACAGAATTTACTCTATAGCTCCAGTCCACAATAATCCCCTGTTTTTAAGATTATGCACAAGTATAAACAGTTTTATTAAGTGTATTGCTCATGCATGCCCAGCAACGCTCTGTATTAACTTGGCATGGCTTCGCGGATGCTTTGAAACTGTGCGCTCGATTCACAGGAAGCTGGCTGACAGCAGCAGAGATCAAAGTATGGAAGTAAAAGCCCTACAGATACTGTCATCCTCTACAAATGTTTACTCAACCGTAACCTGTATCTCATTACCTTTGCACTCTTTTACCCTCTCAGCTGCTTCCCTTCTTCAGGTGCAGGACTTATTTCAGCAATAGTGGAATAACTTCACCATAAACTACTACAGTTAAAAGGCAACCGGCCAACAGGGAATGGCAGTTTTGTTCGGCTTCCTCCGAGTCCTTCACTTGACCTGCTGTCAGTAAATCTATAGTAAATTGATTGAGTATTTTGTGCAATGACATCCTAATCTCTTTCAGAATAGAAGAAAAAACAACCGTAAACAATTTGGCACGTCTTTAAGACAGGTTTTTTTCTACAGATTGAAATGTATCAGATTTTGATAGACAGGCAAGTATTGTGTTTTCAGGCATTTTAACACTGATGGAAATAATTCGTGCTGACTTGTGCCATTGGGTGGCTGCTCACCCAGAAAAAGATGAATTTATTCAGCTTTGTTAAACTGGTGCACGTCATTTATTGATTGTGTGTGTGTGCGTGTGTATGTACAGTTAGGTCCATAAATATTTGGACACTGACACAATTTTCAGTATTCCAGCTCTGTACAACACCACAATGGATTTGAAATGAAACAATCAAGATGTGCTTCAAGTGCAGACTTTCAGCTTTAATTTGAAGGTATTTACATCCAAATCAGGTGAACGGTGTAGGAATTACAACACATTTTATATGTACCTTCCACTTTTTAAGGGACCAAAAGTAATTGGACAACTAACATAATCATACATCAAATTGTCAATTTTTAATATTTTCTTGCAAATCCTTTGCAGTCGATGACAGCCTGAAGTCTGGAACCCATAGACATCACCAGACGCTGGGTTTCGTCCCTGGTGATGCTCTGCCAGGCCTCTGCTGCAGTTGTCTTCACTTCCTGCTTGTTCTTTGGGCATTTTCCCTTCAGTTTTGCCTTCAGCAAGTGAAATGCATGCTCAATCGGATTCAGGTCAGGTGATTGACTTGGCCATTGCAGAACATTTCACTTCTTTGCCTCTTTGGTTGCTTTCGCAGTATGCTTCGGGTCATTGTCCATCTGCATTGTGAAGCGCCGACCAATGAATTTTGAAGCATTTGGCTGAATATGAGCAGATAATATTGCCCGAAACACTTCAGAATTCATTCTGCTGCTTTTGTCAGCTGCCACATCATCAATAAATATAAGAGAAGACTTCACCAGAGGAAATACAGAGGAAATACAGATGGGTTACACAAGGTGTAAACCATTGGTGAGCCTCAAAAACAGGAAAGCCAGATTAAAGTGAACAGTTCCTTCCCTTCTCCATACTCTTCTCTTTCCATCATTGTGGTACAAGTTGATCTTTGTCTCATCTGTCCATAAGATGTTGTTCCAGAACTGCATTGGCTCTTTTAGACGTTTCTTAGCTAACTTTAATCTGGCCTTCCTGTTTTTGAGGCTCACCAATGGTTTACACCTTGTGTAACCCATCTGTATTTCCTCTGTATTTCCTCTGGTGAAGTCTTCTCTTATATTTATTGATGATGTGGCAGCTGACAAAAGCAGCAGAATGAATTCTGAAGTGTTTCGGGCAATATTATCTGCTCATATTCAGCCAAATGCTTCAAAATTCATTGGTCGGCGCTTCACAATGCAGATGGACAATGACCCGAAGCATACTGCGAAAGCAACCAAAGAGGCAAAGAAGTGAAATGTTCTGCAATGGCCAAGTCAATCACCTGACCTGAATCCGATTGAGCATGCATTTCACTTGCTGAAGGCAAAACTGAAGGGAAAATGCCCAAAGAACAAGCAGGAAGTGAAGACAACTGCAGCAGAGGCCTGGCAGAGCATCACCAGGGACGAAACCCAGCGTCTGGTGATGTCTATGGGTTCCAGACTTCAGGCTGTCATCGACTGCAAAGGATTTGCAAGAAAATATTAAAAATTGACAATTTGATGTATGATTATGTTAGTTGTCCAATTACTTTTGGTCCCTTAAAAAGTGGAAGGTACATATAAAATGTGTTGTAATTCCTACACCGTTCACCTGATTTGGATGTAAATACCTTCAAATTAAAGCTGAAAGTCTGCACTTGAAGCACATCTTGATTGTTTCATTTCAAATCCATTGTGGTGTTGTACAGAGCTGGAATACTGAAAATTGTGTCAGTGTCCAAATATTTATGGACCTAACTGTATGTAGTATGTATGTGTTTTTTTTAATATATATATATATATATATATATATATATATATATATATATATATATATATATATATATATATATATATATATATTACGAATGAAAAAACATATATATATATATATATATATATATATATATATTAGGGCTGTGCGATTAATCTATTTTAAATTTAAATCGGATTTATTAATCACAATCGATGTTAAAAAAAGGAAATCGGAAAATCGATTTTCCTTTTTTGCAGCTGGCTGCATTACAGACAGAGCTCGTCTAGTCATCTTTGTTTGGTCAAGAAAATTGTAAATGTTGTCACTTTACTAAACTCAAGGAGGATTTACAGTATCTTTCAGTTGCACTTCATTCCCAATAGGGACATTTGTTTGCTATTTTTCTTTGAAAATAAAGATAAAATATTTGAAACAATTTTTTCCATTGTCTTTTGTAGTTTTACCAAAAAAAATCGAAATCGAAAATATTATAAGAGACACTTTTTGGACTCTTGCTGTTGTAATGTTGGTGCTACTGGTATACATTAATCCCTCAACACAGTAGCATGTGTCTACCACTTGAAAATGCCTGTCTATCCTGAAACATGTAATACGTTCATCGTTGTCTGAGAAGGTAAAGGAATATGTTTTGTTGCTTGCATGTTTCCAGTAATCTCTCCTAGACTGCTGTGTATGTCTGGTGGCCTATTGTGAGGAGTCTGGCGTAGCATCGTCTCCCACATCACCACACATATGGCACTGCCTTTGCCTCAACTGCACACTGTGGGGTTTGTGATAATTAACAAGATGAGAGACAAATGAAATGATGAGCACAAGATGGATTTGATGCTCCGCTACCTTGTCTTTCATTGTTAGTTGGTGGTATTCAGCATTTCCTCGTGGCACACAGCCTCGTGGTGCGTGTGATTGACTCCACTTTTTTGTGGAGTGTGCTGATAGCCAGTTTACATAACACTTCTTACGGTTCTTGACTGATACAACGTTGTTGACATGTTCATCGTTGTCAAAGCAGTGTTTAACAAGTCACTTTAATAACCCCACCCCCATGGGAGGCCAGTAAAAGTGACTGTTAAGAAAGTTAAATATTATTTCCCCCATTTTCAAAAAATACTGTTGAAATAATTGGGTTTTTCTCAGCATTCGAAGTAACTGTTGAACTGTTGAATACATATTTAGCTTCTCTGTAGGGCTCTATGATTATGTTATTACTAATGTATTTCTTAATTTTGCTGCCAGCCTGGTTGACCGTTTCCACCAGGCATGGAGCAGCATTAGTCACTGGACGTTTAGTGAATAATAAAGAACAGGACAAATAATACAAACTGTTCTGAATCATCAATTAGGTTCAATTTGATTTCTTTTACGGTTCCAATTGCACCCTTATTTTATTTATTTAAGCAACAATTCTTAATATTTCATCCAATATGATGAAAAACCTTCAGTATTGGGGGACTATTGCTTTCTTACTGAACTTAATTGGAGCTTTGGCAAAGCAAGCAGCATTGGATGGGATGGCTCCTTCCTAGACAAGGTTGCGAGGTTTACTTTCTTTATTACTGAATTCCCTGAGGAATAGACAGATGTCATCATTAGTGGGCTGTAGACTCGGATAGCTCTGACTGTGATGGCGGCACAGGTTTACAACTTGGTCCACGGGCCAGTGGCCCAATTTTCTTTCTGTTTTCCTCCGACTTCGGTTCCATCTGGTCATGTGATCCGGCACCGATCCGCTACCACTGGATAATTTTGAGGACCTAATGAGGAAGGAAGACCCAGAAAAGGGCACCTCTTCCCCTTCTTCTCTTTTGAGAAAATGAGTTGGAAAGCTACTGTGGTCAATTTTATTAACTTGGCTGACCTTCACACAAACAATTAACATTTACAGAAAATGCAGCCCCTCCCATTATCTTCCTCATCTCCATCTTAATCTTCGGCTTCAGCACCACCAGCTGCATCATTCAGCTCATTTTTGAGCCCCCCCCCCCCCCCCCCGATTGTTCAAAAGAAATTTATCAGGCAGTAACAAATTAATGACAGTGTCATCCTATGTGTTTCATAGTCAATTTCAAGGTGACATGCATTATGCAGGAGAAGGTCGACTGTCTCAAAGTCTCTGACATGTTCAGTAATTGGCCAAGGACCACAACCGCCACTGTCATGGTCACGAAACAATAGTGGACGGTGATTGCATGTAATATAATCACTTTACTGCTAGAAACACAGAACACTGTGGTATATTCTGAGTAAATTTAATCTGGCCCAAAAGGGAGTAAGGGAAAGTAACTTACTGTTAATATTTTGTTTCATTCAATTCACATTGCTTCACCAATATTTAGTATTGATGAGTTGGGAGTCAGAGCACTGTGTGCAGTCTTTTTCAGCCTCAGGGGTCTCAAGGTCTAGACTTAGCCGTGACCTGTCCATGAGTTAGAATAATGCCATATTTTCCAGGAATCACTCTCTTCATAATTTGAGCCCTATGAATCCTGATATTGCCATTTTGAAATACGCCTGTACGTTATCTTTCTGGGCACGTAACCTAGACTTGGCCAACTGAAGCAGGCCTTGGTCATAACACCGTCCTCACAAGCTCACAGGCTTGCACGATGGCCACTTGGCATGAGGAGCGACTCTCTTTTCTCTTCAATTAGATTTCAGTAGGCTTTTAAGAGACCTCAAATCCCAATCACTCATGATTCTAACAGACACATTTTCTGTTGGAAGACGACTGTTCACTGCTGTCATTCCAGATTTTATAAAGCATCGTGGAGTTCTCAAGCCAGTTTTAATAGTTTCAGCTACTTTTAGTTTTTCTTCTCAGATCCTTTTTAAGAAAGATGCAGAAAAATTAATTCTACCCACTGATACACAGCCATCAGTGCAAATATGTTCTTCATCTTCATGCTTATAAAGTTCTAAAAAATGTAGTCAAGATGATGTGCTTTTTTGAACTTTTTTGATTTGTAACTTTTATTTTTATTTTTTAATTCTGACCGGAACAGAAAATTGGATTTTTGCATTAACAGCAGCTCTCTGTCTGTGTCTTTGTTTTTGGATGTTTTTTCATTCGTAGAACCTGATTAAAAACCTGCCAGAGCAGAAAGAGCTGAGTGCCCTTGCAGAACTGAAGAGTGAATATGAAGAGTTGGTGGAGTCGGAGCAGTTTGGCATTGTGGTGAGTATCATGTGGTGCTGGTGCCTGTTTAATTTTCATAAGAGATCATCGTACTAAAAAAACACACTGACTCTATTTTCGTTTGATTCCTTGCAGGAATGTAAAAAAAAAAGCATACATAAATAAATAATAACAATAATAATATTTTCCTTTTCTTTATTCACTTTCAGGGTGATGGTCTGGTTTGGTCAGTGAAATAACTACAATTAGGAAATGAATATATTTAGAGGGATATATCCCCTATTTTAACCATCTAACCATACGAAAACCATCATTCCTCAAAAAAGTCAAAACTTGGTAATCCATCTTCCAAAGGCAGTTAAGGTTAAAAAAAAGTGCATTTGACTTGAGCAAAGAATAGTTCAAACATATTTGACGAAGGCTCAGGATCATGCTTTGACATTAGCTGTCATTGATGTCTCTGGATAAAGTCATAACCTAAGGCTATGAATACTGTTTGTAATGTATGTTGGTCTTTGAAAAATATACTGCTGAGCCGACCAGTTGATCTTTCCCAATGCTTTAATCAATTTATTATGAAAATCGAGCGAAGGCTCTGTCTTTTGCAATATAGATAACACTGTGGATAACATGTCTGTTTACTTGGTATCAATCTTCTTTTTTTGTTCTTTTTCACCTTCCAGTCATTAGATACACTGAACATACCGGTACTGTAGCATGTACACACGGTACTGTTTCGTAATGTTAGTGCACACACTCCCTTACACCCTTCAATGACTCCACTCCCAAGCCTCCACATTTGGTTTTAGGCCATTATATCATTTATGACAAATCTCTTTAATGGGAGATTCTGTGAGGAGGAAATTTCAGCACACAGCTAGATCCCATTTACAGGTTACCTGATTTTCAGTTCATTCCTTTCAAAAGTAATTACACTTCAGATCTAAAGTGAGATTTCTTTTCCTTCTTGGCCTTTTTATCACATAAAAAAGTTACTGTGTTGATTTACATAATTTTCATTGTGAGTCAGACTCTTAGGGGGCATATTTTTTTTATTTTTTTTTCCCCCCTTTGGATACAAATTATGTTTGAATATACTATATTAAGCCCTTTGTTCGTAATTGATTATTATTTCTGCAGTTGCAGGCCATTTAAATAAATCAGCTCTTCAGAGGTGCTGATTCGAACAAAGCATCAGAATTGCATCAGATAATTCTGCACAGAATGTATTTATTTTCACTGAAAAATAAAAATAAAGTGTTAATTTTCTTTTTCTCTTGTCATTTGATTTTGACCCTTAGATGAGCTCAGTAAAGCTCCTACGACCACGCCTCAATGGCATACTGTTTAAGCTAACCTTTGAGGAGCAGGTGAATAACATCCGGCCAGACATCATGAATGTGACGTTTGCCTGTGAGGAAGTGAAGAAGAGTGACAGCTTCCACAAGTTCCTGGAGTTGGTGTTGCTGGTCGGCAATTACATGAATGCTGGCTCAAGAAACGCGCAGACATTTGGTTTCAACATCAACTTCCTTTGCAAGGTAACGCACTCCCAAAACATACAGTACAGATAAAAAAGAAACAAAGTTTTGAAAATATCTATATGCAAAGCTGAGTTGATATTACTTTAAAGTGATTCAGGAACGGATTTCATTTAACTCCGCACGATACTTTTCATTTAGTTGTGCGAATTAATGTCACTGCAGTGCTTCTTGCAGTGAGAATGCTTTTATTTCAAATGTATTTACTTCCCCAGGGCACTTTTTTAGAATTCAAATGTGATAAGGTGAAACAATAAAACACAAATGTTCTAGTTAACTAGCTATGACAAACACAGAGTCTGGTACTGGTGACAAAGGCAAAAGTAAATTCCTTGAATGAGTTTACTAAATAGGTACAAAACACATCTGGGAGTTCACTTCCTAAATATTGGATGCCATTTCTTTGTTTTTTTTGCATTTCTGTTTTATATTGTTAAACATGCTTGCACTTGCACAAGAAATAAACCCTTTATAAGAAAAATAGATTCAAATAAGTGCAAAGCAGACTGCTTGAAAACCTAATAAACTTGACGGATAATGATCGTTGAGACACATGATAAGACTAAGAGCTATGTTGCATTGAATTGCAGAGTTGCACAATTACAGCTTTCATTACTCTTTTTCGCTCAGAAATCTTTGGCTACATCAGAAATTACGATTCACTGACATTGTGGAGCCTTAATCCCACCCATAACACCATAATGAATCTGATCTGTAATTAGCTCCATTGTGCTGTCATCGCTCAAACGTACCCTCTGAGGGTGCCACAATTTGCATAAGAACTTGGGCTTCTTTTTGAAATTTCTTTGAGAGTTGAAAAGCTGCAGTCCAACTGTTTTGGGTCTATGCATGGATTCATAGAACCAGACCCATGCTCAGAGGATTAGAGCCAAGTTACAACACATATGAGTGTTATGGGGCTTTGCTGGGGGACTGGAATTACTGGAGTAATGCTCACTGGATTGATTCTGTGTAAGAATAAGCTGCTGGACGGCTGAAGTTTAACACCATCACCCTCCACTGTAATGATTGTATTTATAGTTCTTTTAGTTTTACAAAATGTTATCTGAGATAGTTGATATTAATACGTATCAAAGGCCATCTCATTCCTCTTATATTTAAAGCCCATTGGTTATGCAGGTCCCTTTATGCGCAAAAGCCTAGTTGCACATTTGGTGATCCTGGAAGGTGACTGAATCAGTGTGGAGTGTTGGTGTAAAGCCTGATAATGCCTCAGGGGGTTGATTGGATCATTAATGATGGACGAGAAAGAAAAAAAAAAGTGCTTTCTCACTTTACTCAATCAAATAAATGACCCCCCTGGGTGGCACAACTAGAGAACCTAATTGGCTCATCGGGAAGGAGGTTGGTGATTGGTGTAAGAAGGGGACAAGGGCACGTTTTGACCCACCTTTGCATTCAGCCTTTCGACCGCCACTTCATCTCTTGCGTATTCACGGGCAGATGAATGTCTGGAAAGCCATCATAGTCTGGTGATAAGCATCTTCCCAACGCCCTGGGAATCAAGTCGGGAGCAGGAGTTTTCCAAAGTGAGGTGATCATTCTCGTCCTCCGCAGTTACAAATACTCTTCCTCTCCACTGTTGCTCAAGGTCTCATGCAAACTCACACCACAGTATTACATTGACGATCACATGCCATTCATTTGTTTTTAGGAATTTCTAAATACTGTTATACAAAGTTAGACTGGATTATAGTTTAATTAAAATTGATGGGTTTTATAGAATTTGCCCATGATTGGAGTGAATTGGGATGTATTATTTAAATCGAATTGGACTGAGTTGGGTTGAATTAGGCTTTATTTAATTTAACTTAATTTTGTTTACTTTCTCTGGAACATGTCCTGAAATGGCATTCTTTGTGCCATCTAAATTGACTGAAATGAATGCAGTTCTAGTTTAGAATAGTGTAGTCTACAATTTTAGTTTAAATTAAAATGAGCTCAGTTTACTTCTGTTGAAAGTCAACCTTTGAGGCATTCTCACTATTGGTAATACTTCAGAATGATGCTTGGGGAGAGGCAGCGGAGATTAGACCCAAATCCCCCAAAATATTCCTCTGAAACTGGAATGTATTATTTTCAGCACCCTCTGTGATGGTAGATGAAATCTCTAATGATCCACAGTGATGACTGTGTGTTGATGTCAATATTATATGCGCTTGGACAAATCTGCAATGAAAGAATGGACGTGTATGAAGCTTCAGTGGTTACCGACCCAAGGACCTGCTCCATGGGAACTCTGGATATGTATTTCCTCTATTAGGTGAACTTTTGCTACAGCTGTGTACAGGGACGGTATTAACGGGTGAATTTCATGTCAGTGTGATGCAGTTTAGTGCGGAGGCACATGTAGATAAAAATACAAGCAGGAACCTTTAAGCTCGAGCATGTTTTTAAAGAAGACCTTTAAAGAATATGCTGAAACCCCACTGAAATACAATGTTTTTTTTTTCTATGATTCAACAAATGCATTAATATTTAATCATAAAAAGTATTTAAAAATTAGAATGAAATATTACTTCTCCATTTTATTCCCTTCGCCATGAAAAAAAAACAAAGAAAAAAAAAGCTTTTACTGTCTCTGGCAAATAAACTCATTTTCTGTGCAGATGAAATTAAACTACAGAGGCAGGCTGTTCTTGGCATGCTAACGGGGCGTGTGACCTCGTGTTCAAAGTAAACTATTTTCAATAGTTGATGTGACTGTTACAATTACCAAGGCCGTTATACACTTAATGATCAAAACAGGTTTATTTCTATCCTGTATGAGTTGATTTTACATCCATGTGTTCACATTTTCAGGCCATTCTCTCTCAGCTGTGACTATGGATGCAGTTCATTGCAAAAACACATTTATTCTAGTTTTCTACTGATTAAGTGTAAAATGCAGCTATATGAGGAGTTATTAAAATGTGTTTTTACTTTGTTGCAGCTCCATCTGCAAGTTAAATTGAGCAATCAAGGACTGACAATCCTTCTGTTGGTGTGAGGGTTTTATATTCCCATTGCCACTTTTCCTGTTATTGCTTAATTTCTGTTTTATTTATTTATTTCCAATCAAGATATTTAAGTAGAAACTTGTTTGCTTGTAATACAGCTTGCCACTCTAAATTCTCTCATGAAGGGATGCATTGTACAACTACTTGGGGATTTGAAATAATGATACCTTAGGGCAATTTATGTTGTGAAAAATTGATTGATATCACTGTTCTGGATTTGCTCTCGGCGACACGGTAATGAAGCAATGTTTTCCACTTCCTTTGAATGAACAGTTTTGATTGAAGTTCTAAAATTCACACAAGCTCCATGGTTGTTCAGTTGTCCTATTAAAACATAATGGGATATGACACATTGTGAGTAAAGCTGCTGCTAAAATGGCATGTAGGAATATATATATGTGTATAAAAAAATGTATTGTATGATGTGAAACATAAGGTTCTTTAAATTCTGAAGAAATGCATGTTTAGTGCGTGGAGCTCCGCTTTGCACAGAGTATGGGGATTAGTCTGGGTTTAAATGTTTTCTGGACTTTCACATTGACACATACGATACCTCTAAGATATGTGAACTGAAATGTTTAATGTAGAAGAGTGTAAAACCAACATCAGCACCTGGAGGGTTTTCTTGCTTCCTCAATGCTATTACAAAAACTGCCATCAGGATGTGTTAGCTAAAAACAAAACTTTCATTTCACCACTTTTAAGGTACAGAAAATATGATATTGGCATGTACATTGGTGGCTTTGTATTTCCTCATTTGACCTCACACCAAAATGTGCTCACTGCAATTTTTGTCTGTCACAATTATATTCTCTACACTTCCACTTGAATTGGAATGATGTATTCCTATTTTTTTCTGCACATTATTTAACTGAAAAGGTTGACATTAGATTAGAGGTGTAGGAAGTATAACTAGAGTGGGATGTTGAAGTATTAGTGACATGGTGCATGTCCTGTTGGCCCTAGCTCCGTTTTATTATGTCAGTAATGTTCACCCTACAATGAAACTATGCCTCCAATTTCATCTGATAACTCTAATGCAGCCTTATCACCTGAAACCGCAGGGTCTCTCCATTTACACCCACTGCTCTTTATGAAACCCTAGCGTCCCCATCCTCCTACTCTGTATTGGCTCTAGATTAGTTTAGGTGAAAGATCCTTCTGTAAAGCATATGCTCATTTTGTCAGGGAAGCTTAGGGAAATATGCTACAACCTCGAGATGCACTTTATGCTATATTGCTGCCTCAGTAAGCATTGCATTTGAATACATAAGTAAACATATACATCCATATGGTGCATGCACCCCCTTTAGCATGCTTATTTTAGTAAGCCAGTGAGCCAAACATGTAAAAATAATTTATTAATGTGTAGTTTTGTGATGTATGCCTCGGACAATTAGTTCTGTATTTCTTTCAATGTTCTCTTAATGTACATCCATGGTCCATGGTCAAGGTTACACACGGCCATGTGCTACTGCGGGCTCGTAGCTGTAATGTTATTATCCATACAAGTACATAGTCATCTATTTTTCCATTTAGCTTTCCAAGCGTGCTGTTTGAAGAAAGACGCTATGGTAAAGAATGAATATGGAATAAGTTCTTTATGTGCTCATGTGAACACAGACACATACATGCGTAGCATGTGCTGGACTTTGATTCAAAATGTCACGTCTCACTGCATTATGGTGTCTTCGTATCCATTTGTAATTGATGCATATGCTTCGTGGGTGTCATTATCTCGATTTTATGTTCAGCAAATGGCATCACACGAATATTCCAAGTAGTCTTCGAAGGCTATCTAACTCGATTCTGCACATGAAGAGTGCACTGTACCTTCAGGTTGAAAGCTGTATTGGCACATAACGCAATACTGAATCTCATAATTATTAAACGGCTCTTATTTAGCTCTCAGCTTATACATTTAGCATGGCATTTTTTAAAAGATGTGCTAATTGAAGGGGACCTATTATGAAAAACACGTTTCTTCTTGCTTTAAGAGAAGGAGGAAAGCAACCAAATTCTGCAGTGTCTGTACAGCCGCCCGGATGAGCCATCCAGTGTGATGTGGCTGCTACGAGCCGTTCAGATTCTGCGCCCGTCGTTACGGAACCACGGAGCGATTTACATAGGCTGGCCTCCGATGCGTGAAGCCACACCCACAACTAACTCTGGCCGGAACAACAACAACTAACTCCGCCGGCCGGAGCTTCCGCCATTTTCTACGCGTCATTCAGGCAGCCAATCAGCACAGTGCCTCATTATCATAGCCTCCCCGTCCACTCAGAATCCTGCATAGAGAATGAGGTTAGAGAATGGGAAGATAAAGACATGGCTCAGAGGCTGAATTTCTAATTTATTTAGCAAAAACAAATCAAAAGCTTGTTTTTAAGACATTCAATGCCTGTTTAAATTAGGTATTAGATGCCATGATAGGTCCCCTTTAACAAAAAAAGGACAAGAAAGATGGACACTTTTAATGAACTTTGCTGCTGCCATATTGTTCATCTCGCATTGTCTAGTGTACATGTGCAACTCTCAGCAGAAATAAGATCGGAGTGAGATTCCTCACCTTGTTGAAAAACCAAGCCCCAACCATTTTAATTCTGCATTGACAGACGTACAGAACTAATTTTTGTTGCAGTTCCCCAACTGACCAATAGAGGCTGGCTCCAAAAGCAACACAATCCTCATTGACTTCCATGTTAGAGTTGGAAAATAAAGGATTCTTGTCTCAATCATTTGAATTGGCGTCCAACAACTCTGAAGGGGGTGACATTTTTTGTACCACGCCAGTAGAATTTATATCAAGTTATACATTTATTTTCTAATATGATTGATTGGCAGTCTGCTCAGCCAATCACCTCAGCCGTAATCTGTGCAAAGGCTGTAGGTGACGATTTTATTTATGTATATATATATATATATATATATATATATATATATATATATATATATATATATATATATATATACATGTATGTATGTATGTATGTATGTATGTATGTATGTATGTATGTATGTATGTATGTATGTATGTATGTATGTATGTATGTATGTATGTATGTATGTATGTATGTATGTATGTATGTATGTATGTATGTATGTATGTATGTATGTATGTATGTATGTATGTATGTATGTATGTATGTATGTAAAAAGCATATTACCATTTCATAGGTTCAAACATGAGGAGGAGTTAAACACAATCTAGAATGACATGCATGAGTGTAAAAATCTTTTTTAATCTATTTATCTTCTCTTCTCTTCTTAGTTACGAGACACTAAATCCATCAGTCACAGCACAACACTTCTTCATTTCTTGGCTGAGAAGTGTGAAGAGAATCACCCAGAGATTGTGAGGTTCCCAGAGGAACTGGAGCATGTGGATAGTGCCAGCAAAGGTACGTCTCTGTTTGTATGACCCAAAAGTGTCCACTCCTTCCCTGTACTGGAAAACATAGTTCAGTGTAATTTTCACTGTGTCATTTATTCATTGTTCTTGTTGTTTATCACATTTTAAATCCACCCATTTCATCACTTGACAACAGTGAGCACTCCTTTGTGACAGTAATAGTGTTGTTTTTCTGACCACACTGTCATTCATCCTCTCAATAATCTAATTCAACTTTACTCCTATTTTGGGGCATTTCGTGGCATCCCTGCAGGTTTATTTACCCTGTTAGTCTCTTAATTGGTCATTTAATCTAATTCTACTAATTATGCACCTGACTGTGATTGCCAGGCATCGAATAAGTGGACTGAAAGGTCTTCAAGCGTATAAAAATAAGAATTCGGTTATTCATTTCACAGTGGATAATTTTTGGTATGACATGCATTTAGATGTTTGTGTTTGGAATCATATGAATTTGTTCATTTCATGAAAAAACAAAATAGAAAATTCTGGGGCAAACCAGTTCACCTTTAAAACATTTAAAGCACCATTTTCATAACATGGTCAAAACCCACAAATGCACAATGGCATGCACTGCTGTTTCCTAAGTAGATCTTCCTAAATATGTATTTTCTTTTCTAGTTGAGTCCTTTGCCTTCAGCTAAGTCAGGAGTGAAATTATTTTGCAATCAAGCTGTTTCTGTTTAGAAAACCATAGGCTGAAACAACTGCTTAATCATATGCAATTGTCATTGTAATCTTTTTTTTTTCCTACAGTTCAAATGAACCAGATTATGTGCCTCAAATATGTGGTTTACAGACGAATAGTTGATAGTAAAGGAATACAAATCACAATGTACTTCTTCATGTGAACAAAACTGAAACGAGCCTGTCATCCGTTTCTGATTGCTGATTGTAAGAGGTTTGTCAGAGAGAGACTGAATTAAAAGGATTTTGTTGGCGATGCAGGGATTCAAAAGTAATCAAATGGTCATCGACATTGGCTGATAGTGCTGACACAATTAATAAAACCTCATTTAAATGTGCAATCAGGCCAGGATAATTTCCCTTGAAAATCATAATTTTGTCTGCCTTGATTGCCTACTTCGGTATTCTCTGCTGCACCATTTTTCAACAAAATCTCAGATTTACCTTGTTATATACTTCATCTTAGCAGTTTATGTTGTTTATTTTTTCCATTTTCACAAGCCAGCTCAAACTGCAGCTCTACAATAATGTGTTATCATGGGTATGTCTGTAGTGGCGGTCCATATTGCGATGAAGCAAAATGGACCAATCTTTTTTTTTTCCATTTAGTCTTTTAATCCTTCCAGCCATTACCACACACAAGCCAAAAGAAACAACCCTTAACAACCTTTTGCAGGGTGTGGAGTTTAGTGGTCACTACTAACCACCACAAACACAGCCAGAAGCACCACAAATAGAACCAAAACCACCCCAAACACAACCAGTATCACCCCGAACAAAAGCAAGAAGAGGGGACAAATGCGCAGTATGGCATGCCCATATCAAACTTTCCGGAAATTTTCCAGTTATAAGTTATAGTTGTGTTCAACTTTTTTTCTCCATTTAGTCTGTTAATCCTTCCAGCAATTACTTTTTTGTATATCTTAATATGATTTTTATCATGTTAAGCGTTCCAGTATTGCTGTTGATCGTGTGTTATTGCAGTGTTTATTTAGTAAATCTCAGTTGATCATCCAAGAAATCCATCATTTTCACTTCATAATTATTACAAATATTGCTTAAGCATTAACAGCATAACATTCATATTTTTTGAAGCCTTTAATTCCAGAAAACAAATTATTATATTAATCACATTCGACTGTATTATGCTTTAAGACCAGACTGTGAGCAGAGAAGTTAAAAGAGTAAAAATGATCTAAAATTAAAGTAAAATAGCTTCTGCAATTACGCATGAAAAATATTTATAGTATGTTTTCAAATTTTCCTTACACACATTTTATGTTCAAACATCTTAAAAGTGACCTATCATTTATCTGGGTGTCTAAAATAACTGTTTTTAAATATGACTTTTTCTTTAACACTTCTTATTCTTTATGTTCTGCCCTTATTTGTGTTCTCCGCATCCTTTGTTGATGCCAGCGATTGATCTTGTTCTGCCAGTGCACTAGGTTTCATATATACTGTCCAGAAACTAAGGCTACATATACATTTCCAGCTCACTCTAGGTATAGATTGTGTACTGATTGTCATGAAGAAGCTTGAATAGATGGCAGCATGAACATGTTTCATCTCACAAAGGCCTTTTTGGTTTGAACTAACCGATGAGAGGGTTCAGGCTTATAATCTCTTGTTTGAGTGTTTATTATTGAGTCACTCAAGTCACAGTTCAATCACTGACACACCTGCACCTCCTTTGGGTCACTAGGGTTATTTAGTGTTTAGTTTTCACAGCAAGCTGTTCTTCATGGTCAAAATGTGAGGTGTTTTGGTCACATGAAAAAGGTGTGAATGGTCGTGAAACCACCTGGGGAGAAAAGTCTCAGCTTTAGTGTTGACTGAGGCCACTTCCTGGGTTAAATGCTGTTGTTTTTTTGTTTGTTTTTGTTTTTGTCCTGCTTTTAGGTGTGTTTTTTTTTCCTTGTTCAACATAGATGACTTCCTCTTTTAAAGGAGAATGAGGCAGGATTTATGAAAAAAATGCGTATACGTTTTAAGTTTTCTAGTAATAATGTCAGATGAAGCGTTCCAAACCCAAAATAATTAGCCCTCTAGTGTATCTCTCCGTTGCCTTGAACAGGCTGTGTGCTGCAAAATGCGCTGCAATTCCGGGCCCGAATTTCCCGCGCTGTCCTGCGGATGTGACGTCAAATGACGCTGCATGCACGTTCTCGACGGCGCTCGACTTGGATACAGGAAGAAGACGAGTGCGGTGGATCCAAACTTCTGTTTGGGTAGACATGGATTCTTCCACAGCCGGCAAATGACCCAGCGCCACTCAAAGCTCACCAAAAAGTGCTACCAAGAAGAAAACAAAGCCTTTATCAGAGACAAGTCGCGAGTCGAAAAGAAACTACGAGCAAAAACGGGCAGGCACACGAGTAAACATTGGATATGCGTTTGAGTCATGGAGGCAGCTTCAACTTGAATTGGGACTGAAAACAGATGCTGACATGGCTCATTTCCTACTGACCAGGTAAGATAACATTGTTAGTTACTTACTTCGTCGCTTGACATGATGCTTGAAGAGGTCTTGCACACGTCACGTAAACACCGTAAACAACTCAGTCACATCACCTGCATTGCTGTGAGGAGTCCGTGTGCGCTCCCGTGCCGGCTTCGCTGTTGGCTGCAGTAACCCCGACGGCCGTCGTGGCGCTAATGAGTCTCATTTCTTATTCTTGCCTCATGCTCCTTTAAACCATCTTACTTCTGTATCCAAAATGTGTACATTACTGGCCTCAAAAATTTGTATTTATCCTTTAGATGCAGGTAGATCACTGAGTATTGAACTGAGATGCTGGCTCTCCTTTGCTGTTTCATACACTGATATAATTATTTATTTCATTTAGTGTTGTGGTTAAGTCACCAAACTACCGAGTCCAATCCCCAGTGCTTGAGTCTGAGACCATTCATGGACTTCAGAATGACTTTGTGATTTTTAAGTTTTGGTATTAATGGTGAATCTCGTCAACATATGAATTCCCCAAAAAGAAACACAGGCATGACCTTCAGTTTTTAGGGTCTTCGTCTTAAAAGCATTGATTCAATGATGGTAGTAAGACAATTACAACCTAGAGATTTTCCTCAGGCTTCTTCTTGTAGCAATTTTTTTCACATATTGAAGCTTTTTTGAAAATACAGAACAGTCTTTCTTTTCTATGGGGACATAGCTCTGTTACTATATCTCTACTTTTAAACCCGAGTCTTACTGTAGATTTCTATGACAGATGAATTAGGTTATGAATAACTAACTAGCAGGTAAAGTTAGCACAGTGGGTATTTCGATCTGAAATGTATTTGCTTAAAGGAGCATGAGGCAAGATTTATGAAAAAAATGCGTATATGTTTTAAGTTTTCTAGTAATAATGTCAGATGAAGCGTTCCAAACCCAAAATAATGAGCCCTCTAGTGTATCTCTCCTTTGCCTTGAACAGGCTGTGTGCTGCAAAATGCGCTGCAATTCCGGGCTGGAATTTCCCGTGCTGGGCTGCGGATGTGACGTCACATGACGCTGCATGCACGTTCTCCCCGTTCTTCCGTGCCGGCTTCACTGTTGGCTGCAGTACCCCCAACGGCCGTCGTGGTGAAGGGTGGCGCTAGAGAGTCTCATTTCTTAAAAGGAGCCTCATGCTCCTTTAATGATGAAAACATTGTCCCCTACAACAAAGCAAATTCCAGAACTGTGTTTGTAACACATACTACTGTATATTTTCATGGATTTTAAACTCATAAGGTTTATACATGTGGTCATTTACAAACATCTGGGTTGTGAATTTACACTTCTGGCATTGGATCCTGTTGTGATTATTTGAGGGAACTCCTGCGCCTTAATTATTATTATTTTTTGTGAACTAAATACTACTACATTTCACAGCCGGCTTCAACATTTGCTTTAGCAAATGGGGATAAAGAAAATCTTTATCCCAAATCATTTTCAGGGTTGAAGGATTTGACGAAGGTCTGTATTAATCCTGCTTCCCCAAAAGCATTGATGTGCAAAGGCTGTAGGTGCTTCTGATTATATATGAAATGTGGTCTGTTAATAGGAAACGATTCAGACATGATGTTTGCCATTTCTTTGCTTTTACAATTCATGAAACATTTCAGGGGGATAAATGTAAGTATTTTCAAGAAACTGTACTATTACCACTTATACTTAAGTGGAAGCATGTGCTCATCTTCCAGACTTAATATGGGGTGCTGCTGTAATGATAACAAACTGAAGTGGCAGTTTTTCATCCTGCCTTCAAAAACAACTGCGATATTTACATATGAAAATCTTCCTTTTTCAAATTGAATTCTGAACATTTTATATTTGTATTGCAACTGTAAAGTTTATTAGTTGAACGTCATATCTTGTCAGAGCACAAACATAAATGGCAGATAAAGTAATGATGATTGGGGATGAGAATAAGGATATGATCATTTATTTGTGGGTCTGTTACTATGTCTTTTCTGTCTCAAATGAGTCCTTGACAACTTTATACAGGCCACACTGAATATGCATTCATTCATAACCGAGCAATCACATAATGATCATTTGAAATGCACACCACTATTGTCATACCTCTGACCTATTCTTAATGGTAGTGACAAAGCCCGGAGAGAGGTGTCATTGGCCAATTTGCCTTGCTAAATTCCCCCCCAGAGATGAGCTAGTGGGGCCCGACAGTGGGTGCTAAGTCTGTGTGGTGATTCCACTCAATCAGTGGCTCACTGACAATCCGTCTTGACAATCCTGGAAAGGAGAAAATATGACACAAATGTTCTCATAAATCTATTTAGTATAAGGCATAGCCAAGGGCAAAGTACTTTGGAGCCTTTGAGAGAGAAAATGGAAAATGAGCAAAGAAAAAAAAAAAAGATGAACTCTGAGGATATTAATACCACTGTGAATATATCTATTATCCACATTCATTTCAAGGCACAGCAGCATAATAAAGCAGTATCCATTTCCCATTTAAACTCTGAAGCAGTACTTGGCTCTGTATTACGTAGACAAAATGGCTTTCTGGATGGGGTGGGACACAGAAAGGATCATTTGTCTTTGGGTCTCAGTGGAATCACATGGAATCATGGGGTTGAGAAGCTATTCCCCCATGTCGACGCCAGCAGGGAGGGCATCTCACTGAAGTCGGCGGCAGCAGCTTGAGAAATCTGTAGAGTGGACTCATTCAGGCCAAGTACATAATAACAACAGCAGTTGTCTCGCAATTGTATTTTATTTTTAACCAGATGAACATACTTTGCTTTGGTAGGAACTCAAACTTTAGCCATCTTATTTCCTGGTGAATGCTATGGTGTTCCAGCTCATCTCCCAGTTGTCCTGAAATACGGATTACAATTAACTCAGGTAATACAAATGTGGTTTCCTCACAACAGAGCAACTAAACATACGGTAGATGGAAATTCAGTGCTGTTGCTTCAAGACTGTGTAGTCAGGGGGAAAGAAACAAAGGTATTGCTTCTAAATTTCATCTTTATGACAACAGATCCTTAAAATCCTTTATTGTGAAATGAAATGCCGACAAAATCAAAAGAAATCGGCTGATATAACTTATAAATCTAACCGTGTTCATTACACTGAAATGGGATGTCTTTTGATTTCATCATCCCCACCCCCCAGTAGCTCATCATAATTTTAAATCATCTTTCTTCTTAAAAGCCTGAGAATCCATCCACATATGAGTGATTGATATAATTAATAGAAGATAATGGTCTATAGAGCTTAATTACGCATGTCAGGTATTGGTATGGATTTTTAGAAAGAAATTATTATTTTTTTTTTTATGTCTTATTTTTGTCTAGCTGCACAACTGTCACTGTGATACATACACACACACACACACACACACACACACATCTATATATATATATATATATATATATATATATATATATATATATATATATATATATATATATATATATATATATTTATGTGTGTGTGTGTGTGAGTGTGTGTACAATGTAAGGATGAGGGAAGGACTTAATGATGGTCAAATGCATTTTGTCCTTAAAGAAAAAAAAATAGTTCCACTAAGTGCTAATGTGTACAGGCCTTTTTACCTTCCTTATCTTCCTGTCCTATCCCCTTTCCCCGGTTTTTTTTAAATTTTTTAATTTAATATTTTTTTTATTTAATATTCGAGACAGAAAAATAACAATGACAATAACATTAACTGATTTCACGCTCGGTTACATTTTCTCACTTAGATTGGTAATCAAACTTTTTCACTCTTGCTTTGAAGTAATTGGACAATAATCTGACTTAGGTGCATATTAATATTCTCAATACGAATCCCATTTGCCTTTTAATCATGGAAGTTAATAATGTGTGCTATGGGTCTGAGATATGTGCAGCATTTCAACTTAACTGTTATTCATTAAGTGGGAAATTGCAAGTAGGTGAAAGGAAAAGGTGTTTACCATCTTTGGCTGCTGATGTAGTTTGTATCCGTTACACAATACTTGAAAAAATGGCCATAAATTAAAAACTTGTGTGAGATTTATTTACCAGAGCAACACTGACCTTAACTGCAAAGAAAAGAAAAACAGTGGCGTGGCCTGTACGCTTATGCTGACTGACGTCAACACGCTCTGAAGGCGTGGAACAAAGTGTAAAGACAACTTGAAATACTCCATACTGAACCAGTGCAAACAATGTCTATACAAACATCATCAAATGAATAACTTAGTGTTGTACAGTGTCTCTATTTATTTATCTATTTTATTATTCTTATCATTATACTGAGTACTTTTTATATATAAATTGGACTTGACTGACAAAGATTTGTTCAAGCTAATGTCAGTTGACATAAGATTGTATAGATATAACACCACTTAGTGACAAATATAGCAGGAGTTGGTTAAAATCCACACAATTTTAACTTAATTTAAGTCCATTGAGATTTTTTTTGTAGAATTTTGTTTTGGCTATTCAATCGTAATAATCTGAAGTGTCATCCATTATTGATGATGAGGTTTGTTTACATTTGAGTGTCTGCTGATGCTAAGTCTATGCCTCTTTTTCCATCAGTTGGTCAATTTCAGCACCGAAGCACCAAGCAAACCGTGTTCTGTGTTTAAGAGTTCATTATTTTTGCATCAAAGGAATTTCGAAAAGGACTTGCATTATTGAAGCCACAGACCTCGGTAATAAACAAATAATGGCATTCTTGGGAGTCTCAGACCGAGATTTCTTGTTGATATGATTTGAATGCGTGTGTGTTGTTGTTACACATAAAGAATTACATAAGGACAGAATTTTTAAAACAGCAAAATGTAGGCAGAAGCGATTTCATCATTTCAGGCTGTAATTGATCACTCTCAACCCTCATTTTATGGAAGGATAAAAAGAGATGTATGACTCAATATGAGTGAGCATAATCTTTTTGAAGAGTGATTTTACTTGAGAATTGAACTTTTGGCGGTTTGTTATTCTGTATTCATAACAGTGCACAATACTGTCTAAGTAAAGCTGAGCAGAAAACTTGTTGACTTTGTCTTGTGACTATAGTCATAAGCTATTTTTGTCGTGGGTTGCTTATGGTAAACTCATAACTGCACCCTGAAGTGATAGCAGAGGATCGGTAAGGCCAGCAGTGTAAATGGACAGTCTGTCATGAAGACTATTTGGAATAAGAAACAGACCTGTCTAGTTCCACCAACACCGGCTGAGTGATGGGCTCTGGAGAGTTTTCCTTCTCTGTTTTCCTTTTTTTTTCCCCCTTCACTCACTTTAAGGTGGATGAGTAGTTCATTGTAAGACCATAACAAGTCTTCTCCCGCTCTCTTCTTTTTGTGCTCTGTCTATCTCACTTTCCCTCCACCTCTGATTTCCTACATCACTGCTTTAGCCAGCCAGTATGAATGTGGACAAAGATAGACACATGCGGGGAGGCCGGCAGCCCTGCTTCACATCAGCCTCCACTCTGTGACAACAGATTTCAATGAAGGCTGACAATGGGACCAGGAGTGAGAATAATGATTTTTGCCAGCCCAGAAATTCAGCCTGTCATATTAGAACGTTGCTCGGGAGGTTTTTTTGTTTTTAATACTGATTTCTAACTGTGACCTATCCATCCTGGGAAGTGAAACTAATTGGTTCATTTTCAGAATGTATAAATAGTTAATCAACAAACATCAAACATGCATCACATAATACTTCAACATATGTTAATAACTTGTTAATGGAAGAGACCGTTTTTGCAAAAAAAGAAACATTTGATTTACCTCATGGATGGATGGATATTAATAATTTATTTTTATATTTTAGATTGGTTTGAAATGCAGTAAATTATAAAAATAGTGCATCGTCAAAGACACTTCACATTTTAAAAGTAGCTCTCATTTAAATAAATCTTTAGTAACTGGAAAGAAAAAGGGCACATGGAACTTGTGCAACACACTGTGACAAACACACAGAGCCATTTTAGGCCGTATGCTGTCTTTCAGACCATTCCCATAGTATATTATCTTGTAGAGACAACACAACACCTGTTCCAGGGTGACCCTGCAGCTGATCATTTACCTAATGCGCTTAACTGCAAACATGTAGGAACGTCATTCTATCATTCTGACACATCGGTATTGACACCCAACTCCTGAGCAATTCAGCTCTCCAGTAACTGCTTTTGCACATTATCACAGTGCTTCATATCCTCCCGGGGCATTGTCATGAATTTTGATTAATCATTTTGTTCTTTTACACAGATTCAAAAAAAAGAAAAACAGATCCAAGACTGAGGGGGAGCTCCAATGCCTTTTACATGTCATAATAACGGTCGAATATTAGCAATGAAAAATCATTGACAGGACAATTTACCAAACATAAGGGAACTTTGAAGTTGTTGTCATGGGGAGACTTGTGATCAAATATCTGTCAGACTGGTCTGATATGTAGATAATTGTGATGATGATTGCTGAACAAATGAGCGAGGAATTGAGTTTTCTCTGATGTGATCCCTGCACTCTTTAGATAAGGCATCTTGGATGCATTGCAATTACAAGGGCAGGGTTTTGTGACAGCGCAGTGAAAGAGCATAATATACATCACAATATGCCCACAGTGTTTTTGTTAGGTGCTTGTGATAGCTTGATTCAAAAGGACTCTAAAATATTATTTATTGTTGATAAAAAAATGATAAATTAATGTATTAAAAATTATAGAAATTAAACTTGCATTAACTCAAAGTTCTCCACAAGAGTGTTCATATGTTTAACTTCTTTTCACATTGTATTTGTATTTTAGGACTGATTCACTTCATGTTGTCTGAAGAAACAGAGATGATAATCACTAGAAAGTCTCCCTAGTTAATCTGGTTTTATACGTTTCAGAAAGTAAAAATGCTACAATGAGTAGCTAAACTGATGACAGCTCGCTTTAAACGTCATCGACCGCCATGCAGCTGTCACTCAAATCAGAACCCAAACTATTTTTGGTTCCAGCCAGGCTGTAAATATGTTTATTTCTGCTGAAAATTTGTATATTTCAACATTTGTAACTGCAATTTGTCCATATTTCCAGGATTAAGTAAATTTAGCAAACCAGATGTAACCTCTTTTATTTACACCCTTGAAGTACTGAGTCTCAGTCCAGTGGATAGGATATGTACATATTGTGTTACAATGATAAAAAAATTCAGACTAAATTTAACTGTGGTGTTGCTATTACCACTGAGTTCCAGGGATTTCTTAGATAAGTATTTGCGAAGAACAGATGCTGTCTAGTGTCCCGAACATAAACAAATAACAAAATATGTTTCAAGGAACTTCTATCTATCTATCTATCTATCTATCTATATATATATATATATATATATATATATATATATATATATATATATATATATATATATATATATGTGTGTGTTGTCATCATGGTCATATGTAACAGTACAGAAATCAGCATTTGACTTCTGACATTTTCAAACAAGCAGCAAACAAGCAGAATTCAGAGATGTTCTGTTGCTAATCCCCCTGCTCATTCTTGTTGCTTACACAAATGTTTCATATTGTCTATGACATTAACACCCTGAGTCTTTGTAAACATCTGTTTGATTAATCTGTGCGCGTCTGAAATTCTGTCAGAAGAATCCGTGCAACCTTTGCCAACTCCTGTGTGTCAATGGGGTTGGGAAATGATTTTGGATAGTAATTTTCAGTCATTTTTCGCACAGGCTGTCATCCATATATAATTTAAAAGAATGCCCTAGAGGAGGGTAGGCAGTTCTACATGCTGGGCCTCAAGGAATTGGCTCCCCTGTGCCCCTCTCAGTTAATACATGGCATAAAGTGTGAATATTCCACTATTACTCATGACTTAGATCCCCAAGAGCAGCAGAGATACAGCTTACATGGCCATTCACTGAATGTATTGTACCATTTATTTTCCAATCAGGTAATACCCCTTTTTTTCTTTTTTTCCCCCCTCCTGGAAATTGAATAATGCTGGAAATTAGGATGAACACAGTTTTGTTTTTTTTTTTGTTTTTTTGAGGTAGTGTACAAAAACATAGCACCTACATTGGTAACATGTATTGGAATTGATGGAGGAGAAATGGATATTTGAGGCTGTCGCAGAAAGCTTTCTTGTTGCCAACACTTTTTCTTCGATCAATGTTTTTCATCGCGACATGTTTTAGAATGTACAATCAACACAGATACCTTTTGATTATTCACTTTCATATTGAAAATGGGCTCTCTTTTTCATCGCGTGAACCATATTATGTTTGTTTTCCTTTATGATGTAGATCAAGCTGGTCTACTCTAATTTTGTCCTTAGGCTTTATAGAATGAGTTTAATTTAGCAGCCAGCCCTCTATTTGCAAAATAAATCCAACAGGTCCTGACTATGACCTTTCTCTTACATGTTGATGATTTGCATTTTCCACTTTTTTTTACAGCTCTGTGATATGGAGTCACACTGTGTGATCCATATTCAAATATTATTTAAATCAGTTGCACCACATTTGCATATGAAATTGAGGATTTGAAGCCAGGTCGCCTGCATACTGATCAGAGGGACAACCTTCATTGGAAAAAGGTTTGATATTGAAAGTAAATGGGACATGGTATTTATAATTGTCATGGAAAGAGTGTTTTGTATTATACCAGTATTGCACACCAATTTTTTCATTTTTTTTTTTAATCCAATGTAATGAGGCTGGTATTATTCTAAAGTTTTTTGCTTTCAGTACAAGTTATGATTATGCTCTCTACAAATGAAAAGACTCAGCCAGGATACCTTCACTGTAGGACTGAATTAATGACTTAATGAGCAGCCGAGGAAGAAAGGGAAAAAAACATGAATAATGCTGTTTGACTGAAGGTATATCCGAGCCATTACGCTGCGCAACACTAATGATGGGAGATGGCAGCATGACATGCAGAGAGAAAAATCGCAAATTACATGTAAACTTCTTAAAGATAAAAAAAAAAATAAATAAATAAAAAAAAAACAGTTAAATTCCAACTTGAATGTATAGCTACATTATTTTAAAGTTAGGGATTGTGAATTGGGATGTTTTGTAAAAAAGTATTGTCAAAATCACATTAGCATTTAGTGTAAAATTTAACAAATTCTCGATGTAAGACTTCTACTTATTCTTTGAAAAGAGAGGGGTGGTTTTGTTTTTCCTGACAGAAAACTTGACAACTTGCCACAATTCCTCTGTGTATCTGGGCTGTCAGTCATGCAGACTCTTCTCATGATCCCGGCTGACTCCTTGATCTGGAGACGGAGGCTCTGGAGGGGCCATGCCATCTGTTGCAGGACCTTATGGCACTTGTGATAGTTGCTTATTTTCTATTAATATGTTTCTTTTTTTTTCTTTTAATCTTTGTTTGTTTGAAATTAATGTCATGCTTATTTAACAAACCCAGCACTAGTCAGATTTTGTTTTTCTAGTTGAGTATTGTATCAGTATCCTCTGGTCAGAGTTACTATACTACATGATAGATCTTACTTTCATGAAGTTACAGCTATCGGTATTTTTAAACTGTAACAGCTTCAGTAAATCAGTGCCACTGTCTAACATCAGTAACTAAATGATTAGCTAATTCATCTCTATAGAATACAGATTATTTTTGAATTTCCAAAGTGGATGCAAACAGGTCTAACCAGCACATTTGTTTAACTACATAACTTAAACCTTAACTGAGGAAGCTAATGTGTTACAAACAAATTTGAACAATAAATGTGTCCCTTATACTGCTGATTGTGCTTATTTCCATAGGGAAAAATAAAAACTAACAAAATAAAGAAGGAAATATAAATGATTAACTACTCTAAGCTATAGTTAACCATAAAACAATCATAATATCACCAGGACCTGGGGCCTAATATCGTTAGTTGTCTTGCTACTGTGTCTCTGGTTACACTTATACCCTGAATAGTACCTTAACATTAATCCGACTTTGTTGAGGGTAAAAGACTCTCAAGTGACTTCATCTGAATTATTTTTATTTCTATGTGTGGGTTGCAGCTCCAGTATTTAAAGACTGTATTTAATGCTGTATTTAAAGAACGATTTAAAGACCCATACTGTTTGTGTCACTCTTAATCTTTTTGTAATCTTTTGCTATGACCAGGACCAGAATTTTGTTCTCGTCAAAACATGCGTAGAGATTTCATATTCACCACAATCTGAGGGTCTTGCTGGTTTTCCCTTTTCTTGGCCTTGACATGGCATACCAGCTGAGACTTGCTCTTTACCGAAAGGTCTGTTTTTATTCCAACAACTGAAGCGGCTGTAAGGAGGGACAGAATCGATTGTTGCAGGCCAAATTGAACGTGGGTCGAGCTGCAGGCTGAAAAGATAAAACCTCTGACGCTGTCTGCTGTGTTTATCATCAGGTGGCCTTTTCTGTGTGTGCTATGCCGCGATTTTGATGTGTTAAGTCATAATAGGGGAGCCACCATTCTTTGGAGAGGCTGCCAATAACATCACAGACAGAGGGGATTACGTTTCATGTCATCTCATTATTGTTTCCAGCTTCCCCAGTACACATTTTTCCCCACCTGAAGAGCCCTCTCCTTCCTTTTTTTATTATTATTCCTTAACTGCTTTCTTTCCAGATTTTTTCATGATGTATTCCTGTTTTAATGATGCAAAGCTTGCAAATTGATGCTCTCTGCACACATTTCTTGTCTGAGGTAGCCTCTTTTCAACCCCTGAGTCTCCCTTAGTCATATTGACTAGTTTGTTTTGAATGGTTTGGTTTGAAAGCAGATTCTGCTCAATGGACCTTATCACGTCTGCACACCCTACAATACAGTGAATCTAATACCCAAGTAAACACTTCCATAGACTGCTGAGGCACATTAAGGGGCTGTCAATCTTTTTGACCTGCTGATTTGATAGCAAAGTCTCGGATTCAGCAGTTTTATCACATACAGTAAGTAGTTATGCTTCACTTATCAGGAATAACTGAAAACCAATGAACGTTTGTTGTTGTTTTTTTTGTTTGTTCTGTTTAATTACTCTTCTCAGTAAGGCCATTTTCATCCAGGAAGTTAATAATTTGTCAATGTGAATTTAAAATCTTGGAAGGAGATGACTGGTTTCTCTTTTGGACATCAATGTACTTCTCTGACAGAATTTCTCCCTCACTTTGGGTCCAGTCTTAAGATCTCTATCTTTTTTCACACTGCCCTATCAAAGGAAGAATGATGTGCCATCACTGCACATCAGTCTCCTGTCTTTAAAGAAATAAGTAAAATTGAGGGATCTCCGACTGAGCGGGCAACAAAGCTAGTCGCAGAACCAAACTGGTGAGCGTGTATGTGATGGCGGTGCCAGCGCGGTGGTACACGCCAGAGACTCCAAAGCTGCCACTCAGCTGAGTCCACGATGCCGAGTTTCTGTACGGAGGCCCACACTCATGTGGCGCTGCGTCAACTCTTTTTGCTAAACAGTTTTTTTTTTATTTTTTGCATGAATATGGTGCGAAACTGGCTTCTGTTTGGATCCTGCTGTTCTACCAGAACCTGATGTTGTGAGCCATCGATTACCACAGTTACTTAGGATGATCTAACTACAGCCATGTTTACATTGGCGAATACCCCTCAGTTTAACACTCAAATCTAGCGTGTCCCTTGTTCTTTTTACATCAACTGAGTGGCGTGTTGAGCTGGCCCTGCCAATAATTTGCCTCCGAGAGTACGCTTAATCGCAGGTCAGGCCTAATGTACTGATTTGGGCATGGGTGGGATTGTTGATGACAAGACGAGGATGTTTTCAAGCTCCTCATCCGCCATGAATTGTCATATTACAGAGCTGTAATCTGCAACTGGCTACTGAAATGACAGGCCGTGGCATTGCAAGAAACTAAACTCGGATCATTAACACACTGAAGAGTCTCAGAAAGAAGTTCTTTGCAGTCAAGAACACAGTAGCAGGATTGGCAGAGGGAGAGTGCTGGTCATATTTGTGCAAAAGGATTTGGGCGAAGTTGCTACACAAATCCGGTTGTTATTCAGCATGGATCTGCCACCTGCTCCATCCCCTCCATCCAGCCAGCTCGTCTGATGTTGGTGAAGACATCCAAACAGACTTGGCTGTTATGTAGTGTAGCACCACTCAATAACACATCCCGAGTTGTCTTCCCTCCCCTCAACTCCACTTCAGGTACAGGGAGGCAATAACACGCTGCCCAGCACGTTAAACACGAGTTCATTTTCCACGGATAATAACGGGGTCTAATCTAAAAATGCCATAGATAAGCCATTTACATAATGTAATAGTAACTGTTCATTTTACGATGATTACCATATTGTGCATGTTCTTTGATTATTTTTATTTTCACTGAAATGGTCACTAGATCAAATCTGCCATAACAATCAGGAGGAGGGGATCAATCTCCACTCACTAAATCACTAATTTCTCCTATCCAAAAAGCAAACACCTATAACATTAGCAATAGCATGCAACATTGCTCTGCAACAAAACAATGCATCTCTTCTTCAGAGTATTTGGGAGCATAACCGCCCAACCATACGTACTGTAGGCTCTTTGCCTTTCAGCTTTACAGATCAGCCCTGCAGTGATGAGGAAGGACAGTGAGACAGTGTCATAACTTTGGATAAACCAGTTTTTTATTGCTTCCTAGACACTGATCACAGTCTATGTAATTTGGTTAACAGTTAGAACCTGGGCCATTGGAAACCCGCTATGTCTGATTATGAATAATCCAGTCACGTCTGTCAGCATGCATTTATCAGCTATTCCCAGGTACTGCTTTCCAGAATCCTCTTGGTTGAGCCAATTTAGTAGTGGCTATCACTCATTCTCTCCTCCTCCACACAACAAGTGCACCACAACCACACTGAACACAAGGCCATCTTCATAATAATAGGTATAATCATGAAAATGGTAATAACAACTCAAGAAAATATTATAGAAATAATTTGGCTTTTAATCGTATGCATTGGAGTTACTAGCACAATCTTGTGGAAAAAGGAAAGTAACAATTGATATTATTATAATAAATATTATTACTGTACATTATGACATATATTATATAAATGCTTTCTTTTTTTTCTTTTTCGAAACAAATTGTTCATCTTTTGGTTCTTGGTTTAGTATTGGCAATGCCCTTGATTGTTTTTATATGCATTCTGTATTATCAGTTTGAAGGAACAAACAAACCATTATCCAACACTATAGGTATATTTTATCAAATGATTTGTTAATACAAACAAATGTAATTTCCACATTGATGACCTTCAGAGTATAACACACGTTTCCCCTTGATTTATATTCATCTCACTTTCAGACTCAATAAAAAGTGTCATATTGTATAAAACAAATCATAATTTTAAAACTGAGTGTTGTGTTGTCAAGAAAAGGTAAGAAAATGGCAAATACATGAAAACCCTCAATTGATATAATTATTGATAAAAGTCTACTCTTGTGTACAAGAAATGTTAATAATACAAATCAGTCCAATATCTGTGACTTTATACGAAAATGGCACAGTAAGAATTCCAAGTTGTATATGGAAAATGTGGTTTGGCAGTGTTTTGCTGAAGTGTGCTTCCCTCGAGAACAAAAAAAAAAAAAGATTGAATTTGAGCAACTCTTGCTCCAAAACCTCGATGCACCTATATAAGCATTAATAGTTCCTTCATAAATGTGCGGTTTAATTTATGGTTAAATCAGCGATGGCCCCCCCATACCATCATCAAAATGTATTTTTTTTTTTATTATGTGGTTATAAAAAGCCAGATGCCACTTCCCCTCTTAAGCCCAGAACAGACATGCATCTCTTGAGAAACATTATTTAAGATTATGATTCATTTGATCACATGATAATTTTTTCCAGTTCCCCTCAGTCTGTTGTTGGTCAACCTTGTTCATATAAAGTTTTGCATATATATATATATATATATATATATATATATATATATATATATATATATTAGGGCTGGGCGATATGGACCAAAAGTCATATCTCGATATTTTCTAGCTAAATGGCGATACTCGATATATATCTCGATATTTTTTCTGTGCCTTAATTGGGGTTTCCCCCAAAGCATTATAGCATAGCATCTCTGTTAGCTTAATTTTTTTCTGAGGCAAACCATTAAAAAAACAGTCAGTTTTAATACAAAGCCTCGTGCCAAATGTCACACAGGTACCTTTGTTAACAGAGGTCTGCACAATATCAAAATGTATAAAACAAATGAAATAAAAATAAACTGCCTGCATATATAGAATAAAAATGCTCCTTGAATAAAATAAAACAAATATCCCTTTCCTGCATAACAATTAAATTAAAATACACTGTGCAATTAATACAATGTAGACAGTAACAGGCAGACTTTTCCACTGAGGTTGACAGTTGTGCAAATAACAAAACATTTGTGCAAATCTCAAATAAAACATTCAAGTCAATTTGTCACAAAATAAGCTATATCAAAATCATTAAAAAAAAAAAAAAAAAAAAAAAATCGATATATAAACGATATTGTCTCGTACCATATCGTGTTTGAAAATATATCGATATATATTAAAATCTCGATATATCGCCCAGCCCTAATATATATATATATATATGTATATGTATATTAGGGCTGTCAAAGTTAACGCGTTAATAACACGTTAACTTAATGTCCTCTTAACGCCGACAATTATTTTAACGCACGATTAACGCGCAGGATTTAAAAAAAAAAAAAAAACCTGCATTATATAATTTCTGGTTGACGGCACCCGTAGCTTGAGGAAAAGTGGTGGACTACTGCGTGAACTTTTTGGAAAGCGAGAAAAGATGGGGAATGAAAAGGGACTTTTGAACGGCAAGTTCACTTTCAAAAAGATGCCAGATGGTTCCCTGGACAAGACTAAAGTTATTTGCATGTACTTTCGATTTAAAATGAATTATATATATGTGTGTGTGTGTGTGTGTGTGTGTATCTATCCAAAAAGCATTTTGACTTCCTCTTTTGCACAAGGTGGAGGAGGGTAGTTTGTTCTTTGCAATCAAGTACTCATGTAGAAAGCCACAAATATGTTGAGGCTCCGGCCAAATCAATACTCAACACTTCCCCACTTAAATACTTCATGATTCTGTGCTTATTTTTAAACATAGGTTTGCAAAGAGATGGATATGTTCTCTGGATGTGGTGGCTGCTAAATTGAGATATATGGGGTTGGCAGAGAAATTGATCTGACCTTTTAAATCTCAAAAGTGATGTGTATCCTTTCACATCTGCTCTTTTAGTGTAACATGGGACACGAGGATTCCTATATAGTGTGTGTGTGGGGGTGTTACCTGAAATTTCAAAGAATGAGTTATTCAATTCTTTGATGAACTAGCAACTCGTCCTGGGTGTGCAGGCCTTTCTCCTGAAGAGAGTTAGAATAAGCTCCAGCAGACCCCTGTGACTCTGAATATGAAGAAGTTTTGAGATAATGGATGAATGAATGAATTTCACCAGTTAGCACCACACTTGTAACTATCCAGGCCATTTCAGGTCATTCTCCAAAATGAAATCTTATTGGCTCACATCGAGACAATGATCCTCCCAACTTTGAAGCTTATTCATAGAGAAATCTTTCATACATCCTTTTTATCTCTTCCACTTCATTAATGAGATTTCTAAATACATAATTAAATACAAAGAAAATCAGTCTAAATACCAAGCTTTTAATTGCACTGTTAACTAACTCCTATAAATTTCATAAGCATATCAATCAGAATACAACTAGAAAGTTTGGTGTATGTAAGTATGCTAACAAGTATGCCAGTGAAGTCGGAAAAATAATGAATATTGCTATGAAACTCCCTTAACTTGGATGGATAGTTTTTCACTAGTCTCATAGAAGAAGTGAAGTATAGAACACACACACACACACACACACACACACACACACACACACACACACACACACACACACACACACACACACACACAGAGTTGATGATCAGTTTATCATATGACGTCTTGTGGCTGCAAAAAACAAGCTCTTATCATCACCGCCCACCACTGTGCTAGCCTGTTAGTATGCTATCTTCATGCTGATTTGCTGTGTTTTGCAATTGCCAGCCAAATTTGGACAAAACCAAAATTCTCCAGTTTTGTTGTTGGTCTTGTATGGTCAAGAATGCTTCCACTTGTGAGCAATTAATTCAAATGTATATAAATTAGAAATACCATCACAACATCACTTAGATATCATCTTGTAATGAAAATGAGTCATTCTGAGAGAAAATTGTTTACCATTGCAAGTCCACATCAGTTTTATTTTCCAATATTACGAACCACACTGTTTTCTTACGCCAGTTTAAGTTGATTTGACAATGAACAAGGGAAAAAACATGAAATCAAAGTGGGTTGATTGCAAATACTTTTCTTGTAAGCATCCTAATTAAGAACTTTAAGAATTAGATTTAAATTAAGAAGGTTACAAAGGAGCTCAGTGTAGGGCCCTCCCGGGGTTGGTAGAGGGCACAATGCCCAGGACTGTCACTTAGGTAGGAGCACTGGGTGATAAAATGGGAAAAAAATCGAGATAAAAATATATTTAAAAGAAAGAAGCTAACAGTGAGATTGAGTCATCACATTCTCATAATGGATCCCCTTCTGATGGATCAAATTACCGCCACAAGTACAGACAATTAAGATTAAAAAAACTCAGTTACCGAAATATGCTCAACAGTCAAGGTGATAATTTCAAGGTACATAAATTGAAAAGTACTTTAGTTCAGAGTTCTGTCTAGTAATCTATAGCCAATGCTTACATGGATGGATAGGAAGTGGCTGGGCATTCCCAAGTGCCTCAGCAGCATTGGGTTCTATGGAAAAGGCCCACTTCCAGTCTAGCAGAGGAGTACAAGTGTGCCAAAGTGAGACTGGAGATGATCCTTTGGATTCGAGCGATCCATTTGTGGCCCAAGCTGCCCCCATACTGGCCACTGGGAGGAAGTGGACCCCACTGGTTCCAACTGAACAGGCAAAGGTAACACTAAGACACAGGGACATCGTGGGCCGAGTGCAGGAGGGGAAGGCTGGTCTTGGCCTTGGGGTCAGTACACCAGCCTGGAGCAAGGCGAATCCATCCGAGAGACGCAAGCTGGTGGTTCAGGAGGTACGTCGGGAAGAGGAAGCAGGAAGACGCGCAAAAGCGGTGGCACAGGCAAAGCAAGGGCAGTGGATGGCATGGGAAGGAGTGGAGAAGAGGAAGATCTCCTGGAAAGAGCTGTGGGGGATGGAGACATTCAGAGTGAGCTTTACCATCAGGGCTACCTACGATGTCCTACCTTCTCCTTAAAACTTAAGCCAGTGGTATGGCGAAGACCCCACGTGTCCTATATGTCCAAGCCCAGCAACGCCGAAGCACATCTTAGTGGGATGCAAAACCAGTCTCACCACCGCAAGAGAAGACTTTGGGCAGCTGGGCAGAGCAAGGGACTGGAAGATGCTGGCAGACCTCGACACTGTACTCTGCTTCCAAACTGAGATCGCATCCACCAACATGCGACCAGACCTCGTGCTGTGGTCAGCCTCGATCAAGCACGTCTACATCATCGAGCTCACTGTGCCCTGGGAGGGTGCGGTGGAGGAGGCCTACAAGCAGAAGAAGCTGAGGTACGCAGAATTCGCAGCAGATTCTCAACAACAAGGCTGGAAAGCGAAGGTCTGCCCAGTGGAAGTAGGTTGCAGAGGGATTGTAGCCACCTCAACAACGAGGCTACTCAGAGAGATGGGAGTGCGAGGGAAGGCCCATCGGCAGGCAGTCAAGGACCTCTCTAGGGTGGCGGAACAGGGGAGTCAGTGGGTGTGGATGAAGAGAAAAGGACTCCACGTGGGCCTTGAGGCGAGGTGATGCTAGGTGGCGAACCTGAAGCGCTGGGTTTGCTGCTGAACCCTCCTGAGGTGTCGTGGGCCAAAATCAGCGAAACACCTATGAGGGAGGGAAGCCCACCTGCTGATCCTAGAGTGCCATCGCTCGCCTCGCCTGAACACCCTACAGTGGTGATTCAAGTACCAACATCCCACTCAGGTAAGGTATACGGTCAGGTGCAAGCTTGGCTCAGGGAGGAGGGCACCCCTGCCATGCAGAGTCTTTATTTCTGTAGCACATTTGAAACAACAATTGCTGTTCAAACTTGTGTACAAACTGCAGAGACAAATAAGACTGAATAATAATTAAAATGTACTAAAACCTGAAGAAAAAGCAGTAAGGATTTTAGACCACAATGCTCTAGTGGAGTGTAAGGCTTCAAGCATTCACGCAAATAAGGTAGTGTTTTCCCTTTTGGAGGTGCTTAAAAACAAACAATAAAATCATAAAATTGATTTTCAAAATGGACAGGAAGCCAGCGTAAAAAAGGGCAGTACAAGAGAGATGTGTCCTGGTGTTATGTCTCCTGTGAGAAGGCAAGCTGTTGCGTCTTTTTACAGCCTGACGTGATGCCTGATCAGGCCTATTATACAAAGAGCTGCAATAAGCTAAACGAGATGTAATAAAAGAATGAATAGGTCTCTTAAAGTCCAATGAAAGGAGGTAGGCTTTCACCTTACTGAATCGTCTTGTATGAGAAAATCTGGTCTTGACCACTAAACTAATCTGTTTATCAAATTTGAACACACCGTTGAACATAACACCGAGGTCCCCTGCAGCTGATAACAGGGGGATAACACTACCATACTCATCTAGGTTATCCGTAGTAAATTTAATAGTGTTTTTCTATAATAAAACACTAAAGCATAGAGCATTTTTTTATTGAAAAAAAAAAAGAATCAAGCTAGTTGTCTAAAGTAGTAGTTATATAGTAGAAAGCATGCACTGTATACAGTTTAACTTAAGTATGATTTGTGTAAATATATATCAAGAGCTTTCTCTGACTGGCAATAGTGGGAGCTCTTGCACTACAAATGTGAACTTAAAATAATGCTGAATGACAGGAGGAAAAAGAGAGAACTAAACATGCACTTGACAACTAAAATAAAACATGGTTACTGCATCATGAGTATTGCAGTTTTTTTAAACGCTTTTGTAACTCTGATTTTGAGTTGCGATAGTGATTACTGTTGCATCTCTACTACTACTATTGTTATTATTATTATTAATTTATTGACCTGCAAAGCACATTCATGTGAAATACACAATCATATTTTAAGTGCTTACATCATCTGTTTTGAATAAAATATAATTTAAGGAATCTATAATATAATCTATAATATGTATTTTTGAATATCTTCATTTTACAAAAAAGTCTCCTTTTCTGATTAGTTGAAGCAATGCATCTTGTTTAAAATATTTTTACCTATAATAACAGAATTTGTTTTCGGTTTTTTCTTAAATAAGTATGATTGTTCTGAATTTTATTATTAATATTACTGTTTTTACAAACATTGTTATGCACACATCTGGGTTTGGAATCCAGAATTTATGGTGAAAACAATTAATATTCTGTGCAATAAGGCAAAACTGGTGGTCACAACATGTTTTTTTTATAATACATATAACTAAGTGTGAGATACCAAGCAGCCCAGCCACTAGCTGGAATGTGGGCCTCGAGTTCCAGGTGGAAAAAGAATAACGGAAAATGTATTTTCCAACTTCTTTTAACGGTGCCAAACAATCAGAAAGACAATCAGGCTAGCAGGCTAGTTTCCTGGCACCCACAAGGCCATCTCCCGTGAGCAGTGAGCTGCCCTCCTTTGCGGCCCCACCCAAATTGCTTTGGTTGGACAGTGACCAAGACAACCAAGACAATTCCCTATAACTACTCAAAACCTAAATAACACAAACTAACATAATCCCCACAGTGCAAAATGACAATGAATAAATACGACACAACTTCCCCAGTTACATCTCGTGCCTTGGCCCCTTTCCCTTGTAGGAATGATATAAAAACCCACTGCAGATGGTCCTTCCACCATAGGACGGGGCAGAGAGCCAAACACCAAGGATGTGTCCGGGTAACTAAATGTACAAACCAATCTATAGACACATGACAGAAGTGGGTATCGCACCATATTAACATGAATTCAAAACAGATTCCCACCCAAGAAGGTGACAAGCTTACAGTATATTACTAAAATATAAGTCCAGAAGTTCATGAGGTTGGGGGGGGGATGTGAACATGTTCACCTTCTCAAAATAAGATTTTAAATAAAGCTCTGTGCCTTTTAGTAAAATTATGCAGGTACAACATCCAAAGAACAACATCATGGCATTTTCCTCCATGTGATTATTAATTTGGTAAAAACTATGCCAAGATGAGGTGTGCAATAACTCGAACTAATCCTTTTCTTTTTGACATTATTGGTCTCATATCATTGCAGAGAAATTTTAGTCCACCCTTGTTTACAACGGTTTTAAATTTAATAAGGTTTACGAGCATTCATTTATGTGCAGCTTTCTCAAAGGAACACTCAGGAATTAAAACAACCCTAGGTCTATTATTAGATGGTGATGGGTGTGAACTTCCATTAGGGACCAAAACAGCATGAATCAAAGCAGTTTTGAGTGAGAACGCTGAGAAGATGTATTTGCAACAAAATAGCATTTAATGTTAGTACTTGGGGCAGTCAGCCTATGTCAAAATAAATATCTATTCTACGTCCCCAACGAGACTCTGAGATGTAATTTATTTCAAGTGATGGTGTTGATAGGGTCCTTAGAGACAAAATGAAGTTATTATAACTTTGTGAGTGTATAAAACATGTTTATAAAGGACACATTCTTTCTGGTCGCACCCACTTTGTTATACTTTGATTACTGAATTTCGTGCAAACAACTGCCAATAAACGCAACAGGAAAAGTGTTCCTCCACGGCCCTGGTGCATCATTTCAGTCGAGGCGATAACTTTATCATACAGAAGAGTGCATGTTTGACTTAATGGCTGCAAGGTGACCGCGTAGCTGCAAAACTCTTCCAAATCATAAATTCTCCACCGCTGTGCTTGAAACTTGTTATGCTGATATGCTCCATTTGAATTGCTCTAAACGTGGCACTGAGCCCTATTGCCAACCGCCTTCACTTCATTCTTATGTGTTTAAAGGACAGTGTTCTAGCAGCTGCCTTGAAGCTTTTCCACTTGCAGATAATATTGCTTGTAGTGGTATGATGAATGATAAGAAATTGTATGGAAATGGCCTTGTTCCCAGATTGATGGGTAGCAACAGTTGTTTCTCAGAGATCGCTTCCGATATCTCTCCTTTTTGAAACTCTGTTAACACAGACCTGATCGCCCCAGACAAGGATATTGCCAAAACGTCCGCTTTTATAGAGGTGCTCATATTTTCTGATGATCATTGAATCAAGGCCATTTGATTAGGTGCACCTGGCTTCTGCTAACCTCCTTTATTCATATGGAAGCAGTAAAGGTTTGCTTTAGTTTTTCATCTGTCTGTCTCTCCAGTTTATTAACTAATTTTAAGACCTACTAAAGGTAAAGTGTTTTTTCCTATTATGTCTGTTTATTGTACCTTTAACCTCATCACTGAATGAGTTTTGCTTTTACACGACTGTGAGTGTAAAAGCATATTTGTTCCATTTTTTCAAATGTCTTACTGCAGCTCTCAGACCAGTCAAGTAAGGATTTCCTTTTCTTGGTTCTAGAAAATGCCAAGTGAACCGTGTGGCTTAACTGTGTCAGGTAAAATGGCCTCAGCTATGTTGTAAGGTTCAACTTTGAAACTGCAAATGAGGTGAGAGGCATGACTCAACCACTGCAGGCTATTATTGCTGCCACACCTCCATTACTGGGGATTTTTCTGTACGACTAGCCCAACACAGGTTATTTCTTTCCTTCCAGTAGCTACTGGTTTTTGCACATGCAATCTGGTAGTATTTGACATGGTTATTAAAACATGTTTATTCCTTTGTGTTCCCCTTTTTTAGTCAGTGTTTGTCGGTGTGGCTGTCAGCATTAAAATGGAGCTTGATTATCAGTTTTTATATCAGTCATTTAGACAAACTGAAATAATTAGCAAGCAAAACTTAATGAATTGTTGTTTTAGTATGTTTGGCTTTCACAAAGGTTCTTTATACAACACATCTGTTAATATATCCTCACGGAGAAGAGGCATGATCTTTCGCTCAGAAATGTCTTTCAGTTTAAACACTCAACAGTTGAAAAAGTGGCAGAAACACACATTACTCAACACACATGGCTCCTGTGACACCCACTCATCTTCCAGAGAGTTTAGGTGCACGTCTAGCCTAAAAATCTAAATGTGCACACACAGTCAAAACTCAGGCTTCTTTGATGATCCCGACATCAGATAAGATTATTAAAAAAGCCTTGTCAAAGACAAATGTCAATCTACATGTAAGTGCATGACTTGCATTGAAGTGCCTGTCAGTAGACGGGAGGTAAACCATTGTGCCCTTGTGACTTCCTTACTTTTTTTCATTTTTATTTTTTTTATTGCTGAAGACATATAGCCCCAGCACATCACTCTGAATGATATCCTCAGCACTTCCTGGGGAATTTTCATCACCCCGGGTCAATATCTAAACTTTCCCATGCATCAAAATATATTGTAATTGACTCCATTTGTAATTCCTCCAGAGAACTGGTACTAGGCCGTAGCTCTGATGGCTGCCAAAAGCAATAAAGTCTCACAGACATGACCCCCATTGTAAACACGCCCTCCCTCCAGAGGGTCAGTTACACTAAAATCTTTTTTTCCCCCACTTTTTTTGCGGGGCTGGACTGTGGGGGAGCTGAGTCTACTTGTGTGTGTACTCGCCTACGAGTTATGTTGTAATTTGGAAATTATTTTTCCTCATGTCATATTTAATTCTCCTTGAGTTAATGCTCATGCGCGCCTATCTTTTCTATTTTAAATGTTGCTGATTTTGCAGAAACAGTTTTTCGTAGCATTTCACTGAAACCAGTACTTGTTGGAAGAAATGGTAGATAATATTTTCCCAACCATATCAGAGCAATTACAGAGTAATAGAGAAGCACTACTAATGGGCCGCTCGCAATATATGTGTGGTGTTGTTTATAGTCACCTGATGAAATAAACTGCTGGATATGGCATTTAATTGCTATTATTCATATTCTTTTTATTTGATCTCTTGAAAACACAGTATTTTATCATTATTACTGCAGCAGCAGTGGGGATTTGTAGATTAACATATTTTATCCTTATGGTTGGCCTCTTTTGGTGGGGATAACAGTTCTTAAACACGGAGAGCTTAAACTAATTGCAAATGAAAAGAGGAAATAGGACAAAATGAAGAGGATTTGCACTTTTATATACATACAACTATGTCAACATCCAAGGTAATGTTTACAGTTATTCCTGCACAAAGTTTCTTCTATCGCCTGTGTTTAAACTGTAGATTTCCTCATTTGCAGCGTTCTCTTGCCTGCTGTTTTTAGCGTCACATGATCCAAGATAATCAGAGAGAACAATGTGACTGCTGTGTCAGAGCAACAATATCATGTTCTCTGCTGCAATTTGAGATGCTTTGATTTTTGCTGAAAGGGGAACACACACAATTGTGTTTATCCTTTTGTTTCTTCCCTCTTCTATGCAGTCGTCGGCCTCCGACTTCATCACTTATTCACTTTCAGGTGACACCAGAAACGGAGAAAAAAGGACAACAACAGAATTATTAAGAAAAGCATAATAAATCAGCTATCGTAGAGAAATCATGGATATGTATGCAAGTAATCGGTGCTTAATATTTTGTGTTAACATACATTTATGACTCTTTTAGCTCAAAAGATCTTATACAGAAGTAATAACTATTTTGCTGGTTCACCATCATGTTTAATACTGTATGTCAGCTTCATCGTAGTAAGGTATTACTAAATTATAAGATACATAATAGTTACTTCTTTATGCAACAGCGTCTAATGTAAATAAGATATGCCGTATCAGGATATTTCTGCTGTTTCTTCACGTATCCAGAAATGTACCCTTACATGGGTAAGGGGGATAAACACTCAGAAATGACTTTTTCTTTTGGTTTTATATATCATTTGTCTTTGCTTTCAAATATAGATACATATTTTAAAATTGATCTTTTATACTACATTGGCAGCAATGTTCAAAATAAATCTCGATTTTCCTTGTAACCTTAGGCGGTTTTGCAAGAGCGCTGCTTGAAAAATGGCAATATTTGTCCATAAATCAAAATGAAAATTGCCCCTTTGTGAAACTGAATAGAAAGTTGACATCTTAACATTATGGCAGCTGATTTGGTGTCGTGAGCTACACGGTATTTATTTTCTTTGGCAGTTTATCTTAAGAAAAGTGGACAAGGCTTTATGAAATATACTGACTTTTTTTTTAGAAAAGAAGAAAATCCTGTCAAAAAACCTTTATCTTTCTTGTACTCCCCCATGTTCTCCATACAGCACAGCATTTTTGCTGTTATTTCACTTTTTAGATATATGCGATATGTGTTCATAAAGAGAAGTACACATTTTCTTTGCAGCCATTACGAGAATGTAAACCCCTGATACTCTGTTTCTCCTCTGATCCACTTGGAATCCAGTAAGACATTGATATTGACAGATTTTGTCTACTGAATATCCCAGTGTTGGAAATGGGGCAGCATGGTGGCTTAAGGCTGAATTATGCTTCTGCGTCAAAATGGCGCTGTGCCTACGGCGTGTGGTTTGGATTGACGCAGAGGACACGCCGTCACCTGCGCCGTCAATGACGTGCACCTCCCGAAAATTGTAACTACGCGTCGAGGAGACGCAGACCACACGCAGACCGAGAGGGCTGTGATTGGTTCGTTTGAAAGCGAAGCATTTCCGTTTTCCGGTTTGAAGCAGTAGTGAACTTACAGGGCTCTTTTCTTCGTTTATATGTGATTTTTTTTGTTTTGGTTTTTTCACAATAGTTGTCCTTATTTCTTTGATTTACTGTGACCGGAAAAAGTCGGATAAACCGTTCAGAAAAAGATCGCTAACTAGTGGCCGCGGGGGGTACTGCACCGCGACCAAATGGAGAGACGGAGAAGTCTGAAGGGTTCAGCACGGCGTCACGGCTGCGGCGTGTGCTCTGCGTTGGTTTGACGCAGAAGCATATTTCAGCCTTTAGTGGTTAGTACTGTTGCCTCACAGCAAGAAGGTTCCCGGTTCGACTCCTGGGCCCGGCGGGAGTCTTTCTTTGTGGAGTTTGCATGTTCTCCCCGTGCTTGCGTGGGTTTCCTCCGGTTACTCTAGCTTCCTCCCACAGTCCAAAAACATGCATGCTAGGTTAATTGGTGATTCTAAATTCCCCGTAGGTTTGAGTGTGAATATGTCTGTTTAGATTGGATATCCCTAAAATAATCTGCATTAGGTTTGTGGTTAGACGTTTAGTAATGCATATTGCATGTGTTTTAAAAAAAAACACCAACTGACATTTACTGCCAAAATATGCATTTACTATGTTAAAGCAAAGTTCTAAATGTGTCAAGGTTATTGGGAGATACCCCCCCCCCCTTCAGCCGGTGTGGAAGATGGCTGGATGGGTGGTATAAACAATCCTTCAGGAACATTTGTGGCAGTGTGTCTCAACTGTGAGCGGTTCTCATGTAAATAATAGTCTGTGCTGAAGTCCCATGGCTTCACTCTGATCCTGTTAACAGCTCCCCTGAAACACTATTGCAGTTTGCTTGAGCCACTATTTCTTGGCTCCTGTAGTTACTATAACCAGAGCCAAACCCTCACCCATTACTATCAGTCAGGCCTCAAGCAACTACAGCAGTGCCATCAGAAGCCCCGCACGCCTGACAAAGACCTCCAAAGACTGGATGGAAATGTAATTGTCTCACCACTTCTCTCACTGTTCACTTTCCTTTTCACTATTAGTGAATAGTATAGTTGCAAGAGCATGTGGCTCGTTCAGTGAAGAAATACATTATGAGATGGTATGTCTTTTGTTTTTGCATTGTTTTGTTTTTCCTGCATTATTCCCAGGAGTTCCCTGTACGGGAACTGTGGCGGGGGGGGATTGTGAATATTTCCCAGTGCCTCTACCCAGCCAGCTAACTGTAAAGTCCAATAACAACAGAAACCTCACCTCTCACTCACACTTGTGTTGCTTTTGGTCTGATCACAATACGCAGTGTTTGAGGGAATTCATCTGTGTATTTGTGTTGAAGGTTGTTTAAGTGCATGTGATCCACACAATTGCTGTCATATTTTATTGTCTTAGATTGAAAGTGAGACCAAACCCAAACAGTGGAACTCATTTAAAACAAGACAAGGTTGACCCTCATATCACAAAGGCCACATCTGACAGCGGCTTTTGTATTACACACACACACACACACATACACACACACATAAATTCAGTTACTGTCAGTTACTCAAACTAACTTTTATAGATTTCTATTCAGTGATAACTTACTGAAGTTTTCCTTAAACTGAGACAGTGTTTCAAGTCAGACAATAATTTCTTTCAACATTCTTTCTCTCAAAACCATCAGAGATTTCAAATGTCAAGAAAAGACCACTTATAAATCCTAGATTGCATTTTTTTTCTTCTCGTTTCTCTGACTGTATCCGGTCATTAATCCATCTCACCAAAGAAGTAAAATTCGAGAGGTTTTTAACCTTGTGAACGTTCCCTTTTTCATCTTTTTTTGCAGTCCAACCATTCAGTTTCCTATGAATGTACATCTTGACCCACATAGCCTCCCATTTTTTAAGTAAACATACATTATCTGCCTCATGACCTTGCATGAATCTTTTCATCCAGCTTTGCAAGGCCAACAATTTGGTGGGATTCTGTTCAGTGGACAGTCTTTTTCTCATTTCATCGAGCCTCCCAATGGGCCTAGATTCTTGCGGTTCTTTTTATTATTACTCATCACCCAGAGATAGCTTTGAACATATGGATTTATAAGGCTTCAGCAGAGGTTTGCCCACTTCATTAACTTCAAAACCAATCAAAATTGGTTTACGACCATCGAAATGGCAAAACAGCCCATAATGAGGTGAATTGACAGTGCCTTTTAAATTAGATATTAATTACATCAATCAAAGATCCATCTTTTATTCTGTCGATTTTGTGCATAACTTTTTTCTTTTTTTTTTAAATATCTGATTTCCACGTGTAACATGTCTGAAAGAGGCTAAGACATGTATTTGTGTATGTGCTCAAAAGAAAACAAAAGAACCTCTTAACAACAATCTAAACATGGTACTGCATCTATGCCCCTGTCCCTTCTCATCCCGTAAGACCATGCTCGCGTTTGAAGTTTCTACTTGAAAGACCTGATTTAAATACTGTGGATTCCACAGCAACTCTGCAAACAGTGATTACAGACTGATTAATGAGCCACAGCTCTCACACACACACACACACACACACACACACACACACACACACACACACACACACACACACACACACACACACACACACACACACACACACACACACACACACACACACACACACAACACACACACACACACACACAACTGTACTCACACATGCTTCATTTCTAGGCCACACGCAAATGGAGCGTGACGAAGTCACTATGTCACAATGTAGCCTGAATCAGTTGCATCATTTTTTTTTATTTTTTTGTCCAGTAATTTTATTCTATTTACTTAAATTTAAAATGTGAAAAGGACTTTCTTGATTTAATCATGAGGAATTGACTTTTTATAATCTCAATACTTCTCTTAAGTGTTGATCCTAATCACTTTATTATGTTTCTGTTTTTTTGCAGTACCTGCTGAGATCTTAAAGACCAGTTTGACCACCATGGAACGCAACATTCAGAGGCTCGAGAACGATATCGAAAACTTCCCCAAAACAGATGACCAACAAGATAAGTTTGTGGAAAAGATGTCTATATCCTTTTTTATTCTGGTCATCTCCACACTGTGCACAGGTATGGATTTAATTTGCTCTGCAACAGCATGTGCGTTGAAGCACATCGAGGTGTTCTTTGTGGTATTTTTTTCCAACAGCAATGGCAGCGGTGTATTCTGTTTGTGTTCTTCCTGGCAGTAGGCACTTTAAGTCACTTGGTGTGATAGGTGGCACCCAGGGGACTATAGGGAATGGATCTGGCTGCCTTGCTGTGAAATGTTGATCAGATCTCCCTCTTCACTCCTGCTGGTGTCCCAAGAGCAAAATCATGCTCGTGGCTATTTTTACTGCACTCTGCTCCTGCAGCCTGTCCCCCTGGGGGACTCTAATAGGGGCTCGAGCCCCTCACACCATCTTATCGCCTCGCCCTGATTTCATCTCCTGACCGGTCACACAACTCTCTCCTCACAAACCATCTTTCCTCATGGCACCATTCTTGTTGTGATAACAGAGTGTTTCACTTAGATCCAGGCATCTCTGCTCCCAAATTGAATTAGTCATGTCCCTGCACTTTCTTTAATATCATCTCTGAAAGAAAAAGGTCCTAATATATACAGTTAGCTTGATCAATGATGAAAATAAAGTCTATTGTCAACGCCCTGCGGCCCTGGTATAATTCAAAGGGAATTGAAAAAAAGATTCATAGAGCAGTCTGTAGATCATTTTTTTTGTCCGTAACATAATTAATAGTATTTTTTTAAGCTTTCTGTGTAGTCATTTAAAAAGTGGTTTGGCCTTCAGATTGTGTAGGTGCTCTCACACGAGGCAGCTTTTAACCTGGCATTTACTTCCTTTCATCTGATCTCTGTTTCTATTGAGTTAGCTCAGTGGGTGGTGATCGCTCCGGACACGAGAACAGTCTGCCTCCATTCAAGGAGGGGTGTCCATGTTTGTACTTCCAAGTAGGATAAAGGAATTGAAATAAATAAATAAGTCAACATCTCCGGTGCTCTGGTGAGTTGGAAACACAACAGGCAGGCAGGAAAGCTCTTCTGCCCCCCAACATCTGTATCGATTCCCTCGCTCCTACAAGAACAAGTACTTCAGTGAAAGGGAAATGGAGAAGTGTAGATAAACTGCAGTCTGGTTCTCCTCCACTGTCTGGAGTTTCCCCCCCGGAGGAGCAGAGAGGTGCTGGCTCGCCGTGACCTCACACCCCCCTCACACGACATTTCACCTGATCGAGTGCTGCTGGTTGGAGAGTGTTTGAAGGGCTTAATCCGATTTATTTTTGGCTTTTTCTTTGCCCCGTGTAAATATGTATTTTATCCCCTCTTTGTGTTGTGCTCTGAAGTGTTTTGATGACAGTTTTGGCTACTTTTACACGCAGGTGTTTTTTTTTTCAGAATTTTCATTGTATTAATCTTAGAGATGCGTGAAGGCCGGCGGGTCAGGCGAGGAATTCATGTGTGCTCTGAACTCGCTGTTGCTTAGTTAGATACAGAGCTTCAACCAGCTTGGATATTAGTTGGAGGGTCATTTGTGTTTTAAGGAATATGTAGTAAAGTGGATTCTAGAGGACAAAGTTGTAAGGTTTTTTTTTTTTTTTTTTTTACAAATTTTGGCCATTAAAGGAGCTTGAGGCCGGATTGTGGCAAGATTTATGAAAAAAATCCGTATACATTTTAAGTTTTCTAGTAATAATGTCAGATGAAGCGTTCCAAACCCAAAAGAATGAGCCCTCTAGTGTATCTCTCCTTTGCCTTGAACAGGCTGTGTGCTGCAAAATGTGCTGCAATTCGGTCCCGAATTTCCTGCGCTGGGCTGCAGATGTGACGTCACATGACGCTGCATGTGCGTTCTCTCCGTTCTCCCGTGCCGGCTTCACTGTTGGCTGCAGTACCCCCAACGGCCGTCGTGGTGAAGGGTGGCGCTAGAGAGTCTCATTTCTTAAAAGGAGCCTCAAGCTCCTTTAAAGCAAAATATATTGTTTTTGCTACTTTTTCAAGTTAAGAAAAAAAAATGGTCTGAAATAACTCAAATAGAAAAACATTAATAAAATCCATTATTATTTATTCCATGTTTAATATAAATAAACATTTTTGTTACCATTCCATATGTTAGATGATGAAGCAGATAAAAACGGCATGAACAAAAATAATGGCACAACCTTTAGCAGCACCGACTCCTCCAGATTTGCCAGATTGTCTATAGATTTTAGATGGAATGGAAGATCAGGGGCTTATAGAGAGCAATTTGCTTTTATCTATGAGTTTTAGGTTCTTTATTCTGTTGGAAGATCTTGGGAGGTCCATATATGCGAGTTTCCTGACACTGGACATTATATTTCTCTTCAGAAATCCTTGATGATCAGCATGTGTGTGCAAATGCTTCCAGTTTTGTTGTAGTCCTGTGGATCATAGACACAAGAACACAAAGATTCCAGCACATGGCCCTCTAACCTCTATTTTTGCCATCAGATTTCTCAACAAACCCAACCCCCAACCCATTAGGCCGAAGATACCTGAGAAAAAGGCATATACCAATGAGAGCATAGGAAGGAAAGATGCCCAGTTCATCATAAGAGGTCACCCAATCCGTATAAACCTACATCAGTATCACAAAAAGAATGGCTCAGTTGGGGATTTTTAAAACTTTATGATTTTATCTAAAATTCAAAAATAGATAATGTAACTTTGTCAAGTAAAAAGACAGAAATACACTCTGTAGAAGCACTTTATTTGAATTTATTGATACATCTTTTCCCATTACAGTAATGTATGCAAATGACTGAATGAGGTGTTTGTTCAGCAGCTTAGTGATCTCTATCTGTCACAAGTAATGGTGCCTCACAAAGGTTGTAGAACTGAGGGACAGCCCCCAGAGAGTCTTATTTCACCGAAGAGGCTATTGGTATCAATTGCATAATTGCACACACACACACACACACACACACACACACACACACACACACACACACACACACACACACACACACACACACACACACACACACACACACACACACACACACACACACACACTCTCACACAAAAATGTGCATTTACTGTGATAAAATAGTTCAAAGTTAGACTCTCCATGTGCATACTAGAATATTGATGTGGTCAGATGGCTTGATGAGGATGATGAGAGAGCAGACTGAATCTTGATGAATGCTTGGACATGTCTAATACATCTCCATGAGCTGCTCTTAGTGATTTAACCCAATCAAGTGATATTCAACTTAACCTTCCATTTCCCTGAATGCCACAGTCAAAGCCTGTCATTTTCTCTCATTTTCACACATTGAGTCACAAGGAGCTGCCTTCACTGAGCTCTGTCATTGACACATGTTACCGGGGTGTGATACTTGAGGCATCTGCTGATGCATCCACGTTTTCTCTTTTTTTTTTTTTTTTTTTACTATTTGGGGTGGGCTACACGTGACATGAATATCATCATTAATGGTTGCAGGTGAGGCTGTCTGAGTATGACCAGCAGTTTGTTGACTTTTCCATTGCATGCCATCCCACAAAAAAAGACAACTACGCAGTCATCTAAACAACATTTTGATTTAGTTGAAAAGCCATCATTTTCTATACAACAATAGACCAAAAACAGACTTAATTTGGACATATTTATTGGGCTAAAAATGGACTAACATTGTACAATAAAATAAGGAAGCAACTTGATGGAGGAAAGATTAGTTACTCAATAATCTTAAACAAATACCAGCAGCAACACTTGAAACATTACACCATTTCATAATTTACAAAACAAAAATTAAGATAAAACAAAGTCCACACAATGAATGATGTAGATTTTCCTGAACCAGCAATAATGAATTATTTCTTGAAGTCATAGAAGTTCAGGGGTATTTAATTAAACACGGCTGCTTTCAGCTCAGAGAATGGGATTTCACCTGAGGTCATGATATGCTGCTGCGCCTTGTCCTGTTATATGGCCCAATGTCGGCCTAGCTTTGGCTCGTGCACAAGTAGCTTCACATGTCACTCTACAATTATTGTTACACAGAGAAGTTCCCAGACAGCCCAGTGATTATAAGCTAGGTTTGTTGTTGATGATACACCTTGATAGATTTTCATTAAAAAAAAATTCTCTGCATATGGCTAAAAATCTCCGATTCGGTATATAATGCTGAAAACAAATTCTTCCAAAGGTCTCGTAGTTTGTTCAGCTGCAACTTTGTAAACCAAGGTTGAGCTATTAAAGACTTACTGTCATTTCTAATATGTAACTTTTCTTATCCTAATAGTGGCTTAAGTGACTTAAGATTTGAAATGAATGTTGATTAGAAAGCACCCCTATAATCCCATTTAAAAATGCTGCAGCATGGCCGTATCAGGTGTTTTCACCACTAACATCTGCTTAAATGTCCTTTGTTTGAATGTCCTTTGGTTTATTTCCAAAACCCAAGTTTTTGAGAAATGATACAAACATACATTAGGTAGTGTTATCTTTTGGTAAATGGGGAGCTCCCGGCCTCTGGATTTCAGCAGTCATTCCTCAGAATCACTTTCTTAGACCAGCTTAGTCTCTCTGCACAGGGTCAGACCAGACACGTGCTTCCCCAGCCCCAAGGCAGACCTGCAATCCACCTTTGTGGCTTCAAAATTGACAGATGCATTTATACGAGTATCAACTTGTTGTTGTTTTCACCCTGATTCAGCGTACTCTTCAAACCAATAAGTTCTCTACGATGTGTTTATGGATGGCCCTTGTCAAACGGCAAGAGTTATCTTCAGGGTAGGTTTGTGTGCAGGTAAAGCAATCCTTTTTTCTCTTTTTTTTTAAACAGAACGGACGCTTAAGGTGAAATAAAAGACGATTATAAAACATTGGCTCTGTTTTTGAGTCTGCTGTGTTTTAAAATCAGGATACGCCTACCCCTCTGCCCAGGCCTGTTTTCTCCTTCCCACTGATGGGACCAGTATTTATTTATATTTTATATTTTATGTATACAAGTTATGGCCAATAATCTTTGAGTATTTGAATAGTCATTGAATTATAAGAAAAACAGGAGTTTATTTGACTCTTGTCTTGAAATCTGACTGTCTTGTTTTAACTACTACCAGAGTCCCACATGCCCATCTCTATCAAACACCCCTCCACATCTCCATTATTCAGGTTTTTTTTTCTCGTAATTATCACCTTTCTCAAGACCCCCAACCCCACCACAATTGTCTTCTGCAAATGAAATGTACTGCAAACTGTATAACCAATTAACTAAAGCTCAGATAAAGCACGCTATCTTGTAAATAAGTAGAGGTGCTTGAGTACTCATATCCCCTGCCAGGGCTTTCTCTGATGTCTCGCCTCACTGTAAATGTTTAGATGCACATAAAGGCAAAGACTGATTAGGCCGCTGAAAAATTAAATCTATTTCTTGCTGATTAATGCATTGTCAGAGATGTAATTAACACTTAAAAACATGCTGGCAGGCTTCCTAAAGTTAAAGCATTCATTACAAAAACTTTGCCTTTCTTTTTGAAGACTGATTTCAAAAAGGATTTTGTTAAAACAGACACACACACACACACACACACACACACACACACACACACACACACACACACACACACACACACACACACACACACACACACACACACACACACACACACACACACACGCTCCAGTATACTGTACATCAATAAAAATGATTGCATAGGCCAACATTACCAAAATTCATATGATGGTGATCTTACCTGTATTTATTCTCCATATGAGTTTGTTTGGTTATAAATATGAACCTTAGTAATGGAGCCTAAATGTATTGATCACTTTACCAGGATATGCAGCCACGGATGCTTGGCTAATTCCTCAGACATCCTGACAGACTTTGCAGTCATATGAGTCATGTAGCGCTGCTATAGCTTTAATCAGCCCACGCCTTAACATCCTTTCACTGATGTTGTGATCTTTTTCATCATCAGGGCAGAAGAAGCAGGGAATTATAGTTAGTGTAGTGACAGATCAAAAACACGAAAAATAAAATGGGAATTATAAGATTTCATCCCTATTTTTATTTAGTTCAGGTTAGATATGAACTGACGTTGTTGTGGCTTGAGTCATTTAAACATTTTTTATTTTTTTTCAAAAGCACAAGCAGTTTGACTATAATCTGTATTAATTTTACACACCCAGCAGTCTCTCCCGATGTACCAGCGGTACCGGCTGTCATACAACTGCACAGTGCTGCTCTCATACTCTCCTGTCAGACTGTGAAGTACAACACGTTCATTGTTCTGTTGTTGTACGCAGTAGAGGCCAAACCCCCCTTTTTTTACTTACTTTTTTACTTACTTTTTTTACTTACAGCAAGCCTTCAGCAGCATCGTTAATGATTACAGGTCTTCCCCAACATGAACCAGTTGATCAGTTTATTTTATTAATTCAGCACATTTGTTTATGCTGTAAATCTGTATTGTTTGTGTTGTGGAGAAATAAATATGCTAACATAGCAGGGACTTTTATCCTTTTTCAATTAGCAAAGTACCTATTCACATAATGTATTATTTTATTAGACGGAGGCTTGGTTTAACCATTAAAACATGATGTAACATAGACAGCAAGTGAGCATTGGTTATTGTTTGGATGTATAAAGCTGATGTCAGTTTTAGGAAATTGGTAATAAAATGAAGTAAAATATCAAGTGACTTCCCAAAAACACAGCAAAATTCAGCTTTTGTTAACAGAAATATTATGTTTCCATTGCTGTCTCTTTCCTGTGTTGGTACTGGCCAGCCTATATGAGAGCGTTTGTTTATCAGCATCTCGCTTGGCTGTGACACTCACCCAAAGCAGCTCTGTTAACCAGTAGAGCACGCTTGGTAACCAACTTCCTGAATAGTATTTTCCAGAGGAAAGAGAGGGTGTGGCACTGGTGCAGCAGAGGTACATCCATGATAAACTCTGGATCTCTTTTCTTCTGGCTGAATGACCCTCACATCCTTCTGATTAGCCGTGCATGTCCGTCTGATCCCGTAAGGTGTTCTCTGGACCTGCTGTGTCCTGCAGGCTCTCGCCCTGCAACACAAGTAGACCTCCTCCCACCACCATCACACAGGGTGAATCTGTATGACTTCTTTAGTAAATTCAGTATTTTTACCATATTCATACTGTGTTGTTTTAACTCCTCACTTAGGGAGATGACCTGGCGTTGAGGGTAATAAACATCTGTGTTATCAGGTGGTATTCTGCTCCATTCTTGTGCAGTAGTACAAGATCAGATTATTGCTGCATTTTATATTCATTTTTCTTCAAAATTATCCACACACCTGACCCCAGTAGACCAGAACAGGTCAGGACTACAGGCAGGCGAGTTCAGTACCTTTAACCTTTTCTTCTGTAGCCCTGCTATCGTAATGTGGGGAGACTGGTCTGTATTTTCCGCGTTATTGCTTCCATCACCAAGATGTAAATTACGTTTGCCCTTGCGTTCTCGGCTTGTCATTGATAGCCGTCTAGATAAGGCACAAATGCTGGAACATCAACGTGGAATATTTTTGGGTTTTTACAGTCGCTGTGAAATGCAATAACATCTCAACTCTCAACCCTGCTCTAAGGTGCACGGTTGAGTAGTTGCAGTCAATACATATAGATTATGTGGGTCCTAATAAGTTACGATGCTCTGAAAAGTATATTATTTTTAGTTCATCTTTTTTTTTTTTTTTCATTATTATTTTTATCTTGGTGTACCCTTGTGTTGCTCAGCAGCTGTATTGCTTTGCCACTATTGACCCAGGTCTCTGCTGATTATTTCTGCTCTACTGAAAGTCAGGCTAAGGTCCCAGTGGCAGAGGCTCCAATCTGCACCTCATTACTTCCCCAAAAGGCCCAGGCTTAGTGCAGGGTAATAGACAGAGGCCCAGCCGCCCTCATTTGTCATGGGCTCATGGGTTTGATGCAAAGCCCCCCTCGAGCACTTGTTGCTGGGCTCTAATCCTGCAGTAGACACCAGCCACGCTTCTCTGCTTAGCCATCCCCACTCTCTGCCGTCATGGCTCATGATTTCACTTTCATTTGATGTTTTAATGAAATGCCAGAGACTCAGGTGAATGGTGTGCCCATTGTCTGCAAATTATTCCATCAAATGCAAGTGGAGGGGAAACGTGAGTGGAGTTATTGTCAAGTAAATATGTGCCACTAAGGTTTTACAGTGTTTTCACGACATGAATCCCCAATTGAGGTTGGTCGAAGTGAAATCACATACGCTGGCTCAAAGAAAAAGCTGTTAGACAAAAGGCACATATGATGCAAATGCTATGTTGTTGATCCACATCCTGCCAGATTCATTCATTCAAATTACTCTAGCTAATAATACTGGAGTTTTTGCGACATAGATGCGTGATTGAAACAGCATGATTAGATGTACTTGATTCTGTGTGACTTCATTAAGAGCATGCAATTGTGAGAAATTAGCTTATTTCTGTGCAGGTAAGTATATTACCTTCTAACATAATCTGTTATACCTTACTCACTGTGAATAAATGTGACACGGGGAAGTGTCCAGACTCTAAAAGGCCTGAGGGTCATTGACTCAAGTGGCTATGCCATTTAAAAACTCCTGTATTTCCAAATGTAAATCAAATTAAAGCCCACATACGTCCTCTCTGACATTAACGTTATTCTTCTCTCGTTGGCACCGTTGAGGGAATACAGCATTGTTCTGCTCTTTGCCACAGGGCTGAGTGTTCATTTTCAACGTCACTTCATGGTGAGTGTCCTTCACTCCTCTTATGGGACCCACAGATCACTATGTGCAGATGACTGTACAACATCTCTTCGGCAGCCTGCCCTATATGTGGCCCCACAAACGATTAGCTGTGCTTATTGACTGGATTTGCCTGCTTTACTGCAATTAGGCGCTTCATTATGCAAGTAAAGTGCACTAATTGTCTCACGTTTGCTAATTGTGTAGAAGATCATTTATATGTTTGGTATTAATGTTGAATCTTTACTTAAAAATAAAAAGGAATGTGCTCGGTGCTTTTATTGAATGAATTAATGATGGTAAATAACACAATGGGCCATTTCCGCTGCATGTCCCCGTGCACTCAGCGCTGGAGATTTCAGACACCGTAGAACATTTGGAGAAGTAAGAGATCACTAATTAAAATGACTCTGTGACAGTCAGAAACACTAACAGTTACAAACGGCAATCTGATGGTAGTCAACAGGGGATTTTCCATTAATTGGCAAAATGAGGCTCATCAATCACACAGAGGGGGAGAGCTCCACAGACAGTATCCTGTCAGAGTGTCCCGCAGAGCGGGGAGCAGCATGGCGTTTGTCTCAGGGACAGAATCATACAAGGGAGTAACAGTTTCTCCTCCACCCACCCCCTGACTCTGTTTTCACCACATGTGGCTCTCTGTAGACATCTCTCCAACTTGTTCTGACAGGCTTTGTTTTTCTTTGTCGCATTTCAAACGGGGATTGGCTGCCGTTCTCTGCCAGTCAAGCCACAAGCAGAATTGTCAAAGCACGTTGTTGAATTCCAGTTTTTAGTGGATATTCTTTTCTGATGACATGTGCTGAATGCCTTGTAACATCATACTGATTCTTCACATGGAACGCACTTGTAATGTTTATTTTCTCTATACATGACCTTGACAGTGACAAAGATTCAAAATAGATTCAGAAAAATAAAATAAAAAACTCTTTGCTTTGTGCTGAACACTACGTGTTGTGGAAGAATGGTACTTTGCCTTATTGTGAAACAGATTCATCTTTGAATTTTATAGAATAAATGCTGAACTCTGCATGACCCTGACAAGGATAGGTGACATCCTTGCCTTTTATACTGAGCAGTGTGTCGTTGTGTTTGAGCAAGTCTAACAAATGTCAGCGAGCACGGCCTTGTGCCTCTGCCCACAGGCCAATAAATGATTGACTGTTTAATCAATTGAACTTGTCAATTGACTGCACCTATCTCTATGTCACTGGCAAGGTTTTAGGACAGTTACAAGCAAACCGAGAAATTCAAACCATTATTGCACTATTTTGCATCTCAGCTTCATGTTTGCAACTTGCTTTGTTGCTAAATGTGTCTGTAAGGCAGAGGCTGCCATAAGTGAGTTCCCACTGAGGCCATTTTCTCATATAATACGTGCTGGTATTGCATGTTGATATCCTCATTACGTTTTTCCAGTGCATTAAATCAGTAATATGTCAGGCATCTCAGAGAAAATGAAGTAATCACAACTCTATCTATAGCTTTTCAGCAGGGCTAATGTACTGCGAGGCAAAACAAAATTCATGCCTTTGTGAGTTTTTATTAAACTCCAATTAACAGCATGGATAGGTAGGATGACCCTGGCGTTCTCAAGTGGTAACAATGATGATGCCTCTTCCCTTTTCTTTTCACTGTCACAAACAGCCTGTATTCTGTTGGTGGCTCTTAAGGCTTGCCATTTGACAACAACAGGGAAGTGTGGGAGACACATTGGCTACCTGAACTAACAGCTGACCTTGAATTCACGTTCTCCGATAGAGACTTATGTTTGATCCCTGGGCTTTTTTGCTTTCGTATCTTGCTGCTTCTCTTGGATTTTTTTTTTCTTTAATTGCATTTCCTTTACCCTCAAAGGTAGAAAAACGAGAGAAAACAGTGCACAGTTTGTCTGTTACATGTGCTCTGCTTTCTTTTTCTTCTTTCACTTTCATTATTACTGATTCATTTTTATCTATTGTTTTAGTGACCCTGTTCAGTGATCACCTTGAACCTTGAATCTGCAGCTTTCGTTTCAGGCTTCTCCATGAATCGATTAAAGCTTAACCTCTGCGGCATTTTGCAAACTTACGATGTGAAGCCTTTTACGATGCCAAATAAAAGACATACCTACACTTTTCATGTAAAAGGGTGGAATTCTAAATATCAAAGGAAACATAAACTTGCAATTATTAATCTATAATATATGTGCTGATGCATTTACTCCATCGTCTCATGATTGTATATAAAAATAGGTAAATATACATATACATGCCCAATCCTGTTTTCATATTACACATCATATTGCTTGAGCAGGTGTGAGAACACACGTTCAGAGGCGTAGGTAAGAATAGGTGTTAACTGGAGGGATGTGTTGGTTAGTGCTTCCACAGCCCAATAGTGACAAGGTGTTGTTGCACAGCACAATTATCGAGCCATCAACCTGCTGGATATGTGCTTTTTCTCTGTGTGTGTGTGTGTGTGTGTGTGTGTGTGTGTGTGTGTGTGTGTGTGTGTGTGTGTGTGTGTGTGTGTGTGTGTGTGTGTGTGTGTGTGTGTGTGTGTGTGTGTGTGTGTGTGTGTGTGTGTGTGTGTGAAGCAAAGAAGATTTCTAGTTCAGCAGAGCAGATCATGGAACACATAATTGTGATTGAAAACTGGTTGGAAAGGGTTCCATATTGTTTCTAGAGGCAAGTTGAAACATAATGTAACAAAATAGAGAATAATTGAGCTATTTGAATGACGTACTGCAGTTTTCATGCGCTCTGCGGGCTGAATGTGCACTTGAAGCTCATTTGTGATGGATAATACAGCAGGGGTTACGATGCTTCAGGCTGGTGTAGTGGTCATATTCTTAAATCTGTGGGAGCAAGGTCATGATGCTCCATCTGAAATGTAATTCTGTTTGTGTATGTCTGATTGCCCTGGTCCTGTCATTTGCATGGACAAACACAATTTATGAAGACTCATTGATAACATTTTCAGTATGAATTGACAGTTCATTCTGTATTCATAATGTCTATTATGACAGTTTTCTAACAATGTGATAATGTTGTTATGCTCTTGGGAGTTTGATTAAGTTGCTAATGGAGTTAAAGAATTGAATAAATTAGGATCAGTGTTTTTCTGATAGGAATTATTACCACATTATCACTAATTATCACGAGGTATATGTTTGTTTGTGGAGCGCGTTCATAATTGTGATTCCTGCCTCTTAACTGATATCTTTTATATACTTGGCCTTGGTTGCAGCGTGCCTCTGTCCACTGAAAATAATATTAATTTCAAGCAAGTAAAAAAAACCAAACAGAAACAACGTGCATTTAAAAAAGAATTGTCAAAGAGAGTAATTCAATCTGTGCCTGGTCTTAGAGAAAATTTGTGCCAGAACCAAGACAGCAGGACAGCTTGTAATTAGAAAGCAGTTTTCCTCATTGAAGGTAATGAATCTCAGTTTGGCACACCATGTTCATTAGCGACAATGGATTGTACCGTCTCCCTGTTGCGCATGCATGGACTCACAAAAGTACCTTAAAAGTAAAAAAGCATGAGTACAACTAAAATTATATTCTAACTTAAGCACTCCTGTGATATAGGCTCCATGGCAGTGATTGTTTATGATGACCTACAGTATTAAACCTAATACACAGCGACCGTGTGATTACAGTTTTGGTAAAGGTTTTAGGGGGGTTTTAACACTTAAAGCAGCACAACGTAACTTTCAGCTTTTCTGAGTTTGGCGGCATCTTTTGGACAAAAGCGGTAGTGTTTTACCAGAAAGAACACTACGTTTCCCATGAGCACCAGCGCGTACTGCCGGAAAACTCCTGTCCCGTCGCTGCATTTGTTTTGAGAGAAGACGGGGCGCTTTTCTGTTTCACCAAGTGAACAGACGGAACGCAAAAAAAAAAGATGTTAAACTGCTGGAAAGGAACTGGAATTTACCGGGATACCTTAAACAAGGAAGCCAGGGAGCGGTATATGGAGAAAATAATGATTATTAACGGTCTGGATCCATATGAAATCCCTACTAAAGAATTAAGCTCCTCGTCGGAGCGCCACTCTTTATAAGGGATTACTGCCGAAGTTCTGCACAACCCACGTCTTACTACCTTGTTTAGGAGTGTTTGGCAGCTGCTTTGGTAAATGTTTGACTCGCCATGTGTTTCAATCAATTTGTATAATAGTACAACATACAGTACATGTTTTGTATCCCTCTTACTTCTCTTTTCTTTTTTTTTGACTGCTATATTATGTTGAAGAGGCTTCGAGGCGTGAGCAATATTTTTGTTTTCCTCGTGAGATTATTTTTTTCCTCTGCAGCTACAAATAAGAGTTAATATTTTTTTCCTCAACAAACTAGTTTTATCTGAAGATTGGGGTTAATTGCACCGCAGAGAGCTGGCGAGCAACTGCGTTTAGCTGGCGAAGTGGGGAATAAAACCCGTGTTTTGATCCGACCCGGTCTGTGTGAGTGTTTGTGGTACTGTGTGGAAGGTGTTTGGTCGTTACAGCCACGATCCAAGCGAGCCGACGACTCTTTCACTCTTTTACTTTGTTATGTCAGATACTTGGCCTCAGTGGTTCTGCCTCCGAGCAGGAAAGCGGTGAAAAGTTAAACCATTAGCGATCTTTTCCCCACGTCTGTTGTGTGGAGCTGCTGCAGCCACAACGCAGCAACGGGTTACCAGCTTCTGCTGAGCTCTGCGCTTCACGCCCCACCCATTTTCGTCTCGACTGCGAATCGGGAACGAGGGGGAAGTGACGTATGCCGTAAAGCAGTCAAAGCCGTAAAGATTTGTATTTTTTTAGTGTGGCAGGGTTCCTACCATGCTCCTCAAAGTTACAAAGTTACACGTTTTAGAATTGGAGAAGGTCCATCTGGTAGCAATCGCATATGAACAAAATATAATGACAAAATCAAATATAAATGGGAAAGATCTCATGTAAGCAACAATGAAAGATTGCAGGTTTGTAATGGCTTTCTATATAGTTCAAGATATGTCTTTCTTTAGGGTGGAGGCATAATTTAATTTAAAATCCAAACCTAACTCGATTAAATGGATAAATTGCAGCAGAAAAAAACAAAAATAACAACAAAAAAAAAAAATGGAGGCTTTATAGTTATACAGTATCTGATTTGTCCAAAAGCAACCGAGATCCAATATCCAAAGAAGAATGTTGACGAATGCTCTGACTAGCTAGGAAAAACCCTTCCTCTAAGTTTTTTAGGGTACATTACAGTTAGAGAAGACCATTTTGCACCAAACAGTACGCTTAGATTTTACATCCATGTGGTAATTGTCATGACTCACCTTGCTATCTCTGGCTGTCATAACAGTATGGTGGGCCATGCAGCACTCTAGTATCACAGTGGTCTGTAGTGTCAGAGAGTCAGAGTCGTAATGTGTGTGTGTGTGTGTGTGTGTGTGTGTGTGTGTGTGTGTGTGTGTGTGTGTGTGTGTGTGTGTGTGAGATGGGGAGTTTAAAGAGAGAGTAGGAATGTGTACTCATGAGATAGCTGCAAGGCAGAGCTGAATGATAGCTGGGAATGAAGCGTTTTCCATTGAAGTGATTAAAATGATTGAGGACAGCGGCAAACTCATTCATCTTTGAGCAAGGTGATGAGGGACATTCTGGATGTGTGTGTCTGAGAGAAAGCGCCTCCGTGTGTATATGTGAGAGCCTGGATTTGTGTGTGTGTGTGAGTCTTTGTGTGTGTACGCATCACAGATACAGAACAAGTTGTGATCTGGGACTGACATGTAGCCGTTCTGAGGGATGTGGGCTGATGCCCACAGGAGGACCATGTCTTTTCACTACACATTTGAAATCACCACCCCCCTCCAGCTGTGTTTTAATATGACCTTCATCAGAACAAAGCACACAATCCTTCAGTGTCTCGTGGTTTGTTTTAATGGGAACCCTAAATACATCACTGAGCCTGGGCTGAATAGAACCTTTTCATTTTTTTTGCCATAGGAATGAGCTGGACTTAAATCAGATTGGTTCTCCTGTTCACCAGGTGTCCTTTAATTACTTCGGTGAGTCGTGCAGATTGTTGTGTCTGTCTTAAGTAATTACACCTTACAGTGTCTGATAAGGCCGGTACAGTAATCATGTGTGATACCATCAACACTTGTATGCTCTCTCTTCTCAGTGCAGAGGCTAAGCTGCTTCCTGTACTTCAAATTGTAAGATGAGTCAGTCACAGTGGGCTTGTTGGCTGCATACAATCACTCTTAAGCACATTAAGTGTCTTTCTAAATCCACTTAACATCGGCATCTTTGTGAAAGTGTTGATTTGAGGTCTATGGGTTCACATTTCCCTCCCCTCCCCATCTCTTTGATTCCCTGCCTTTTCCATCAGCTCTTCTCATCATCGTGAACGCCGTCCACAGTCACTGTCCATCCTCCGCCTTCAGGATTGGTTTCACCCAGTGATCCTCTCACTGACCAAGCAGACAACTCAACAATTAACCTTTAAAGTTGACCTGAAATATCTCAAACCTTCTTCCTCCAGCTTCCTTATTGGGCTCTAACAGATTTCTAACGGGTGGCAAAAAGAGGAAGATTGAATTTCAGCTCTCTAGCAGTCAGGCTCTGCTCAGGACCACTGTTCAGTTTGTTGTCATCTTTCCCCCCGCCCTGTGACACATCACAGTCATGGCTGCGGTGCCGCGTGCTGCCTGAACTGAGGGTGAATTGTTGGTGCTGGTAGGGTGGCTGGTACATAATGATCCGAGACAGAAACTCTGTCCACGTCATATTTTTGTTACAGTGAAGTTCAAAAGGAGTCCAAACAACTTTTATTTTTTTTAATCCAAACACCATTGTCAACGCTATTTCATTTTGTAAGAGCAGCTGTCGTGATCTGATGTAAAAGGACAAAAAAGCCTTTGGACACAATGTCCTAGTTGCACCCCTTTGCTTCATGATGTGCCCCTCTGGGTCGCTACGGCGACGGTGCAGAGGTGCATGAAATCTTTCTGGTGGGGCCGGTTTGACTGAAACTGTCTTCCCTATGATGAAGATTACCACCTTTGCTATTTAATGTCACTTCAGCCTGTATAAAGCTGATGCAGCGTCTGCTCCTTACCTTTTTGGTCATCATCCCACACAGGGGAAAAAAGATGTGTCCCTCTGTGCTGTGGAACCCTGCGCGTCGCCTACTGTTTCTCCATCTCTCTATTCTTTTCACTGAGACTAAGCGATGACCCGAAGTGACCACCCCTTTGGTAGTCCACGTTGGGTTCCCGTGGCTTGGTTTTGAAAATGTGTGCGCCTGCTGTTAGGGACAAAAGTTTAAATGAGGGTATCCGTATGTGTCCCTGCATTGCAGAGTGCTTGTGTCGGGCATTGTGTTGGCAGTTGAGTTAAAGTACACGCGGGGAAAATAATAAATAAATTAAATGTAACCAGGGAGGCTATGGTTCATCAGAAAGTCAGAAGGACTTATCTACTAATAGATCCCCTGGGAGATAACCTAATCCCCTAACAATATCTCTTTATCATATTACAAGTGAACTATGTACAGAATGGGCTTTTCTATCCACAAATGAATACTAAGCCTTATACTTACCTTTAAGCTTATTAGATTGGATCTGAAACACAACAGTATCAAGTATTCTCCCTGATGCCAGACTGATCAGAGATAATAATCCTTTCTGAGATTAGTTTTAATTTCACAGTCTACTGATTGCCATGACTTCATGGAAGATACTGTATGTTCTTTCTTTTTTTAAAGCTGTATTTAACATCATTAACGGTATAATTCTGATAGATATCATTCATGTAATAGATATTGAATGTCATACAATACTGCAAGACACTAAATACACTGTAATCTGTTCACAGAGTGCTTTTGTCACTCACGGAGATCACAGGAGCGAGCTTGCTACTGGAAAATGAAAGTCTTGACATCTTTTCAAGGTGTGGATTGGAGATTAGTTGTAATGCTCTTCTCTATCGTTCTGTCTACTTTCAGAGAGATGAGATGATTTGCAACAGATCAGTCCCCCTCTCCTCATCCTCACTTAGTCTCCCACACCCATCCGTTGCTTTCTTGCACGACTCTCACGTTATCTCCTTTTCTATTCTCCATCCCTTCCACTCAGACCGACAAAGCCCTAAAGAGGGTTGCTAACACTTTCAGCACAGTGAATGTCTATGAATGCAATGTTATTTTCAACACATTCTCTAATGGTTTTCTGTTGCTAGGCACTTGACTTACAATCAGAAAAACACTGATACCCTATATCTGTTCTAAGTGGAAGTAATACTACTGTCCCTTTGTTGTTAACAAAAAAAAGTGGTATCAGGGCATTAGCGTTACAAATTAGTGTTTAGTAAAAGACTAAAATTGATCTGTTGGGTTTAAGTTACTTAAGTAAACATTGAGGTGGACTGCATGACTTGTTTATAAACTGAGGCCTTAAAAAATATGAAGAAAAATATCCAACTGGGAAGTGCAGAAATTAGCTTTATAAAAATAAGATCAGTTTGTATTAATTAGTGTCTTGTGATAAATACATTTTAAAAAAGTGGACCCTCATCAAGTTTCAGGAGTCACAAACCAAGAACAGCTGGACAAGAGTGGATTAGAGGAGGGAGCATGAATGTATACTTAGTATTCATATAAGATAGCCAGTGTGTGATTATCTTTATACCTGACTTGACACAATCAGCAAGACATCCCTGAGTTTATGCAGCTGCATTGGATTACAATGCATGAGCAGGTGCTTTGCTTCCATCCCTGTTTATTGACAAAGCACAATAGCCTCTCCTATCTGTCTCACTTGCAACAGTCTTTAATTTCGGCCACAGAATCTCGCTTTCCTTTGAAATGTAGGCTTGGAGTTGTGCCAGCTTCATCTTGTGCTGCTTAATTCTCTGTTTCACGTCCTTAGATAGGGACAGGATTTTCCATTGATGGTCGAAACTGCTCTTATTTCAGCTCTTGTTTCATTACGTGGCGTTGCAGCGTGTTCAATAGGTCGCTACACAAGGTTGATTCATGATTGTTCAACACTTCTTGTTATTATTGCAGCATCACAGCGAGGCTTGGTAAATGCATTTGCATTTTAATGACTGATATAGATTGTTCTCTGGCTCAATACCACCAGCTACCCCACATCCAGTCGCACGCAGTCTACTTAAAACCACCTAAAAATTTTAATTAACACATAAAACTCTGTGTGACTATTAGAATGCAGATGTAGTGTGCACTAGAATAGAAGGCTGATTTGATTTGAAGATATAGTATCGTCACCTATCAACTCCTGTGACAGTCCTAATATGGTCATTAGCTAAATTACAGGGTTAATGTATTCACGTTGTGGAATATCGCGGTTAATGTTCATGGATAGAGAACACAAATGGATGTCATCAGGGCAGCAATCAGCCAATGACAATTGATCGTTCAAAGAGGCGCGTCGTCGCTGTGTCCCCGACTCACGCTTTCTTTCCTGTCACCTGCAGAGGAAGATGCTGCCCATTAAGGAGAGTTTGCATCTGTGGGCATGTAAACGGATGCAAATTAGAGTAGCTCAGTGCCAAACAGCTGCAGTGACGCTCGCACAGAGCTGTTGTAGCAGGTAACATGGCCAACCTTCTCTACCTACCGTAGAGCTGCAGCAGTTTCTTTTTGTTGCTCAAGAGTATAGTAGAGTGTGTACATTTCCAGTGAAAACGATGTATGGATGTATTTCAAGTGTAAAAAAAAAAAAAAGAAGTTGCAATGAATGCATGTTATAATTTCAAAGGAGTAATTCAGTCTATTCACCAACAGTATTATAACTGTCAACAAGTTCCAAATACCAGCGCTGCTCTGTATTCTCGGAGAAGTGTCCATGAAAGCTCCTTCCTAGAGATGCGAGACAAAAAGACAATACAATAAGGTTGTTTTTTTTTTTTCCTTTTCTATACTCACGTTTTTCTTCCTTGCTGTATTTTTTCAAGGAGAGCAATTTACGTATCTGAGAAGAAATAATATGAGCAAATGCTTTCCTTATTTACACCGTCAATTCTAAGATCCTGTTCTCAGATGTGAACAAAGTCTCTGTACCTGTTTTGCTTTTTCACCTGCTGACAACAACCACGTCAGTGACTTTCACACGACTTTCACAACATGAAAACATAACCGGCTACCGAAAGTGACATTCAAATTCAGACGTTCACATTTTGGAAGTAAATTATTTCTTTATTTCTGTATTCTTTCTTTCTTTCCTTCTTTGCCAACTTCACAATTGAGAGACTAGCGAGGGAGAGAAGGGCACCTGAGGAGGGAGGCTGTAATTTATCTGTTTGTCTGTGTTTTTCCTCCTGATACTAGAAGGGGAAGGAGGCTGTAATAGGGCCCGGCTCCACAGGGGAGAGTTGTGTTTCGTGGTGGCATTGATTTTATAAAAGGCTGCGCGGTGGGGGTCCTACGCAGGACTGTCAACCTTAGCGCCCACCAAAGCACGTCAAACCGTCACACTAATTGTGGCCTGTTCGTAATCCAAAAAACCCAAAAAGGACTCGGTATGCAAACATGTGCCGTCACATCTTCCCTTATAAATGTATGAATACGATGGTCTCTTGAGGAAAAAGTAAGAAGTGGTTGGTATTGGACCATAAATAGTATGCTACTCTTTGCAGAGAAGCACTACTCTAGTTTTTAGCAATTATGAGACACACACACACACACACACACACTCAAATACACCATGAAGGTGTGAGTAGGTACTCACATTCATGCTCCCAAGAGAAAGATGGACTGGCAGATTTGCATATTTTGTTTGACAGCCTGTCCTGCGCAAATGGACCCGTTGCAGTCGCCATTTTAAAAAGTGCTCAATAATGGGAGGGTAGAAAATACTGATTGGTCGGGTAGCACAGGTGAAATATGAGGGGGTTCAAAGGATAAAGACAGAGGGGAAGAGGGAACGCTTTGTAGAGGGGACGTGAACTGGCAATGAAGTTGCTTTTATTTTCCAAAGGTTGGAGGACACACAGATACGGCCAAAGGTAGTTTGTCACCACTTTGTCAGTGATGTAACTCCCCTCTCTGTCTTTTTGGAAAGCTTGTCGTTGGGGTCAAATGTGGAGACACACATCCACTAGCACTCCACTGAACTTGAAAAAAACAACAACTTTTTCAGTCACTATTATTTGTTTTGGCTACATCCAAAATTCAAAATTAAACTGAATTAAATAAAAACAGAATGCAGTGGTTTGTAACTAATATATAACCCTACTGTACATCTTAGGCCCCGTTTACACGGAGCAAAAATGGTGGCGTTTTCATGCGTTTTGGCCGTTCGTTTACATGAATACGAAGCTCAAAGTCACCAAAAACGATAATTTCTGAAAACTCCGGCCAAAGTGAGATTCGCAAAAACTCCATCTTCACGTTTACTTGTAAACAGAGAGAAACGGATATTTAGGCTTCAGAACGTCACATTATGCAACAGAAACGTCACCAACATCATGTGTGCGACCTGTGTTTACAATTGGTTTGGCCACTGTCAATATTTTCTTGTATTTTACCTGTTTTATATTATAAAGTTACACTTAAAAGTAACTCCTTCTCTGTCACTCAAAACGAAAGACTCTCGTTCATCTTGGAAGTAACTGGAAGTTACTCGTGTCATTTGTTGACGTTTTTTTTCCAGGATTCTGATTGGCTAGCAGGGCTTTATGCTTCTCGTTACACTGCCCCCTGTAGGTTTGGCTGCTCATAGCACCTTAACAGAGTATTTATGCGGGTTTGTGTAAATGAAGAGATTTTTCAAAACGTAGAGGGGGAAATATCCGTTTTTGTAAATACCCGGCTATGTGTAAACATGGCCTTATTTACATAAGAACATGGAAAACATATCACATGTTAAAATTTAGATATTTTACAATTTAATGAAAACAATACCTCGATAAATTGTGAATTGAAAATAATGTTGTAGCAAGCGACTGAATAATCCAATATCTCATCTCCAGTCTATAATATGGTGAAAAGATTTTAAGTACCATACGAGAGGTTCGAGGCCAGAATGATCTTCAGATGTTGCTCCGTCAAAAACAGGCGTGATTCTGTCGTGGAAAACTGTAGATAAGTTGAGACACACTGCAGAAAATCACTGTCACTGCTGATGGACAGAATTTTAAATGAATTTTTGAAACCCAAAACGCCACACCTGGAGTCGTAAAGATCAGAGTAACCGTGTTATCACTGCTCAGTTCAACAGCCTGCGCGGTGTGCATTAGCGGTTCTCGCACTTTTCCTGCCACATTAATGTCTGTCCGACTGTCACGCCCACACACGCCCCCTTTCTTTTTTCAACTTTTTAATCTACTTTTTCAATATTACATCAAATACGGATTGCATGTCATCAGAGCAAAAGTAATGAACTACACTTCCTCATCAGCCTGTGATTTACCCAAATGAGACAAAAATTTACATAAAATGTTAATTTTTTCCAAAGACAATATTATTACAAATTCCTTTGCAGTTGTGTTTAAGTCAGCACTGATTTTTTTATTTATTTATTTTTTTAACCAAAGCAAGTGAATGGTTATGTTAATACCTCTTTTCCCTTTCAAATTCATGTTAACCTCACCCAAAGGATACACAGGTTAATTTGCAGCAAGAAAGTTCTTTTATGGGAAGAAGGCTGGTGCAGTAGCGGGTCGGGCACAATTCTTTCTTTGAAAACTTCACGGTCCAGGTCCCATTATAACAGTATTAAAGAGTCGGGCAGGTTCTGGTGTTAAGAGTCCCGACCTGCAAGTCGATGCATTTGTACATCTTTTCAAAATGGGGCTGCAGGCTCATTCCCGTTGCTCTCAATTCATGCTCAATATTCAGCATAGATCTTAAGGAAACAGAAGAAAAGCTGAGGAGGTAGAAAGTTGAGAAGAGAGACCAAAATACTCACATTCCATCAGTGGATAGTCCCCTCTAACTCTGTTCCTGTGTAATCGCCATGAAAGCACGGTTCATTTCATATAACCCAAAGATGAGTCTGTGTTGTTCCAGGCCTGCAACATTTTTCTAAATAGAAAAAAAATGGGTGCCATGCCCCCATGCTGGTCTATGAAATGGGCAGTTTGCACATCTTAATCTTGAATTTATCTTTAAGAGCCCCATATTTACCCACCAATACAGTGTCTTTTTCAGGGAAACTGTTGCATTTTCTCATCTTCTGTTACAAAAGCACAGTAATTCAAAAGATCTCGCTTTCAACATTTTTTTTTCTATGTTTTGCTGTGAATAAAATATGGGTTCATGAGGTTTGCAAATCATTGAATTTTTTTTTTCAGATTTAGTAACAGAATTAGGTTTGTACTAACGCAGCCAGGACCATTTTTAAATATGTTCTGGGTTATTAATTCATGGTAACCGTCATTCTTGAGGCGGATATTTACATATTAATTAATGTTTGTGGGTATAAACATATGAAAAACACATGGAAGACAGCGGGGAGACACATCCATTATTCCCCACTCAAACGCATTTCAAGTGCCAGAATCCTGTCACTCATGAGGCCCCACTCACTGGAAAATCCACTTCTATTAATCACATCGTACAGTATTCCCAGTGTTTTTCTTTTTTTCCTCTGTCTGTATTGTGACAGTGGCAGTCTGTTTTGACTGGCGACTCGCATAAATCTCCTTAGTCCACCCCACTGAGCCACATGACATTAAAACTCTTGGGGGGATCATTTTGTCTTACTTTTGATTGCCAGATAATTATCAGTTAATTATTTAGAGCCTTAAATTAATTTGCTAAAAATAGCGTCTGCGCCTCCGTGTTGCCAATGGAGACGACTCCATTATTCCTTTCTCCCCTGTCTGTATCTCTTCAGCTACTTGTGCCATTCATGTCAGGTTGTAATCTCATAATAACAAAAAAACAAAATTGGGATGAAATTTGGATTGAAAGGAGCACATTTTTTCTGACGCCCAGCACTATCTCTTTTTCTATTTTTAAATCTCTCCTTGAGGAGTTTTTCCCATACATTTGTATAACAGTGGTTGTACATGTGGGAGGATCTGCAGTGGGAGCTCCCACCCCCTGCCTCTTGCCTAAACTGGTCGTGCTTTGCTGAAGTAATTGCTTGAAGTCACGATAGGAATTCAATGAAATGTCTTCCCAACATCTGACAAGTTTGTTTTTCTTTTGAAGCATTGTCCTTTTTCAAAACAGTCTCTGTAGAGGACATCTTGGACGTTGAGTGGCCTTTTTAGCTAGTTTACTACCTCTAGAAGCAGAAAAGGTGCCATGAAATGATTGTGAACTAGAAATATGAGGAATAAGATGAACACTAGTTCTATTCTGGGGGAAGAAGTGGAGTATAGATTCCTGAGTTTTCCCACCTGGAAAACAAACTGGACCGGTAAAACATTATTGAAACTGTCTTCAAGAATCGACAGAAGACTAGATCTTCTAGTGTTTGCAGTAAAATGTGCTTAAATCTTCCCATAAGTCAATGCTGGAGAGTGCATGGAGACAGCAGTTTTATCTGCTGGAGCTGCAGCTTCACTGCTACTGGCTCAAACTCAACAGATGAGGAAGAGGCTCAAGAATGACAACACTGCACACTTGCTACACTACATCAGAATTAAACAGAACAGTAGCTTCAGTGCGTTTTTTTTAGCTCATAATACGTAGTATTTAATTCTGCAACAAAGGAAAAAAAATGCATTTGTTTTGTATATCCCTCTATGTTATTAAGGGGACAACTGCCCAGTTTTTGAATGTGTTCCCATTTGCATATCCACCTAAATCCCCATTATAGTCTTTGACCATATTTTAACAGGGACATGACATTGCTGCCTCAGCGTGTTTTCTGTGACACTCGAGTGAACGGATTCTTCTTTTAAGTTGCACTTGGAGTCTCAGGGTACTTCATTAGACGAAAAGTGTTCTGAACAACGAAATGCCCTGTAAATGGTCTTATAATGTGTTTCATTATGTTGAAGAATTGAAATTTAACCTTCCCTAGCCCTTTTTTTTTTTCTTTTTGCCTTTGTGTCCCACTTCTTTCTGCACGGACACATGCAGAAACACACACACACCAAACCAGGGTCCAAGCAGGCTGACTTGTTGAATGGGTCTGTGCGGTGGTAATGATGAGGCTATTGAATGGGACTATACTCACCAGGCTGCAGGGCCAGTGGTCACACCCAAAGAATCAGATCAATGTATTCACTCTCCCTTTCGCTTTCTTCTTTCTTTCCTTTATCACCACAGCTACAATCATTTCTCTCTTTATATGCCAAAAGGAATCTTGTCCCGCAGGTTACCAGCTGTGTTTTCAGATACAGTTTAAGTTGTCATTATTAGCATGCATGGACTGGTGCCATGAGCCCTGTTAATGTGAGTATTTTTCAGTTATGTGTTCAAACTACATAAGTGGGCGTTGTTTGATGTCGGCTGTCTCCCTTTTTCACTGACAACTGAGTTGAATACATCATCTTTGTTATGAATAAAATAATGTGCTCCATATGTATTGACTGACCTTTGCACTCATTTGCACATGAGAGCGAATCGGCTCTTGATTTTATTACTCTGTTACAAAATCTACAGTATGCAATATCAGTGTAATTTATGTAACACTGAACATGCCCACCGTCATTCATGTTTTGTTCATAGAAATTTGACTCGGCCGAGCGGGATCAGCAGACATTCCTCTCACATTTGAAGCGCTCAGCGGTCCGGAAGCGCACATCAAAAGCTGCCCCACATGATGTCCATTTGGCTTGAATGTGCTCAGAAGGCCTGACTTAAGTGGCCACTTCAGAGGTCCATTATCAAGCAGATGTTATCGAGAGAAGTTGTGAGCAGTCCGGGTCAAAGAGCATCTTCAATGATGTGCTTGTCTTGAATTATTTTTTTTTTACATTTTGAGACCAAAAATGATGTTTCAAAGCTTTGTTATTGTTTTTTTTTTTATTATTTTGTATTATTGATGAATGTAAGTTGTTGCAGATGTAGGTGTATGTTATGATCTGAGAACTGAGCGGACACTGAATCCTGTATTTCAAAGAAGAACTAATCAGACTTAGATAAACAAAAAAAAAAAAATATATATATAAAATATATATATATATATATATATATATAAAAAAAAAAAATATATATATATATATATATATATATATATATATATATATATAATGCAGTAACAACAATAATTTGCATCCAAAATTAAGATTAAGATAAATACACATGTGCTATGTTCAATTCTATTAACATAAACAAGTCATTATAATTAAATGTATAAATACTAAAAAAAAAGAAGAAAAGAAAAAAATGTCAATCTAACACCGATACTACTACTATAAAGACTGGACAGTGATTGTGCAAGTGAGAGAGTGTTAAACAGGCCTGTTTGAGCCTGATTAATCAAGCGTAATCAAGGGAGAAAGCATGCACAGAACAATAAGGAAAAAAGTGCAGACCAAGAGCTGGGTTTATATGTCAGTATTACATACAAACCATGGCAAATGCAAGGAAACGAGTCACCACCACATGCGTTACACAGAGAAGTTTTTAAATAGTTTTCCAACAAAGGAAGTCTTATGAACTGGCCCTAAAACTCATATAACGTACAGTAATTGTGTAATTTGGCTACAGTAGGAACAATAAAAGCCAATTTAGAAACTGCATCACGTGTAAATGAGATACAATGCATCATCAAGGACAGTTGTGATAATTAAGAATATTTACTGCTATTCCAGTATTTTAAAATGTGCATAAACAAAAGTAATCCCACTTAACGCATGCGTGATTTATTCAAAGGAAAAAATAGCACTCATTTCCTGTCATATTTAACTGGGTTTATTCTGCAGAGGGAATGGTTGTGGTGGAATTCTGGGGAGAGGAATCAATAAATATGCAGCGGTGGTTATCACTGGCATAAACAATCCCCCCCATCTCAGGGAAAGACAAAAACTAGATATTAAAACCTAGACATTTTCATATTTTATAAACACCGCTTCTTTTTTTTTTGTGGCTGTTAAGCTGTAATATTGTCTAAGCTCACTTACGTCTATGAACAGCTGTGCTCTCACACATACCTCTCTCTTCAAGGAGCGTCTCGCGGGTCGTTGTAATGTTGGGCAGGGATTGATGTTTACCGATTAGATCAGAGAAAACAAGAGACTTGACCTTTTACAATTTGACAAGTGTGAATGTTGTAAACACAGTGGATTTGCACTGTCATGTTGTTGCTCTGTAAAAATTGCACTGCGAAGCTTCGGTTCAGCTCCAGATCGCTTTGAACGAGGATGCACGATGACAACAGCCAAAAATAATTATCACATATACACTTTTGTAAGAGTGCGCATGTTTCTTTGGCCTTTATGGGACCGTGTTGTGTTCGACACCATTCTAATGGTAATTTAATTTGGGGATTTTTTTATTTTGTTTCCTGTGCTCTCATTTCATTTTTGATAGCCTATCTTCAACAAGTCATTGCACCTAATCCTCTCATTTCTAATTTATGTACACTCTTTTCCTTTATCAGATGTCATCATTACATCCACCACTCTCTCCCTCATCGAGTTGTTATAACACCAGCTGGGGTGCTCTAGTGAAGAGCTGTGAATGCCTAAGCAGAGGCAACCATCCTTTCTACATGTATAAATATTTCAGGGACAGATGGGCAGAATAAATTGTCAGTAAAATTGACATTAAACCTGTCTTTTAATTCCCAGAGAAATAGGAGGTAAAAGCTGCAGGTGAGATGATAGAGAGAACTATCAAGAGAGTAAAGGTCATCGCTCCTGTGTCAAAGTGGGAATATAACCTGCAGGTCTGATATGTGGTGAATGCATCCTTCACTTTGACTTTGCGGCTGAGTGCTGTGCCCATTTCTTTGGTGGATGTCTAGGTTCTAACAGAACACTAAAAATGATCAGTTTGTTGTACAGCTATTCCCAAATGTATTCTGCACCGTGACAATAGGATCATGCTTAAAGCTGACCTGACATGCCAGATGGGTTGTTGCACAGAACCATCTGGGAAGTCGTTTGAAGAAGTGTTTGATTTGTTATTGGAAACTCCACCTGCCTCACAAGGTGGGTATGTGGTCAAAGTAGCGAAGGCCTATCTTCACTGACAAGAAGAACAAGATTTTCTGTGGAAGATAATGGGGCTCCCACAGAGCCTGGATTTCAGCATCACTAAAATTGCCTAAATTTACAGAACTGTGGGAACATTTTGCTGTTTTAAACACTGCTTTTATTACAGTAATGCACTGACTGATCAGCATCCTAGACCGGACCAGTATCGAGATAATTGTTAGAGATAGTAAAAACAGAAACAATTTGCACTGGAGTGCAAAGCTGTATGGAGAGAATAGCTTGGTGATTTTCATCCGACATGTTTTTTCGCTGACCGTTGGCCACTGCTGCTCAGACACAACAGCATTAGATCGGTTTCCTTTTTAATGTGCTCTGTTGTTGGGGTGGAAGCGTGAGCTTCGGACTGGCTTTCATTCAAAGCTGTACTGAGAAATGTTGGATGGATTTCTATGGTGAATGGAGCAGACACTCAATGTCGCACCAAGATGGTCGGATACTCACTTAGATTACAGATAGAAATGTCATAATTGCACTTTCTATTTAACTACAAGGTTTTCTTTTATTGCTTTAAACTCTTTCCCTCAAGGGATCAGTATTCTGTATATCTTTGCTGGAGTAAAGTAGATCTGGTCATGATATTTTTGTATACTTATAAGTACTCTTCATTAAAATAGAAACATTGCAAATAGTGTACCCTGGGTGTTGGGAAATATACCTGTTGTCTGTACCTAAGATAAATACAAACTAAACCATTTGTTCACTTCTTTCTTGCCCTTGCATTTCAGTTCTTTTCCCATCCGTCCACATCAGCACCAGGTCACATCATGAATTCAACTCAGAATCCTGGCAGCTGATTCTCCGCTCACCCCGCGAGCCCCCTTCAGCTTGTATCACCATGTATGACTGAGTGCTGCTGTCCTCTCTTGTGAAGCTGACTTACTGTGTGAAGTTGGCAAAACCTAACAGGGAATTAATGTGGTATTAGAGCTTTGCACTCTGTTTTAAGTATCTGTTTTTTTTATAAATGTGAGAAAAACAGAAATAGCAGGAGTGCTGACTTTGGGTAAATAAATAGATAACAGACACGAGTAGTTTCAAATTCGGGTTTTAAATAAGCGCTAATGCATTCGTTCCTTGATTTAAGTCAGCAAAATCACTTTGTCCATCTAATAATATTCTGGTCTCTCTCCTCGCTCTTTCTCTATCGCTCTTTGGCCTCCCTCCATTCCCTCATCCCTCTGTCTCTCTCTCTCTGTCAACATGATGGGTTATGTCCAGTCAGTGGTCAGCTTTGGTGTAATTTGGCCCACAGGGGCTTCTGGCAGGAGGTATGGGGATAAAGGGAGCAGGGATGTTGGGGTTTGGAGAAAAGCAGGCTTAGTGTGGGACCTTGAACGAGGAGGCAAGCAAGCACATAGGAAAAGCATTAAATAAACATTAATGGAACTAGGTTGCAGGAGATTTATTAAGGAGGCTTTTTGGGCCCTCACTGTAGGGTTTTATGCACCACTCTAATAACTCTCTCGTGCACAAAGGTAAACAAAGCAGGTAATTGATTGCCATCTTCATAGGTGGCCATTGAAAAAATCATTTTAGGCTTCCTTTGGCCCATAAATTGATCTTCTTATCCAATTTTTCATGTGACATTGAATTGAGTGTTGCTTTAGAATGATGTCATAAATCTGACTTGGATTTGATTTTTGACGTCACTTTTTGGTGTTGAAAGCGCCCTTAATCGCGGCTTACTAATGTTAGGCGGGCCCTCTGTGGCACGCCAAACATAAAGATAAATAGTGACTGATTAAACACTGTAATGAGGACAGTAGGGCAAGACAAAAACCTAAATCTGGATTTTGAGAACGGCAAGCTGGGTTTTGGAAACAACTGGAGAGAGAATTAAAAAGACACGCGGCAGAGCGCCACACTGACATCACATTCCACATCTGACATGATCTAAAATACCGCTCTTAGCTACAACTCTGTGAGAAACCGGTCTCTTGTAAGCTATTGATTAGTCACTCTGTTATGGATTCAATATTGCTCCTGTCACTATAATGGAGTGCTTTTTTTTAAAAGAAGTTTGTAACTTTGAGCCCTTTAGCTTCAGGGTGAAATCTGTTGCACAGGTTTGTGCACAGGAAGCACAGCCCTCCTGCGAGGACAGACAGGAGACAGGAGCAAAGACTGCCAAACAGGGTTGGGGGGCAACTGGAAACCGTCTGATGTGTTACCTTGAAATCCATCATGTCTGCTCCCCGCTCTGCGCTAAGCCCAAGTGGAGTGAATACCCCACGCAGCTCAGACAGAAATCTTCCACAAGTTCACTCTGAGTTTGAAAGGAAGACCGCAGTTGTTTGAGTGAGGGATTTAATGGAGAGAATATCAAGTGGTAATGTAAAAAGAGAATTTTAAGTAGTGTGTGACAGAGACTGTGGTGGACAGGAAGAAAGAGATGAGATGGAATAAAGAAAGAAAATGACAACAGAAGCTACAATGACTGAGTCATGAAGAGGCAGTCAAAGAAAAGTTGTGGGGAAGTATGTATATGCCTGTGAGTATATTTGCCTTTTTATTCTGTTTTCTGTATGCATGTTGGATGAGCGCGCCACCATCCAGGTCGTGTTGTAGCAGGATACTGTGCGTCAGGCTCCATCAGTGTGACATGCCTTTGAAGTGGAAATACGTGGCGCAAAAGCCCAGCCAGCTCCAGTCCGGTCCCCAGCGGGACGCATCTACCACAGAGCATACCGGGGTATTTCAGTGAGTGACAAAGGAAGGGAGGCACAGGCAGAGAAGCAATGAGCCACAGGCCACAACAACCGGACCTACCCACCAGCCTTTCTGCAAGACTGTCAAGAGCTGTGAGATGGACGTTCCCTGATATAAAGGCATCGTGGCTAAAAGAAAAAAAAATCAACATTGCATGTAAATGCTGTTATTCGACATTGGTGTGCTCGTGCTGGAATATATCAGAATGGATTCAGCTTCTGATCTGGCAAACAGTTTCACATGTTTTTGAGCAGGATACTGTTGATTCTTGTTTTCAGATTTCTAGGTTAGATTTCCATAATGTACAGCAGTTTCATTCTTCGGGGCCTATTTTGCATCATGACTAATTAGGCTTTATTGAAAGGAGAGACTGTAAATGGATCTAAGACTAGTCACCAAAACTAACTGCTCCAGTATTTTTAGATGAAGTACCGCGGTGCAGTCTATAATAAATGGAGCCACACCATATGTTTGGTCATGGTAGACTGGATGTAGCAAGACATTTTTCTCTATAAGGATCATTTTATGACTCCCCTGAATAAATGCAACCACAGTACACCACAGCTCTACCAAGAGTTTGGATCTTGAAAAAAAATAAGTTACTTTGGTAAAGTTTTAACTTTACCACATCAGTCCGCCGAGGCTGCTGGGCTTACACACAGAAAAGAAGAAGAGGAGTAGAGTGCACAGAGACAGAGATAAAAGGAGTCTGACTGGAGCAATGGGGCAAAATCAGATCTAGGCAGACATGTAGACAGGGCAGAGGAGTGACTCCACGGTTTGTTCAGTGTGTGGTCTACATCATTGCTACCATGTAACAAATGCAAGGCAATAATCTCACTTAAAAACAAACAAAAAAATATATACACAAATACTCTTCCACCAATGGACTTATACTTGAGTGTCTGATTCATCACACACATATTGTAGTGCATTGATAGCCTCATATGTAAATTAGTAACACAGAATAGTTCCCTGACCTAGTTGTCTTGCAAAATGCCACAAAAGCAAAAGGAAAAATTTTTCTTACACGTAATACTGACAGACTGCTCAATAAATGAAATGTTTGGCCATTGCAATCACAACTGCATGCTGTGACCTGCACCAGACTATTCATGTTGCCAAGGCGACTGCAAAAAAAGACCTAATTGCCTTTTACTGCACCCATAATGCAAAGCATTTAAGATCGTTACCTAAGTGTGTATCATAAGGAATTAAGTTCTCCAAATTATGCCTATTATACTTGTTTGAACCAAATGAGTGTCAAATGTTCTCATGTTCTGCAGCAAAAATGCATTCAACATATCCCGGTTAGGGATGGGAATTGATAAGATTTTTCCGATTCCGATTCCATTTTCGATTATGCTTAACGATTCGATTCTTTATCGATTCTCTTATCGATTCTCAATTGGAAAAAAGGAGAACAAACAATTTTAGTATCAACTTTGTTTTATATCTTTGAACAAAAAAAAGATAATTGAGGTCTTAAGACGCCCCCAGCCTTGGGCTCCTCGATGGTGCCAGGGCGTCCCCACAAATTATTTGTAATATAAAATATGTATTTAATATAAAATAATAATAATAAAATAAATATTATTCTGTAGAAATGAACTAAATACAACAAATTATTTTGTGGCAATTACACAAGAATGTCCAGTAACATGTTCAACGCCACAAACTTAGTCAATGCTGGTGTCATTCATCTATTCTGGCCTGATTCTCTTCCCTGCCTTGATGAAAGGAGAAGCTAGCGGCTTTAACTTCTCCCATAGATGAGCTGACGAGCTGCAGCTGTGTCAGGAGCGCGCTCCGTTGTCCGCCGGAGCCCAGTTCTTCTAAAGCATGATTTATGGTTCTGCGTTAAATCGACGCAGTGCCTACGGCGTAGGGTACGCCGTACGGTGCGTGTCGCCGCGTACCCTATGCCGTAGGCTCTGCGTTGGTGTAACGCGGAACCATAAATCAGCTTTACCACATGCAGGCTGACTCCGCGCTCCCAGCGCATCAGCCGGCCGAGTCCTAACAGTTTCCCCCCTTTGTTGAAATGTCCACATTGCAAGTATTGTCACCTTGTTTTCATCCTTTTTGGTAAAATGTAACCAAACTTTTGAGCGTTTATACCGCTTTGTCTCCGTGTTTTCCTGCTGGGGGCGAATGCGCACGTTGCGCAACGTGCTTGGTGACGTCATTCGCGCCGACTGGAATCGATAAGGGAATCGTTTGCGAAAAAGGCAAACGATTCCAAGGAATTGAAACACTGGGAACCGGTTCTCAACAAGAACCGGTTCTCGATTCCCATCCCTAATCCCGGTGTTCGATATATTCGCTAGGTATTAAATATAGCGATTGCCAGAACGGGTCAAGAGAGGAGGAGGAGGCCAGAAAAATGAGTTACATTTCAATTAAACATATTTTTCCTATATTAATATTACTGTACTTATATTACTTTAATAGTCCTTGCAGATCTGAATGTGAAATATAAGCATTATTCTCCAAATATGTATTTCTTATCATCCATGTATTTGACAGCTGTCTTGTATTATATGTTCACTGTGTTATCTATTTACCCCCCCTCAAAAAAAAGAATTGAAAACTTGAAACTGTGGAGGTTTTTCCAAATTAAATAGTCATCATTGTCCAAAGAAACGTAATGCAGAGAAACAAAGACGAGTGTGTGTGTGTGTGTGTGTGTGTGTGCGTGTGCGTGTGCGTGTGCGTGTGCGTGTGCGTGTGCGTGTGTGTGTGTGTGCGTGTGCGTGTGTGTGTGTACTCTTTAATGGCACCAGGGTTGTGGTTATGTCACTATAACTGTATTTCAACCACAGGAACTTTTCCCTGGACCTCGTCTCTTTCCCAGCGTGGTTGGGGTTTGGTTCCTCCATCCACCCCATCCATTTCCACCACAGGAACCAGGGGTTAAGTAGAAATATTGGGGCGATATGTTCTTTCTTTCTTCCTTTTTCCTATGCGTTGTCTTCATCCCACCCAAAGCGAGTGCCGTAGTGCCCGACTGCAGTCTCTATGAGGTCAGTGGCTGCTGTGATAATGCTTAACTGATGTCGGCTGTCAATAGTCATTCACCAGGAGAAAAGTGCTCCGCCTGTTCAGTAAATTACACAGTGCAGCGTAAGCTGTGAGGTTCAAAACAACCTGACCCCACTGTTGTTGTGCGAAACAATAGAACAATGACTGCAATCAGCTTTTCCAACAACCATCTGTGTCATGCTGATGACTACAAAACACCTTTCCATTACTCCAGGGCTGCTGCTATTAGCGCCCCACGCTATTGACTCCAAAGTGAGATGCAAAGGTTATTGTAATGGCATGTTGGATTGTCTCTGACCCTTCTTCTTTTGTTTGTTTTCATGACCTTGACATCAATGTGTTTTTGAATAATATGAGAGCTCCTGAAGGTGTTTTTTTTTTTGCAGATCTTGATACATGTGTGGTAAATCTTAATATTTCTGATGAACATGGGATTTAAATGTGTTTTGCCTGTTTGAGACTCCTTCTTTCTGCCTTTTTTCCTTGACTCGTTTTTTCCTACGGCTTCAGTAAACATGCTCGAGAGCAGTACGAGAAGCTGTCCACCATGCACAAGAACATGCAGAAGCTTTACGAGAGCATTGGCAATTATTTTGCCTTCGACCCTCACTCAGTCAGCGTGGAGGATTTCTTCGGAGAGCTGGCCAACTTCCGCATCCTCTTCATGGTGAGTGTAAAATTTGGGTTTGTGTAACACGATGACCAGTTTCTAGTTTCCTGTTATTTCAGCGTAGACACACTGAGTAACGGATGCCACCACCCACACATGCACATGCTTTTGCATAAACTCGCTGTCAATAAAATGAGCTAGACACATGCACACATTCTAATCAAACTTTCATCAGATCCTGAAGGATGCACAAGTGAAAATTACAGTCAGACAGCGTTCACAGAGGAAACCGGATGTTCAAAGAGCCAAGCCATGTTGGACCTTAATATGGACTGTGGCTCTTTTGAAGTAAATGGTTTAGGGCTGCCTAAGTTTCCCTTTGCTTAAACACCTGTCAAATTTAAGCAGAAGTGCACAAGTGTGTGAATTATGATTTATTTAGTGTGGTCGTATTTAAGTGCTTGCTTGTCATTAGCTAAGAAAATGTGGTTTGGGGTTCAAAATAGTGTCATTTGGGAATAAATCACACTGCTGTCAGCCAATCCGATTGTATGGCTTGACAGTGATTTCAAAATGGATGTAATGAATAATTAAAATGTGGAAATATGTTTTTGAGAGCTGGGGGAAAGGCTTCTCTGAACTGTGAAACGCTTTCCTTAATTTAGAAATAGGAGGCCCTTTCCCACAAAGTAGAAAGGGTATGCGTTGATTAGATTTATCTTTAAGAGAAGAGAATCGCTAAAAAAAAGATGTTTTGTCAGCATTTGCGTGAAACAGTTTGAGGAAATCACACGTGAGAAACGTTCACCGTGAAGGCAAAACAAAGGAATTTGAATGTAGATTGAAGGAAAATTAAAATATTCCGTTCCTTCTCGAAGCAGCAGTAAAGGGCAAATTAGATTAGTAATGATAGAGCCAATATAAATATTGAAGTAAACCACATCATCTCCGACGAAGAGTTTCTTTTTATGCTGAGTAGTCTTTAAATGATTTATTCAAGTGTCTCTGAATAAATGTACCTCCTCTCTGTCCCTCCTGGCACCGCCACAAAAGCTCCTGGTGTCAGGATGATGACATGGTGTCCAGACGGTATACCCTCTTCACAATTCATTAATGTAAACGGCGAGGTCTCCTTGTCTGAATCCTGCCCCCGTCTTTTCTCTGATCCGCGTATGAAACCAGCATCTCGCTCCCTCTGATCAAAGTGCACGAACACACAACACAGTTCTCCCTAAAGGATTCCAGAGTTGCATATCTCTAAAAGAGGCATCCAGCCAAGAAAATAAATTATTCTCTCAAGCAAATAGCTGCATATGAATATTTTATTACCTATTTAAACTTTCGTGCTGCGGTTAAGGGGAGGGAAGTAAGTGGGATATAGTGTTGTTAATATATTCATACAAAAGCAATCCTTTAATCACCATATTCCTAAGATATAATTTATAGTTTTTGGTACTTCAGCGTTGTTGATACAGAGGCTAATCCCTTCTGCTTGGAGAGCACAAGGAATCAATCATTTCTCAACCGTATTTCTTTTTTTTTTTTTTAAACTGTCCTTTCTATGGGAACCAGCCAATCTAACTCATTTACAGAGTAATGGATTTTTTTTTTTTCAAAATTATTTTCTGAGCGTTTTTCCTGCAAGTACTGAAATGTTGGGTACAGGTCTGGGATTTGTTTATCTCTGAAATCATGTGGGCGCAACGATTTACTGTTGGTTAATACTTGAACTGAATTTAGCCTCTTGAAATTAGTCCCTTGACGTACTTGGTGAACCTCACACTTCTCTATTTCCCCAGTCCCAGAACATTGAGTTGTTTGACAGAGACAAAACATCCTCACTGAGGCTCGTCTCGTGTTCCTTTGCCCTCCGTAATCCATTCACATCGCGAAACATCTACAGTATTAAATAATCACAGTGCAATACAGTCACCATAAATTGCTTTTTCTAAAAAGCTGGGCTTAATGCACCCGACCGACATCGGTCATTTGAGTAAACGCATTGACCGACAGTACTCACAGAACTGAGCGAAAGTGATAAGGGAATCCATTAACTCTGTTTTCCTTCTGTTTCATTCTCTGTCTTGCCATCATTCCCACCCTGTTCTCTCTCCCGCTCCTCTATTTCCCACTGTGGCCAGTGAAATATGATTTGATTCCAGAACATGGAGTCATTATTTCAAGAGTCCAACAATTTGTTAATTTAATGCCACTGACATACTCTGTAATAGAGCATGAGTGAAATTCAATCGCAGGGTGTATGTCTGTAATCCTGATCAGGAGCATGGGGATGAGTACCTCTTTTTATTTTTTTTTATATTTTTTTTCCCTCCCTTTAATGAGTTATCAAAGCTCAGCAGATGGGCTGGGATGAGCTAACAGTCTTCCTCCCTAATTGAGTGACTTTCCAATATGACCAAAAGACTCAGACTGGGTTCACAAAGTAGCAAGATAGAGCATCTACGAGATTAAGCCTGATGGTTTATGTGTGTCTGCCTGTGCGGATGCATTCATCCACTTCCAAGTCTGTTTGATATTTTAGAGGGTTACTAATTCCTTCATTATGTGAAAGATGATGACAATCGTGGCTCTAAAAGAGACACTGTCTTGAATCTGTGTCAGGTTTCTGCAGTGTCTTTACTTACTCTACTGTGACGCAGTCATTAAATTGATTACACTAGACTGTGGATGTTACGCATCAAAATGCGAATACACGTATACCACAGAGCAGAACTCTAAGCAGGGTAACCCATAACTTCTTGAAGCCATTTCCCCCCACATCCTGGCACACAGTGTAACAGATGGCTAATAAACACATTTGCTGCTTAAAGGCGTTGTACTGTTTGTAAAATTCAAATGAGAAATTGCAATGACACTCTCTGTGTGAGATCAGTCGTGTAACTGAGCAGTTGGAAATGCTTAATGCTCTCTCATTGGATGAACAAACTCATAAGCATGGGAGAGAAACCAAGCTGTGGGAGATATCTGGTAAAGAAAAAAATAATAATTTCATGATTCATTAAAGGAACATACCTCGCCCTTGTTGGTAGATTATGCCTGAGTTACACAATATTGACCTTTTCAGCAAGGTATGCATGGTAGCGTACTTATAATCCCCTTCTCAGACACACCAGTGGCCACAGTTGTGTGGCTGCTACCAAACTTTCTTGTTATTTGTGCAATTCTACAAAACCACACATTTAGTGTTGTCCTTTAGATCCTACATCTAAATTGGGATTTACAGCTAAATACATTTCAAACAAAAATTTTGAAATTCATCAAAAATTTGAAAATTTTTATGTAAAAAATTGTATTTCAAATTCCAATTGCCTACATTATATCCACATTTCCCACTTTGAGTTAAGCCTTAAATCAATATCCCTACACTGGGTGTAGCTGGTTTATTTAAGGGTTAACAGCCAGAATCATGACGTATTCATAAATGCTGTCTAGTATAATGCAAAATGAAATATTTAGTTCAATTCATCTTTATTTGCATGGCACCAATTCATAACAAAAGGCTTCCTAAAGCACCTTACACAGAAAACTGTGTAGTGCAGTCCAATCACGGACAATCCAATTTGATTGATATAAAAAACAACTGAGCTAAGGAACTTGCAGATTGTATTGAATCTTCACTGTGGGGAAACCAGCCACGCTGAGCAAGCACAAGGCGACAGTGGAGAGGAAAAAAAATAATTACGTTACTGCACCTTTTCCTCTTGAAGAACAGTTTTTCTGTTCCCTGATCGTAGGTGATTTTGGATGAATGTTGGCCTCCATTCCCCTAAATTATATAACGATGAACCTCACGGAGTGCAGTACTGAAAGTACATTTTGTGTCTGGCCAGGATGTTAATATTGAAACGCGTTGGAAGTAGATGGGTGCAGTATACCAGCATGCCCTAGGCATGAGTTTTAAGATAAGTATTCTGATCTTGTTATTGATTTATTGCTGCTATTAATGCAAACACAAATTGAACAGTTTTTCTGTATGCTAAAAAAAATTGTTAAAGGTTGTGATTGTATCGCACCATGAGTGGGAGAGCGTTACAGTTAATGAGCTCACAGTGGGGCGCGCCCTTGTGTTCAAATGTAACATATAACATATAATGTGTTCACGACTAGGTTGGCTATTGAGGTAAGGGGATTGCAAGTACAATAATTCCCGCCACTAAATGTAGTCATTAAACACGTTCCGTGGAAGTTGTTTTTTAAAACCTACATACATTCAAATCCCACAGAACTGCATACAAAAGAAGCTATAACTCTCTTTGAATGCCTGTTGTGAAATATCACAACATGGAATCTGACAAGTCAGAGGTAATTTAGAATAACTTAGAAGCATTTGATAAAAGAGACAATGTGTTGTTTAAGGTATTATAAGTAGAAATAGTTTCATTCTGTTTACCCAAAAGACCCGTTCAGATTTGTTCACCACACCATTAATTGATAATTTCTATAAAAAAAAGGGACAAATCTCCCTGTGGATTCGAACTCAGCTTGATTTGGAAAATCTGACCCAAATCTTGTATGTCTGCTGTTACCAACTGGCTGAAAAAGCTGTTCTCTGTCCTCTGCATCGAATGAAAAGAACATTCGATCATCTAAATTAGTCTGTTCTAGAACAACACATCGGTAGTTATAACGTTAGCAGATTTTTTTGCTATTGCTTGTTGGATACGCCACAGGTTTTTAACGTAGTCTTTAGAGACACAGCTGATCTCTACTCCGTCTACAACTGTTTTGTAGCTACGGATGAATCCTCCATCCTACTTCCACCCCTGGTGGCGTGTGATGGCCGTGACACGTCATGATTCCATGGTCATCTAGCGGCACGTCGCCCGTATTCTGTATATCGTCTTCACACCAAACAAAACCAGTGTTGACGTACAATGCAGCTTGCAGAGCAAACAATGCCTGATACAATCAGCTGCTGCCTGTGGAAAATGTGCACTGTCAAAGAGAATAGTAAAGGGACGAATAAAAAAACAGCAAATGCATATTCGGTGCATGGATAATTAATGGTGCTGTTTGATTAGCAGAATATAATTATGTTGCATAAGCATGTTTACAGGGAGAATTAGTTGTTTGTTTTAAATAAGTTTTGCCAACAGGATTTTATTTGTAATCTGCATAATTTATCTTCCAACTTATGTTGCGGATGTAGAGCACTGCATTTATGGTGCTCTGGACATAAAACATAGTCCTAACAGAGGATGACGACAGGAAATTCCTCGCTGTTAAAGCTGCCCATCACTTAAACAAAATGCACAAGTTCACTGTTTCATTATGGAATACACAACACAGCTCTCATCCACTCTAATTCAAAGCAGCAGCAAAGTGCATGCGATCAATATCCCGTGAGGAGGGCAGCTGTATCATTTACACAGGCTTGATGTGGTGATGGAATACAGGTTGATTTGTGAATGAGTGTGCATTGACTTGAAATGACCAGAGAGACAAAACATAATTTCTTACCTTCTTTTAATGCCACAACCCCCTCCGCCTTTCTTTATTGTGCATACTTTATTATAAATCAATCAATCCAACTATATCTTTCCGTTATTAGTCTGCCCATCTTTTCTCTCTGCTGCTCCTCTGGCCTTTGTCATCTGACAAGGAGATTTTGACAGTGAGGGCTCGTGTCCTTGGACATGGAGGAAAGTGCTGCTATTGACTGGCATGATGAGCTGCTCTTTCCTTGTTCCTTCCCCGCAATCCCCATAATCCCTCTGTTTTAGCTGCCAACATGGGACACTCATCAGGACCACAGGGACATTAGTTGGGGGACCTTCTGTCTGCACTTATTAAATCAGCACAAATAGATGGCTATGCCTCCCCATACTGACACACAAATACATAGATATAACAGGGGGGAGACCGCAGATGAGCAGTAGCACAAAGATGCCTGTGGACTCCAAAGCCAATATACATGCTCACAATCAAATTCACATCACATCCTCATCGCTCATTCTCTTATAAATACAAATTTATGTGCAAGAAAATGTGAACTTTGTAAGTACATATTGTTTATGCATCTGGCCCCTGGACTTGTGCTTGGGATTATTTCCCTGCTGCATGACACAGTTTCAGCCAAGCTTTAGCATTTGGACCTCACCTTTGACTTTAGAATAGTTTGGTATGCAGAGGAGTCCATGGCCAACTCAATGACTGCAAGATCCCCAGGTCCTGTAGCTGCAAAACAAACAAGCCTCGCTCATCACCCCTGCCAGAGTCGGGCTGGATACTTGAAATGATGTGCACATGCTGTTCAGTCATGTTTGTTTTCATCTGTGCTTTAAGGGGGAAATATCTTTACTCCGTTTTTGTCTCCAAAGACATTCTTGAACAAGTTTTGCTGTTTGTAGTACTTTTTGCAACTTTGCATTATTTTATTTATATATTTTTCTGAGCTTTTCATGGTCTGACCTTGCAATGAACTCGTTGCGATGCTCATTCCTAGATTGTCCTTAAGAGGCAAAAGGCAACATTCTTTCTTTCATGTTTTCCATTGCTATACTGTACTTTTTCTGATTGAAGAGTCATGACCTTGGAACTTCCCTTAAAACTCAACCCACATTGATAGGAAAAAAACATCTTCCAAATCACTGTTGATGTCTTTAGTTCTCGGCATTTTGCCCACATGCACACGATGAATGCTCCAGACCAGTAAAGTATCAAACCTATGCTTTAAGAGGTGGTCAAACATATTTAATATTTATTTTAAAATCCATTTGCTTAGTATTTGATTCCACGTAATCCGTTAATTCCTGCGAACACAGGAAGCGTAAACAGAGTTTTTCACACACCATTTTGTATTTTGGTTCACTTTGTCTGAAATAAATAATGACATAGAGCAATTTGTGTGGTCTTTATTTAAATCTGAAGTTATATAATTTTAAGAACAGTAAGGACCCAGGCGATCATTTTCCATAATGTTCTGATTTATAAAATCTTAGAATTGAAGACTGATGCATATATATATTCATTCATATTCATTCATTCATTCATTCATTCATTCATTCATTCATTCATGTGTCCGTGCTAACATATAATAGATGGCTTATAGGGCTTCAGGCTTTGGATGGGAGAACATTTTGTTGTCTCCAAAGGTCACACAGTTGCATCTTATTCTATTGGCAGTAGAGCAAACTGACACATTTGTAAAAGGCTGAATACATTCTTTTGATTATCCCAATTTCCCTGAATTCTTCCTGACATTTCAGTTAGTCACGAAGGACAAGAAAGAAGACACCACTTTCTCCATCCTCTGAGACAGGCACACTGGTGCTATTCTTTTCTGTTCTCATGTCATAGCTACACCATTTTCTCAAGGGAAATATCTGGATGGATGGATGGAAGATAGATAGATAGATAGATAGATAGATAGATAGATAGATAGATAGATAGATAGATAGATAGATAGATAGATAGATAGATAGATAGATAGATAGATAGATAGATAGATAGTAGGAGCCACATTCTGATTTCTTCTGTGTGTGACTTCAGGATGCAATGAAGGACAACCACAAGAAGAGGGAGATGGAGGAGAAGACGAAGAGAGCTAAGTTGGCGAAGGAGAAAGCAGAGCGTGAGAAGCAAGAACGCCAGCAGAAGAAGAAGCAGCTGATTGACATGAACAAAGGTACGCCACTTGTCCCTGTGCCGCCGCAGAGAAGAGAAGATGTGGGTGGGGGTCATGGGGGTTATGGGGTAAGGAGGAATGCCTTTCAGCATGCTGGGGAAGTGGATTTTTTTTCCCCTACTCTTATCAACTGTGACTCTGAGGCTATATCCGTACTTGTGTGGTTTCATTTTACAATTTCAGACGTTACGCCTTGCACCCACACTATTCCAGGGTGTCTGACCCTCTAAAGCAGAATATATTGGATCAACCTTAGGTTCCTTTTGAGTTTGTAAATCCTGGGTGGACAGACTAAACTGAAATGTTGTTACAAATGATCACATAGCCAACATAGTCATTCATTTCCAAAAGGTAAATACATGCATGGTACACATGGATGACGTGAGGAAGAAATGGCTCCTTCATCCTCCAGAATCTTCCTACAACCTGCTTGTCTAAGCAACCACGGAGTAAAACAATCTACTTCCTGTTTGCACTCATGCACGCATCCCCAGTAGGGATGGGAATTGTTAAAAATGTACAGATTCCGGTTCCATTATCGATATTGCTTATTTAGTTCCTTATCGATTTTCTTATCAATTTTCATCGAGTTATATACAGTTGAAATATACTGTAGTATGAATGACTTTGGTTACATTGACACTTTAATTTCAAGTATGTTGTTTTTTTGCACCTTAGTTGTCCTTATCTCTTTGATTTACTGTGACGGGAAAAAGTCGGATAAACCATTCAGAACAAGATCGCTAACTAGCGGTCGCGGGGGGTACTGCACCGCGACCAAATGGAGAGATGGAGAAGTCAGAAGGGTTCAATATGGCGTCACGGCTGCGGCGTGTGCTCTGCGTTGGTTTGACGCAGAACCTTAATTCAGCCTTCAGCTGAAGGAGCTGTGAGAAAATGATGGATGTGCAGCGGGCCAAACTTTGGTGCGTTTTTGCCTCCACGCCATGTTGGAAACATTCTGAGCCAAAATACGAAACGGGTACATGACGTCATCACGCAAATGCATCAGACATTGGCAGGACTTGCAAACAGAATCGTTAGGCAGACGGGTTCTCGATTCCCATCCCTAATCCCCAGTGACATTGGATAGTCCTGTAATATGTGGTTACGGTGGTGTAGTGTTAGAGAAATCTTCTGCCGTGGTGTTGAAACGTTAGCAATGATATGGATTGCTTTCACATGTTTTAGAAGAAAGCTACACTTGTGTGACGGTAGCCTTTTACTTACGATACAACACATCCAAATATCAAGGAGCCCTCCGCATTTTATTCAGTGACATTCCCATCACTGACAAGTAGTCTCAAATAAATAAAAAGACTGTGTTCACTTAAAGAGGTTGTTTACATAAACAGCTCAGGAATTATGTGAAGATTTCTTTGTAAATTGCATTTCCAATGTGATCTTGATGGTGCCATTAGTTTTCCATCGTTTATGCACAAGCAACATGAAACAACAGTTCAACATGGTTTCCAGGCAGCATGCTAGATTTATTGTTATGAACTGCCACAGTGACTCCATTGTCCTCCAGCAATGCCAGTAAGTCTTGTATTGATCAGTGCAAGTTGCAGTTGTTCACATGGAAAAATTAGGACGACAGAGCTGTTTGCTTGTGTCTAGTTATACCAGTGACATTGAGAAGGAATTTCAAGCCTGGAAGGGATTTGCAGTGTGGTCTTTTGTCCATTATTTATTTATATTCTTTTTTTGACAAACAGACTGGGATTTCCACATTTCATCAGCTTCTAAATGTCAGCGACAGCCAAGCACCTCTCTGTAGCTCAGCCACATTGGGGAATGTGACAAGACAGTCCTCAAAACACCACAAACTCTCCAAGATAATTGATGCAAGCTGCAGTCCTTTCTTTCCTAAGCATTGACCTCTCGGAAAGCTTTCCTTTTAATAATCCAGCATGGTGGCTCTGATGGAGGCCGTCTACCACTCTCGCCCGTTCTGGCTAACCAGATGGAGAAGGGTAGAAATATGGACGATATTAAATACCAGAGCACCAGAGCCAGATTTTGATCTTGGTTCGTGAATGCCATAATATGACATTCAGTATGAATAAAACATGAAGATGACATGGACAGCATTGCCTGCAGCCTTGGAGATAGCGAGGATTGTCCTTCTCACCAACACCTCCATCGCTGGACTGGTGCAATAACAGTGACCTTGGAAATGATGAGACGCACACTTTTAAATCCTAGATGTGCAGAGTCCAGGCAGCTTTTTTTCCTCTCTCTCTCTCTCTTAAGACTACCTGAATTGACTACACATTTTCATTAAACCTTGAATAGTTTCTTCTGGCATCCAAACTTGCTTCAATGTGAAATAAAACCTGCGGTCGGACAAACAAATGCAGAGCTCTATGGAGCCTGTGAACGCGACACTCAGGCAGGTTAGAGGTTAGATTCAAGCGGTGTTTTAATCTTGTGGTCTCTCTTGGGTTTTTTTGTTGAAACATCACTTTATAATCAGTGTTTTCCTGTTGTGCGTCCCTCATCTCTGTGCATTCACTCTCTCTAGTTGACATCCTTGGCTTCAGAGTCCTGGCTCTCGTCTCCCAGTCTGCTCAAAGATTCTGCATGTACTTCACATATTTAAAAAAGTCTTATATTTGAGGAGGTTTTGGTATCAATATTTCATGTTGAGTATGATATTTTTATTTATTTTTTGTCATGGTTGGAGAAAATACGAAAGTGTGCAACAAAAAGAGACTTATTTAATTAAATGGACTATAAATTATTTATATTCAAATATTTTCTACATGAATTCCAAGATTTGAAAGGTTAAATTAAATATTGAAATGTGATAGGTTGATCTACCTGCTGAGATGCTGATCAAACACTGAAATATAGGATATTTTCTGTTTTTGCAGATGCATTAGTTGAACAGATGGAGTAAACATATGCCTATCATACGATTAGAATTATGCACAGGTCAATGTCTTAAGCTATTTTGGGGATTTACTGATTTACTTTTTTATTGCTTAAAAGACTGCTTGATGGATCATAGCATTGTGTTTAATGCAATTTCAAGAGCCTATTTTTGAAAGGGGATAGATTTTATGTCATTTCACAAATTGCAACCTAATCCTCTTCGCTTGAAAATGATTAACAATGAAATGCATATTTAATGAGAATTTAATTCATTTAGCTTTTGCCAGGATGGCACCAAGAAGGGGGAGGGGGAAGAGACAAACGCTTTTAGGAAACTGCCATTTTCCACTTGATAAAACTTGATATCGTACTCTATCCATGTATTGTGACAGGCATGGTTTTTTGCAAGCTTGACTGATAGATGAGACAATTGTGGCACTAAATGCATTTTTTTTTTGTAAAGTATTAGAAATCTTAATGTAGGAGATTGCTTATGAAATCATTATCCAGTCACTCCATTTCTGTTAATTTGCTCTAAGTGGATTTTCTGTATTCTCATGAACTGACCAGATGTTCAACATTTTCGCACGCGCACACACACACACACACACACACAAAAACCCTGGGAAAGCTGCTGAACACTGTGGAATAAGTCCAGACTACAGCTTTGCAACTAATACAGAGTTAGATGTCTCAATGCAGTTAAATATTATTCACTGCAAAAGACAATGTCAAAAACAACTTGCTGAGTGTGAACAGAGCTGGAGCATGGGGAAGCATATGGATGTTTCTTCTCTGAGGCTTTTGTGGGGAGACTCGGGTCTCTCTGGTCGCCTGACTGGCATCGCCGGGATTTGGTTCTGCCGTCCAGGGCAAACGTCGGCACCTGTGTGTAAACTCTGTACCACAGTCAGATTCACAAAGCTTTGAATAGTGCCAGGAAGTGCGAACGTTTCTTTGAGTGCGGTGCAGCTTGGCATGAGGCAGATAAGAATAAACGATCAGCGGGACATAAAAGTCACTTGAACATTTCATTTAGTCCAGGTAGCAGAGAGAAAAGGAGAAGAACTTTTGAGAGATCTAAAACTGGTTATAGTTTTCAGTGAGAGAGGCTCCAACAGCTTGTGTGTAAAAGTCACACACTGAAAAATACCACCTTTCGGAGCACAGTGGTTGTAAGCTGGGAGTTTTACAACGCCTTTTATGAGTTTACCACGAGTTTTCCATCTCAGATTCTCCCCTGAACATCATCCAACATCTTAAGATGTATAGATCTCAAACTAAGAATATCCCACCAGTAGAAAAAAAATGCTTTTTGAATGAGCCTACAGTTTTACTAAAACCCTAAAAACACATGCAAACACTCCACAGATGTTGTTTATCTTTTTCTTTTTTATTAAGTTTTGCCTGCATCATTTTTCACAGTATGAATTGGAGCCCACCCAGCCGCTTCAGCCCATTTCAACAGCTTGCAGATACTGGCGGGATGCATATCCATACATCGGGCTGCTTTGTGATAATATTAGTGATAAATCAGTTTCGGCTGGGCATATGTTCTATACTATAGCTATTGAACACATATTATAATCATCTTCTTTATTGTTTTATTTGTCCAGATAGCATCTGGGAGGTGTATATTTACAACAAATCTCTTTATGTTTAAAAACCACTTTTCCCACAATGTTTGAATGAAATATCTCAGATCTGCACAGCCACATATACTGACAACGTTTTCTAATAATTTGTGACTGCACATCAAGTATTGTTTGTTGTTCAATTGCGAGTTCATCCAAAAATAATGTCCCTGCAGTACAGTTTTCATTACAGTTATTGTGCCTCATCCTTTGCTATCTAAAGCTCATCATTTTTGAGTTGGCGATAGTTTTTCAGGCGTTCTTCACTTTCAACGAGGCTTGCTTAAATGAGGTCTCCATGTCTCTATGATTCTCTGTAGAAAGCAGCTGGCATGTTGACAACCCGCAGCTTTTATTTACGCATCCTTCTTGTCAACCTTTCACTCGTTGAGGATAAAATGGTGCTATGTTTACATAAGTGAAAGTAGGCTCCACTCAGAAAAACATCTCTTTTACTAAAGAAAAGCAAAAGGAGCCGGTGAGGTTGGTTAGGTTAGACCTTCGCTGCACACTACAAGCTCTGCACGCTTTTTTTCCACTTTATTTATTCATTTAGTACAAGTCCGTAATGTCCGAGTGTCTCTGGTCTGTTTGACACGCACGTACAGAGTCACTGAGAGGTGACGTATAATGTATGTCATGATAAAATTTTAAGACCTACATCCACAAAAAAAAACAAAAAAAAAATTTTTTTTTAGTTGATAAAGTTTTTAAGATCAAGACATCACTGTGTGCTATTGTTTTTTTTCCGCTTTTCTGTTTCAATTTTGAATTCAAGTGTCTGGGAGTGTGGCGTTCTAAACTAATCTGACATATTTCTAGGCAGTGGGTGGACTGCTCGTGGCTGCTAGAGCCCTGTCAGAAGTGACAAAGCTGGAGGTGTGGATTGACGGCTTTGTGTGACAATGACAGCTGCCGGTAGACCAGTGCATACCTGTGTCGAGCCATGCCAAGCAGATGATCATAGACAAGCGCTGACATGCGGCGGCAGGGTGGACAGGTTGGCTCCCCGACTTTGCTTAGTGGCTCCAAAGCACAGCAGACGTGGCAAACGCTATTTCCAAGGGAGATATCTTTCGAGTCGTGAAGGTCAGATACCCAAGCAGATAAAAGAAATGTTTCTGAACTAGATTCTCGCTATTCCTGAGCTTAACTTGGGAAATGGAATTGATATTAGAGCTCAAGCTGACCTTCATGTTTGATATTGAACATAAATAAAGACAGACTTTTCAACAGTGCAACAATATACGGTGCGATGCTTCTGAATTGTCACTTGATACTTTATAATTCTGCCTCCTGGTATTAATGCTCTCCATGTCTGGTTACAGCCTCCATTTCATGAGTTACAAATAAGAGAGGACATTTTCCTACATTTGTGTATGGTTGTGACTGCAGTTTAATGCCACTATCCGAGCAAACTCTCTCTTCTTTTACTCTCAACCATCAGAGGCGAGAACTGGAGTAATGTGGACCATATGTAGTCTGTGCTGTGTATGCATTGATGAATTCAATAATCACCTTGAAAGACGGGGATGATGGGGCCAGGATTATCTGCTTCCATACATCCATTGTAGTAAATAACATGTTAGATTGAGCCGTATCTCCAGTCAGAATCAGAATCTGCCCCCAGGAGTTAACGGCACAGCGGTTCTTGACGGCTGCATCTCAGCTCAGTCCCAGAAGACAAAGCAGTGTGAACTGAGACATGGAGGAAAAGTAGGTTGGTTTATCAAAGTTGCGTTTAAGGATTTCACTTTTTTTTGTCACTGAATAGTTGTGTTCCACTATTCGAGCAGTTCCAGCAAATTATTGTAATTGTATGCAAAATTGCTTTGAATTGAAAGCCAGGCAAACACAAAAAGACCTCTTAGTTTGTGACCTTAAGTCGCAGAGAGAGATTTCAGACATCCTTGCCCTTCCTTTTTGTATGTGTTTTCTTTTTATCTTAAAGTACACTCTTTATGTTTCTCACAGTATATTCTCTCCCTCGTCATTGGTGTCGCTCTGCCATTGCTTTCATGACTGTGCTGCTTCTTCCTGGTGAAATCTACTCGGGCACAGTTGAATCTCATTAATTTGTGGGTGGTTCAAGTGTCTGATCATTTCCCCTCCTAGATCTGGACCTCACGAGTCACTTTACAGTCAATCAAACCTAATTACCCTCACTACAAAGACCATCAAATCCCATTGTCAAATCCATTTAGCTTCCCCAGGCAGCACCGCCTTTCACTGATGCAAACAGCCCATGTGGGGTTTGGTTCAGATGTTATCTCCATCCGTATTCCCAAACTCTGTAGCCGCTAACCAAACGTGCCGCTCATCTAAAATAGAGAACGTACACTTAACTGGAGAAATGAAACGTAAAATATTTATAGCAGCAATATTCTTCGATGGCCTCTTTGACATCTGAAAGACGTAGAAGACAACGCTTCATTGACTTCATTTAAGTAACCCTCCTATAAACAGTTAGTGTATGTTAAATCTATGAATAGTAAACGGCTTTGGTCATCTACTACTTTGAAAGGAAAGTAAAACGTAGAAGACCCTGTTGTCTTGTTAAGTTCCTGTGGCTGCATTTCTGTCATCAGACACTGATACTCAACACAATCTGCTGATAGTACTGAGGATATTGCTGGTATTGTTTTTTGCCAATGATTAGAAATGCACTCACCATAATAAAAGCCATTTACTGTGTTGCACGTAAAAGCATTTTAATGCAAAGCAGCAGCAGGACGGATGAGGATTACATTAAAGCAATTAAAGGTGTAGGATTTAGCAACTCCCAGTGGTAGCATTAAGAAAGACACTGCAGCAGATAGCAATTCACAGTAAAACATTATTCCCTCTCAAGGATCCAACCTCAGGACTCCAAAATGTCAGGCTGAAATCAACACGTACGTAGACGGCACCAGCTGTCAATTAGAAAATGAATAAATTATTAAACAGAACTATATCAAAGAGTGTTCGCATATTAAAGGATGTTCATTACACACATTTTACTCAGTTTCTGCTACTTTTCTAAGGGCACAGCAAAGGAGAGCAGATTAAAAAGCCAATACCAGAAATTATTAGATGGAATTAAACTGAAAAATATCACAGAAGAGAAGCTCCAAGTAAGAGAGGCTCTTAATATTGCATACATGCTACTAAAAGTTTAACATATTGAGTCCTTTTCTTGTTTTTTTCTACATAAAGCTTTCTGTCTTGGCCCTGGCAAGAGCATATATACTTTATTCGCTCTACAGTGAAGAATTGGTTAAAAGCAAGCTCTAATAGAGTGAAGACCCTGCTGGGAGGTCAGTGACAAATGAATATAGGACAGGGCCAAACATATTGGAGCTAATTTAATGGAAAAAAAGGGAAATAGTGGCCCTCTCTGCTGTAAGGACAGCATCCCATGGCCCTGCTGGCATCCTGACATGGTGACCCCATGTGGCCCGGGGAAAGTGTGTCAAGTTAACATCTGTCAGTGCCGGGTTGCAGCTGTCCCTGGTGCATCGGTGGTGTTACTGGGCAAACTAGCCAAAAGCAGTGAGTAGATGGTGCGGTAAGTGAGGAGGCCCGCAGGCAGGAGAAGTCCATGATAGCAGGGGAAAGAGTGACGTGACGGCTATGTTGCGAGTATCTGCCTTCTCCCCATCTTCGCATTTCCCAGCCTCCCCTCCCCACCGTTTCTCACTTGGGGCCTGGCAGCATCCATCCAGATGGAGGGTTTATTTTTGTTTTTGTTTGTTTACTTATTCATGCATCCAGCTATTCGGGGCATCGCTGGGGCTTTCGCTCCACCACAGAATGCAAATCGCCACGGCGGCTAATCCACTTTCATCTCTCCCTTGTCAACATCCAACTTTCCTGCACGTTTCTCCCGGTCTCCTGCAGTCAGGACTTCCTCCAGCCAATTCTGCGTGGGATCTGACCTGCAGCGACCGGGCCGGCCGAGCCTCTACACTTTTCTCTACTTCATGTTTGTGAAATGTGACACGCCTTTCACCTCCCACCCACCTTCGCCATTTACGAAATATTCTTTCCACTCTCCTCATCATCCCCTTTGATTTTTTTCATCCTTTCTTTTTTCCCCTGACCCTGGCGCCAAACAGGGAATAAAGGCTCAACTACACCATCATCTCCCCTGGAATGGAGTGTTGTGGTAGCATCCGTAATTGAGTTAGGGAGGACATGAGTGGGTTTGCTCATCACGTTTGTCTTTTTTATTTGCCATCATACCCTTCCATTCTCATCCATCCTTCTTTATCTCAAGTGGACCCTGTATCTGCGCACACACACACATACACACACACACAAATTGCACAAATACTTCTACAAATTACAGTGAGAGGCCTCACTTAAAGGTTTCCCAGGTCATTGTTTCAAAGGTTTTGCTGGGATGGGGTTGTTGGACAGCAGGGGTATGGTAAGAGAGAGGATGCGGAGAAAGAGGGGGGTAAAAAGAGAAGAGGATATCTAACAGGTGCATGAGTGCTGTGCTCGGGGCACTCGTGTCCGCTGTGCTCTCCGTGGCAGTAATGGTGTATGTCTGCCCAGGTCTTAGGAGCTTCTGGGGCTGCGGGGAAGGAGGGCGAGTGCAGGGTGTCTCTGCTCAAAGGCTAGACAGTTAGAGTGCAGGAAACAGAGCAGTAAGAGGAAGGGGGTGTTGAGCAATGCAGGTGGTTGTGTATATCTAGGTCGCTGAGGTTGAATTCAGGTGTGAAAATAACACAGAACCAGGTGCATACAGGAGAGAGCAGAGATAGAGGTTGAGATTAAAAGAAAAGTGCGGTTGCTGCCTCTCCACCTGGCCATAAAGCAGCACCCCCCTCCTTCCACTCAGGCCTTTGTTTCACGGGTAATGGTCCAGGTTAATTGCACAGGTGACTGTCTGTGGGGGAACAGATGGGCTCAAGTGTGCTCAAAAACAATCTTCAGCAAGCAAGCAAAAAAAAAAGAAAAGAAAATAATGCCTCTCCTCGCCACCTCCTTTTGCTCTCTCGTCCTTTCTACTGAAGCCACGGAGGGCGGCTGGGGTGAGGTTATGCTCTCGCTGCGTCTCCCTCGCACAGTGGCTTTAATTCATCAAACACAAGGCCTGCACGCTCTCATTAGATCTAATTACAGAACAAATTAGACTGAAGAAATTGCTAGTGGATAGCAGTGGCTAATAGACCTCTGTCATGTGCTTGATCTGGTCAAACACTTTGATTTTGTACAAGAAGAAAATCCTGTGATTACATACATTGAAAAGAAACAGAATACAGCCGCTATCCGTTTCTTGAAAAATTGCATACAAACTCTTTTGAGTTAAATTGTCACAGCTCCCAGCGTCTGTCAGGGTATAAATGATGTCGTAGTTTGTCATTATTTTAGAGACTGATATGTAGTGAGAAGGAGGTCCGTGTCCCTTTCCCTCCCGATGAGTCGTCACGGTTACACACGAACAATCAGAAAGTGAATTTTCAGTCGGCCCAGTGTTTGTTTTTTTCTCTCCTGCAAACATGCCGGGCATGGCAGGTGACAGCAAATTGAATTTATGAGCAGGCTTTCTTGACACTGCTGTATAATTATAGGATTGCTATTCTTAAGAAGAGCAGCTGGTATCTCCCATTGCATTTATTTATTTATTTATTTTTTGGCTTGGATGATTGATTTTGGAAGCTTTGCCGTGATTAAGAGGCGATAGCTGCTCTTTTTTCTCCTTAGCGATGTTGATGATAACTGATTTCGGCTAAAGGAATGAGAGATGCCCTGTTTTGTATAATGAATGATTGTTTCTTTGATTTTTATATGCTGTATAGGGTTCAGTCACTGATTGGCTTTCTTAATCTTGATGTCATTAGTTTTTTTTTGTTTTTTTCCCCATAGTTCATGCTCTGCCTCTCTTCCTCTGACCATCTATCAAAGCCTTTGCTGCTTTTGTCAAAATTATTCACAAAGATCAGCCAAGGATCTCACTAAACATGTAGATCAGCTAAAAGGAGCCAGAACTCAAAGCATGCACAAATGCATTTGTGTCATTTAAAACATGTGATGGGTTGAACTGTAGCTGAGGCTCCGTGTGTCTGTGCGTCAAGGTCGTCAAGTATCCAGGAAGATGCTGAATGACCTTGTGCCTCACCTTACTCCACTACTTCCTCTCAATAACCCGCCGCCACACACACACACACACACACACACACACACGCACCCACAGAAACGATTCGCTTTCCTCCCTCGTCGCCACACAGCTCACCTAATTTTTTTCTTCACATTTTTTTTCCTCCCTGATGGTGACACTTAAAGTGTCTGTTCTTATTCTTTTCCTATCCCTTCCTCTCCTCCCCTCCGCTACTGTCGACATTCGACTTAGTGTTATGCTCCTGGGATTGCTGAATGGTACATCACAGACACTTTTTTTACTGTTGGTATATTTTTTTCATCGCAGAAAACTAATCTGATGTGTGAAGTTTTTATGGCAATCCAGCTGAGAGCACATTGCTCTTGTTACCCCTCCTAATTAGGAAATGTGATAGTGCTGCTGCCTGTAAATATATTGCAGACTGAGCCGATCCCCAGAGCTCACACTTAGATGTGGCACAGCCTCAGGGTCCAAGTACCACAAGATATCCAGGTAAGAGATGGGGAGCGGTGGAGGATTTGAGGTTAGAAGGAATCAGAGGACTGGTACAAGTGCACCTTATTCCTGGAAGGGAGGAAACTTAAATCTCCTCTTAAAGGTTTAAAAATAAAAAAAAAAATGCCCAAAAGTGCAGAAGCCTCAACCATGTCACCTAGTCCCACAAGTTTTAATATGATCATTAAAGGACCTAAGGGCTGTCGGTTGTGGGTTCCCACCTAGGTGGTTTCATCCCTGGGTGGGTTTGTCAATGTCCTGGGTTTTAACCCATCTTAACCCATTTAGAAAGCAATTTCCCGCTCACAGAGAAGATCTTTCCTCCTGGAAAAAGATCTCCAAGCATATGAGTTTGGATTTTCTGTAATTCCCCACCTTGCAGTGTACCACGACTGATAATAAGAAGAGGATGAATATTTGACTTAGGTTTAACAGCTCAAAATAAGACGAGTGAATTACAGGAACAAGTCAGAGATGTCTGCTAAAGTGGTTGATGTTACAATAAGGCATTAAGAAAGTTTGCTGGAGGATTACCCCAAGAAGTGTTGTCAAATAATATTCGGTTTTATTTCTTTTTCAGCCGTAATTCTTTGATTGTATTTGCAGATTTGTCAAAGATATAAACAGTGTAGTTTTGTGACTAGGTTAATACATTCTGGAGGCTCATTTGTGGGACTTTTTAAGCGTTAGACATCCTAAGATGTAGTTAATTGAGCACTGTGAAGTGACTGGGGAGCATGCTTCCAATTTTAGTCCTTGTGCTTCTTTGTGTCTACAGTCCTGAACCCCAGTCTACCAAGCCTCTCTAGTCCCGGCTATTACAAATGATGAATAGTGGTACAGTGAAGCTAGAAGTAGGACAAATTGGTCTAAGTTTCTGGTGCCCCCTGTGATGTTCAGGTCCATGTGAAGAAGGAGCTGTCAAAAAGTTTCTATTAGCATAGCAGGAGTGGATAAATGTTTACCTGGCACTTAACACACTCTGCTTTCTGTCGGACTCACAACGTGTCCTTGCTACCCTACATATGAAGACGAGGCTAACGATCCTGGGAGTTGATATAGTTATAGAAGTGCAAGTTGTTCACCATATTGTTCTTACGGTCATAGGAGACAAAACCCATGCTCCCTCCTTTTAAACCAATGAGCTTGCTATCTGAGGTGCTGCAATTTAAGATAAGCACTACTTGGCTCAGCTTTGGTTTTGTTCAGATAAAGCTGGTCTAATTAAGCTTGATTTAATCAGGATTGCTTTTAAGCGCGGCACACGGCCGGGACAGATACTTTGATTTCAAAGTAGCCCTTGGGAAGAACTTGAGGAAGAAAGAGAAGAAATGAGATGGAGGGTAAAATTAGCGATTGTGACTTAAGAGTTGCTTTTTCAAAATTTGCATAAGACATGTTTCTATTCTTAGCCGAAACTGTCTTCTTTTACTTCTCTGATTGATTGCAGGTCAGGTGGTTTGTTGCTGGAGAGGAGAGGAACAACATGTGCACATTTAACTTTTTGGCAGTTATGGGAAAACATGTAGCGTTTCAATCAGTTAATCAAGCGTCATCCTTTGCCAGAGTGTTTAATTCGTAGATTACATTCCACCTGAATTGTAACAAACAACCTACTGCTCCAGCTCTTTTGCAAGTGTTGCGTGCAAGTTGTCTCTTGTGTTCAAAAGTTTCCCTTCAGCTGTAAACACATAGCAGAAACAAGAGAGTAAACACCAGGGAAGAGTTAGTTCTCTCATATATTCAAAATAATTGATTGCCAAATCTCCAGCTCCACAATAACTCACTCTAATGATCTTGGTTTAAAATAATGTCTATTCTGGACCAGAATGATAAAAAGGTTGCCCCTCTGACTCATTAGTATGAGGGTGTAAAGATAGATGACCTAGATATGGAACATAAGCTTATTTTTGAACCCTGCTCCCACCGAGCACTATGGTAGATGCGCACGGTGTGCGTAGCTACAGCAGTCGCGCCGTTGGCCTTATAACGCTTGATGTTCCTGATGTTGCTGCCTCCACCTCTGTGGTTTCGTGGTTCTGCAGGACATCTGGAAAAGTGAGCAGGGGGAATGCTTTTCTAAGGTTAGCCCTCGTGTCATTGACTGAACAGTGATAGAGGGCCGGCGCATTGAGCGGCTCCACACTAAATCTTTGTAAAAAGCACTTAGCCACAGAAAGAATGTCAGTCGATGACCATCGCTGGACGCTTTTATCATATGGCTCCACTAAACTAAGTTAAGTGTATTCTAATCTGCCCCATTGGTTTACTTGGAAGACGGAAAAGGAAAAAAAAAGAAAAGGAAGAACGTACCTGAGGGACAGGCCCGTCTCCACACTCGTACTAGAACTGCTCAAAGTTTGTTCAGAATAGAAACACTGCATTGCCACATAATCTGATATCATCATTTTATTTTTTATTCATGTACCTGTATTAGAAAAAAACTTAAAGAAAACAAAAATGAATCCAAATATGTATTTTTGTGTTGATTTGTACATGTTGTACATGTGTTATGCACTTCACGCAGCTTTGTTAATGTTCTCTCGTTTTATGATAATCTTTGCTTGTTTCTGCTCTTCTCCAGAGGGTGATGAGACTGGTGTGATGGACAGCCTCATGGAAGCTCTTCAGTCCGGAGCAGCCTTCAGAGACAGGCGAAAACGGACACCGCGCAATGGTAGGCCAACAGGAAAACACCGTCTTTAATCCTGTATAGATTTTACCCTTTTGTCCGTCTTATATCTGTTTTTTCATAGGAAATGAGCCATATGCAACATATCCACCTACATACTATTATGTTAATGAGTTTTATTCTCCAGTTTGCATGGAAATAGTATATATGAAGGTGCTTGTACTACTTCAATTTTGCGTTGAGTATTCAAACAAGTATATCTTCAACACGCCTAGCCTCACTGCGCACTAAGGGTCTATGGACACTATGAGTGCGCTGCGAGGCCTAGACGCATCTCTGCACACAAACAAACTCCTCAGAAACAACCATACAAGTGTTCCAATGAAGAGCTACCCCTTTCCCATTAATGAATGGCTCAGCAACAGGACCGAGGATGATTTAGTGTAATCCTGGTGTTAAAGCATTTCATTCTACCATGATGAATGGGCCGTGCCCACGGGAGCACCACCTAGGAGGAGTGTGAGGGTCAATTGATATGCAAGCCAGAGTTCTGCGGAGAAGCCACAGGTGCCGCCATGCCCCACACTGGCAATCAAGGTACAAAGAAAAGAAAGAAGGAAAAAATAATGAGCGTAATAATGACTGCATTGTATGCGTTTGCTGTGGACACCTTAGACACTAAACAAGCACTAAATAGGTGTTTTTTCTTTCTCATCTAAGTAAAACGTGCAAAAAAAAAAAGTGCTTTTGTGTGTATGTCTCTGTAAAAGATATTCACCCACTGACTTGTTATTTTACAAGATTACATTCCAGTTTTTCAGCTTAGGTACGTGGGAGTGTGAGTGTGCATGGTTGTCTGTCTCTGTGCGCTTGATAAATATTTCACATTGAATATGGTATATCTGAAAAAAGCTTAAAGCTCGTAACCAACACTCACATTCCCCTCTGGTTTCATCATCTACATTGCTGCTCTTAAAGAAACACTGGCACTTTCATTCCATGCTGCATTTTTGGGTTTCCTATGAGCCTGTTCCTCCATATCTAAATGTTTACGCAGGTGTGTCGCCAAACCCAAAGGATTATTTTCCTCTTCTTCTGCTCTGGGAGCAGTTCCATCAGTATCTTCAATGTGTCACTTCTGATGCACTTTTTTTCTTCTCTCTTTACCTTTTTTCCCCCTTTCTTTTGTTTCCTTTTTCCTTTTCACCGCCAACATTCTTGCAGGTGATCAAAGCCCTTCCAGTCCAGCCTCTCGGTGGCCGGGTGCTAACTATGGTTCGAGAACTCTAGGTCTGTTTATTTACCTACCTTCTTAAGCCACACTGAACACCATGTCGCTCCACTTTGCTTTGCTCTTGGCTGCATAACTCACATGTCCGTCCTGTGAAGACACTCACGCTGAGTTTGGTCCAAAACAAGACAGAGTGCTGTGCTGAGTCACAATTCACCTAGAAAGTGAGACGTTAAAAGACATCACATGAAAGATTCACTGCAAACAAAACAAAACAAACAAGATTGGTAAATGTAAAACTTGTACCATCATTAAGTTATAACAATCTGTCACTAGAAACATTTCAAAATGCATAATGAAACATAAGTGATACTCACCTAGAAATTTTGATCGCTACCACGATCCATTCTAACATACATTTTTCAGAGCTTCATTAATAAAACTGCATGAATGCATTATCAAGTCTCTTATCAAAGCCCAGGCGGGCACCATAAGTACTGCTTGTAGTTGATAATGTGCTCTCACTTATGCACCGTGTTAGGTAACACTTCTCTTTCCGCATATATCTGCTCCACAAAATGGAAAAATGGCATGTAATTTTAGGTCCTTGCTACTTTGCATGAGAAGCAACAGGTAGCGAACACTGTGCAGCACTTACGATATCCTACGTATGATAGAAGTGACCAGAGAAACATACACTGAGGGATTAACGTTCTCATATACATAAGTCCATTATCAAGAAACATATGGAAATGTGAACTCTTGCAACATTTATAACCCTTAAAGTGAACATAAAACCTAAAAGAATAGACTCAGCACATTTCCTGTATTGTGGAACAGATGCACTGGTCATCTAATTTCTTTGCTTTACCACTTCACTCTTTACTTACACTGACGCAGCATGGTAGCACCTCCTGTCTTGTAGTAGTGTTTGGCAACTATCCTGCTGGAGAAGTCGATGGACCACAAAGCTTTGGCCTCTAACACCGTACGTTTTATTAGGATACTTTTCTGCTTATATTCCTGGTAAATGCTTTCTCAGTAGCACAGCTTTTTTTTGTTCCCTAAGCATTGTCGACGTCCACATCCTGCCGGCTGCGTTGTTGTTATACACGGGATTCTTGTTGCTGTTTGCGTTCGTGCCTGCATGTCTAAGTACCCGTTGTTATGCTGGTGAATTTGTAAATGAGCATGTGTGTTAGGATTATGCATGTTGTGTGATCTTTTTTTTGTTGTTTTGGGTTTTGCTAAACCTCAAAAGATCCACAAATCATTTTGTGGAATTCTGCTGTTATACCAGCACTTCTGAGAATATAAATGAAGGTAACATTACAAGAAAGCTTTTACAGAAATGCTTAGTAAAGCCATGGGGCGACTTTGGCAAGCTGATACCTGACTTTATTACCGGTTTGGCAGACGAGACTTATGTCAGCATTCCAGATGTTCAAGTATAGAATTAAAAACCGTTTGAGAGACCTTTTCTCTCAATAGCACCTCAAGTATCAAAGTATCCTTGGACGAGAACTGGAAAACCTTCTTCCTGAGGTATCCAGAGTGGAAATGCAGAGCAAAAATGACCAGGCTGGTTCATGACACCTATGATAACACTGTCACATTCTGCATTTTACCGCACAAAAGCTAAGATTGCTTTAGTTTAGAGTGACGAAGCCCTTGGTGGGATGAATGGGTCCTGGAGAGGGTGCCGCCCAAAGCATGATGGTTCTACAGTGGAAATCAGGTGGACCGATCGGGAGAAATAACAGGGGATGGTTGTCATCCAAAGACGGAGACTGTTTCATCCATTGGTTGAGGTCAGTTGATCATTTCGGCAGTGCTTAAAAATTTTGTAGTTTACAGTTTACAGTTTATTCCAGTCCGCTTCATGACAGATATTAAGATGCAGCAGGTCGACAGTTTATTTTTAGCTTTTGTAATACTGGAAACACTGTATGTTGATTTCAAGTCAACCATAGAAATGCGTGTAAATGTAAAACTGTCACTTCACCAAACAAGCCATCTATTCAAAAAGCTGACAAACACCAACGGCGAAAACAAAACTGTGGATAAAAGTTTACCATTAACACATTTAGCTATCTTTCCTATAAAATCAGTGTCAATCTTTTATACATCTAGAATTAAAAGTAAAAAGTTAAAACTGTGAAGAGCCAACCAAGTTCATCTATGAAGATGGCACAGTGGAGGCATCATGAAAGCTGAGGCCTAGCTGTCAACATTACATCATTAAAACAAATTCAGTTGTGGGCAGGAAAGGCATGTTGTTTCTGCAGAACTTCAGTGATGTCTTGAGGTAAAAAGCCCACCGTGGAGGTGTAGCTCTCCTGCTAGGAATATGTGAGCTGTGATGATCTATGGATGTATTTGGTATGGTTGAGAGCAGACCCGGATTACCATTAATGTGGTATCCCCTATTCGGCTGAGAAGTATCTCTGTCTTACTTTGCCTGCCATGAACATCGTGTCCAGAGTTTGCTGCAACCTGGACACAGTTAACGAGTGTTAATGAAAGAGTCACTGCATAATCTACCAAGAGACTAGAATATAACTAATATCTGCTTGTCTTTGTTCATAAACACATTTTATGCAATGTTCTGTACGTCTGATCTTTTTCACTTTTATTTAACAAAAAAATGCAGTCCTTCCTGCACGGTATTATGTATCAGATTCTGCCTCTCATCTCTGCAATATTCCTTATTGTATTTATTTATTTATTTTAATTTCCTGGTGAACACTGCTGCAGAGCTACCAGCATGTATTATGCACCGGCAGCTTCCCGTTTATTGATAGGGAGCGGAGTACTGATTTGACAAACAGCTGCATGGATTCTCTACTCTGAGGTGATGAGAAGAGAAAACCCGTTTGACATGCAGACTCCGTGGATTTTATTTTATTTATTTATTTTTTTCCTGTTCATAACGGAATCTGGAAATGAATTCAGAGGCTATAGAACATAGGGGTGGATGTGTCTCATCTATTGTGAGGGGAGCCAACAAAAATATCCATCCACAGTTTGAGGGACTTTCTTTATTTTTCTGTGTATGTGTACATTTCAAAGAAAAATAATGGAGTTCTCCAGTGATGGACAGCTAGGTGACAAAAGGCTTCTGAGTCTCTGGTGAGTTGATATCCATGTGTGAATGCTGAGAAGTGGCTGCATTTCTTCAGAATTTAAAGAATGGGGGTGTTGTCACTGAGTTAAAACGGCAGTAATAATGTTTTTATACTTCCCTTTTGCACGTTATGTATTAACTTAGATTTGGGCGGGCTGACAGCATTCCTGAGTTTACTGGTTAAAAAAGATCTTGTAGCAGTTTTATCAGACAGTGTGCCAAATCTATTCAATCCGCTTCTCATGTCAGTTGTAATCTCATGCTTTAAAGCTTGATTAACCTCCTGTCATCCTTAAACGAGCAGCATGCACCAGAGAGAGTCTGTCAGAGTCGCACAAGATCCTTCGCTAACGTCAAAAGGAGTTCATTTAAACCCAGCACGCCATTCCTTTTCATCCTTTAGGCTAAACTGCACTTCACCAGACTACCTCAAGTGTCAGCCCGAGCCCATTTGTGGATGCCGCCAGTCACAATCATACCCAATTCAAGAAGCATTTCCTATTTCTTTGTCTCCATTTTGTGTAAGATGGAAAATCTAACCCCAGGGCCCATAGTTATGTGTTATGCAATTACAGCAGCCATTCCTAATTCAACACACGGAAGCTGGATGGATTGATGGCAAGAGCACAGAAGCCATATTTGTGGAGTGGGTTCAATCTCATTTTGGGAAAATGATTCTTCTCTTTATTTTTTATCCTGATGCACCTCTTAATGATTCATTTTCCGGCATCTGCGTGCCACGCATTCTCAAATTACTAACTAACCACTCAAAAATACCGTTAGAGCCTTTCAAAAGGATATTCTTGGTATTTGCTAAATGTTTATAGAAATCAGGGAGCTTTTTTTATGATAGTTATTTTTTTTGTCTTCATCTTCTTCCTTCTTTGTTAACATTGTAGAAAAATATGTTTTGTTTTTGTTATACATGTAATAAGCTGAAACATTTTAATTACATTTTCTGTTGGTCAGATTTGATGAATTTTACATTCTTGCAGTAAGTTCTTAAAACCAGCAATATCCCCAGTTTATTTAATTATTTATTCATGTGTAATCAATTATTGTTGAGCACTGCCTTCTTTCACTGCTCAACATATCAGGGTAATGTTAGCATCAACTTTTCACCTTCATTTTAACAGCGGAGACCTCCATGCTGCCAGTCAATTACTTGTACCTGCTTTAGTCATATTCACACTTCAAGTATCTGTTGGAGCTTATCTAGGTTGTTTGTGCGGCTGTTTTTATTGGTCTACTTTAAATTTAAATTCAAAATCCATTCAGTTTTACAGCAGTCGAGCACAACTTACTAAAACCACCTTATTATTTCCATGTCACAGATTTTTCCATGACTGCATCACGAGGAAAGAAATGAAAACAAAACAGAGGGGCACATGGGTTACCCAACTCTTTTATGTCTTATTCCCTTTCTTGTGAGACAGTTACCTGGGAATCTGGCAGGAGATTGGTGCGTAGAGAACAGGAGCCTCTCATACATCCTGGCTCATTGATTTTTGGTCAGGGATGAAAGCCACAGACTCAGTCGGTCTTTCGTACTGGGGGGCATCCCAAAAGACACATCAATCAGATTTCAAAGAGAGCCAAGCCAATCTTATTTATTTACTGCCTTTTCAATGTCATTACAAACCAGGATCTCTCACTACTAGTGTCCTGCTTCACCTTCACAAATCAGTCCATCAAAAGTTCTCTTTTTTGTGCTCATGAAAAAAAATTGCCTATTAAAGGAGACATGCAATGTTTGAACTTGTACTCTGCCAGATATGTTATAATACACAGTCAGAAGTTCATTCTAAGTGCAGCAAAAGCTGCAAAATGATCAGTTAAATATTTTTGTGAAAGCTGTGCAGGGTTATTTTTCCATTATAATTATCTGACATCAGCTCGTCACCAATTTTCTTTAATACGGGCATCACTTGCAGGCACTGAACAAAAACATGGTAATAGCTGTGTTCCTTGGCAGCACACATTCTTCCTTTTAGTCTGCTTTTCAGCAAATTTTTAACATGTCGTGGCATATGATAAGAAGGTAATGAGCCTAATATGAATCTAAATAGATTTGAGAGGTTGTATCGTCAAGTCCAGAAAGAAAAAATGATGTTACAAGTAGGATTGTAGTTTGCCATCGGGACCTCTATTGTAGATGAAGTGGTGTGAAAATTATTAATCATAAGATTTTTTTTTTCTTTTAAAAGGAGTGAGCTCTTTAACAGCCCAGAACTAATGTTCTCAAGCATTTTTCAGGCAGCAGTCTTAATAGAGGGGTTATGGAACAGCCAGTATGACATAAACAGGTACAAGCAAGGTTTATTGGTGCCCCACAATAAAGACATGGAGGTGTGAAAGAGCATCATATTTCACGTCTCTTTTGAGAGCATGTTTGACATTAAGCCTCGCAGTTAATTCACTTGGTCTGGCCAAAAGTGAGTCCCATGTAAGTTAAAAGAAGATTAAATAACCTATTTTCTTGCATGAAATTTTAAAGAAAGGAATGGGAGTAGGCAGCAAGAGGCATATGAAAAAAAAACAAAAGAAAAGGCATGAACCTGAATTCAAAATGTTGTGCTTTCTCTGCACAGTACCCTGAGATTACTCTGGCTGGCAATATATATATATATATATATATATATAAAAAAGAAAAACTGAATTGATTTGAAGTGAAATTGCCTTTAAGGAGATGCTTGTGATGATAAAGCATTTTCCTCTGTTCTTTTATGTCCTCCACCCTGATGTCTGACTGGGCTCCATTTTTTCTTTTGTGTACCTATTCACGTGGGTCTGTTTGTTATCCACGTCTTCCTGACGTGGACAACCGCAATCTGTTCAGCCAGGCAGCAATACTGTCATCTCCCCCTTTATTATGAGGAAAGTCAGGGGTTCGCTTCTCAAATGACATCAGAGGAAGAGATAGTGATCGTAATTCCCTAAGCAATTAATTTGCTCACACATATGTTGTACCCGTCGCTTTATCTTTCTTTATTGTCTCTCAGCCCCACTGGCAGTTAGTTTCCAGCAGTTCCTCATATACACGTTTGAGCTAGTGTAACACACCAGATCGGGCCTGCGGCTGCAGGGTGCCTCGGAGTTGAGGACTTTGCCTCCTCCAGCTCCCGGCCTCTACTCCAGGGTGTTGATAGATGTTATTCATTGGGGTGACCCTTGAGGCGCGCCTACAGGAAGTGGAGCTAACGTGATTTGAGGCAGAGAGACCCAGAGGGTCTCGTGCTACAGTTTGGATGGCTTAGTAGATGGGAGATATCAATACAGCAAATGAGAAAAAAGCTCTGCGGAGACATGCTGCTTGAAATCTATCACCTGTTTCACAAAGATAAGGATATTTATCAACAAGCAAAGAAAAAGCCAGATGGGAAGAAAGTGGAGCATGGGCGTCTAGTCCATTTAGGATTTGATGTCCGGGAGCAGAGACAAAGCCATTGTCCCTCCTATTGACCAGAAGGGCATTTTTTCTGAACCCGATCAATCTTCATTTTCCGCAGTAAACCCATTGTGGAAAAATAAATGAAGATTTTATGTACCATTTGATGTGCCCTTGGAGCATAACTGATTGGTTTCTTGACTCTGCCAAGAGGAGATGTAAAGTAAGTGGAATGTGACATAGGGCCATTTTGAAGGTTAAATCAAATCTTGGAAAAGCCCGTCTTACTAAGTGGACCCCAGTGATCCCTCAACCACTGTTAAGTACCACCCCAAACACGCCGTTTAAATTACAGTCATGCTACTTACTTGAGTCGAGGGTATCAACAGGAGGCTGTTTAAATGCCCTTTTGATGATGGTATGCCCTTTCACAGTTCCCTAGCTAAGCTGGAGCCAGGTTTGCAGCGGTTTCTTATCTACTTATTTTTAATAAACTGGTGGCCCAGTACTATAATGGCCTCATAGATCTACAGAAATAACTTCAGTATTGCCTGTCTTTATTGGTGCAGAGCTTCGTTGATATAAAGTTCTCAACCCTGCCGCCTTGTGGATCATTGGCCCCTGAACACAACTGTCAACTAACTTACCCTATTCACTAAGTTCCCTGTGTATTTGCAGTGAGCTTTGTGTTTTTCTTGCTCACTCTTCAAACAATATTGGCTTTCAAGTATGTGGGCAGTTAAGAAAGGTCACTCCAAGTGTAAATTGTCAATACTAGATCAATTTTGGAGGGCAAATGTGCTTTGGAGGCCCCATAATGGAAGGTTTTATCTTATTTCTACCCAGGGCACATTCACGCAATAAGAGTGATGCCACTCATTGTGTGATGTATTCCTAATAGACCTATAAACTTGCAGAGCTTAAAGACAAAGGAATGCCTGTGAAAGCCAAATATAGGAGAGGCAATCGGACCATCCCACCCGCTGAAAGATTACCCTCATATAATTCCAATGGAATCTCGCCCAAGCCATCATGCTTAGTGTTGAAGGATGGGATACTTGTGTTGGTTGAATTAAACCTTATTTATCACTCATTAGGCATACAGCGGGGCCAAGCGATGATCAGTTAGAGAGAAAATAATGTGTGGTGAAATAGGATGCCATCTTGCATGGTTATGTGCTCCTCTGACAATAAGACTGTGCTACAATTAAATGTGTTTCTCTCTCCTGTCGTTTTTTTTTCTTCCTTTTTTTTAACTCCTCAATAAGATGTGACACTAATTAAAGTAAAAGATGTACTGTCCAGGCTGATGTTTGCATTTGAAGTGCCAGCCATTATCTATAATCTGTCAGCCAGAATGTAGCAGAATTAATATTTTACTTTTCTATTTGGCAGGCTTGCGATGATTTGTAATATCAAGGTACAAGAAAAGACTATATCCTTGGCAATGACTGATAATGGTAATTCCCATAAATACAGACAAAGATAGGATGTGTCAAAGAATGTTTAATGTTCCATTCAATAGGTCATATCAGTAAAAGTGATACTAGATCAAGAATATATTAAAGAAAAAAAATGCCATTATATGTGACTCGGGATTAAATAGCTAGATATAATAACCCTGCTTTTCTTTATTTTATGTCATTTATTTTACGTCGTAGTTTAAAAAATAAATTAAACATGTTTTCCAGCCAGGTTAATTGAGTCACTATTAGTACTGTAAGAAAGTTAAAGTTTCTTTAGTTATATATATCCACATTTTCTTTTTTGTATTACAAGTAGCTTCCAGGAGGAAGTTAGTTCATTTCTGTAAAATAGAAAGTACTAATATGACCTTAGAAATAACGAGTTTCTTTAGTTATATCCACAACTATAGACATAAGGTCCACATGTGACAGGGAGAACACATTCAGTAAAATGGAGAAAGAAGACATACTGAGAACTGATGGAGGAATGTATCAGTATTGACAGCAGTGAAGATTTATAGAAAGGACAGGGCAGACACTGTAAGGGCACAAAGCCCAAAACCACCGTGGTGTGCCCGTTCTCTCTCACATGCACTCATCCTGAGTGTGCCGTCAGCCAGAAGGCCGGCTCCACTCAGGCATGATCTCGCCTGACATGGTTCCATCACTAATGCTGACTGATGCCCATTTACCAGGCTCTTCTTATTTATTTATGTATCTGTTTATTTGTGTCAACATTATTTATTGATGGGCCTAAAGGATATTGTAAGATGGTAAATCTCCATTTGTCCACACAAGGCAGTTTAGAAGGCTGAAGCCATTTGCACCTGAATGAACAAAAGATGGAGGAAGGACAAAGTTCACCTTTTATTTAGATTCCAGCAACTGAAGAGGATGTTCCTTTTTGGTAATGGCAAAGTGGTATGCCCATTTAGTTACTTAGCACTAATCCCAGTGGTTTACTAGCTTCTTTATTTTTAATTTGTTCTATCTCTCACTCTTTGTACTCGTATTTGGTAAGTCTGTGATGGAAGGGTTTTAGAGAGGTCATGTTGCTCTTGCCTGCATTGGTTTTCCGAGCTTTAGCAGGACTTTCATCCTCATTACGTTCATGCAGGGCTTTGCTGTTGCTGTTAACCAGCAAATCTTCCTTAAGAATTTAAATACAATTTAACTGCTGTTTTTTTATTGCTCACTGTTAACAGAACCTGTACTTTTTAGGTTTTTGTCCACCTTTTTCTTGTTTTAGTCAGTATTGGTAGGCTATAAAATTGTAAGATGCCCCTCTGCTTGAACTTCTGATAATGCCCTTAAGAGTGCAATAAGTGTAAATGTAATTGCTGTTTATTCTCACAATGATATACAGCAGTTGTTGTTGTAAGCTACAGAGGGAACAGCAATGCTAATTACCCACAAGTGTACAATTTGAGATCATTGGCTTTGAAAGCTAATATCTCTGGCCAGTGGTTTGCCAGCAGACCTTTTGTAAACTCTCGTAGTGATACAGAGAAATCCACACAGGATCCTGCTGAGTAATAATTACTGTGCTCTGCCTAAACTGAAGTCTCATATGAAAACATTTTTAAAATTCGAGGAATTTATTATCGGAGTCGTGGACTTCGATTATTTTAAGGGTAATTATTGGATTGCCTGAGGAAACATTCTGCAGGGGTCAACTGAGAAGCTGTCTGTTTGACATTGAGAAAACGTTTGAGTTGGGTTGAAGTGAAAGCATCATAAATGAAACACACAACACATTTTTGTCAGTGTCTTTGCATTGAACGGCATTTGTATCATTCTGTTGAGGGCTTTGAAAGTAGCTAAATATTTTACCACATTTTCTAAATGGTTTAAAGAGCTAATATGTCTTTATCAGCTGGAGTTAATGGATGTCTCTGGTCTCGTAGATACAGGGAACGTTCTGGACTGCATTTATGGGTTTATCTGAAGTGATTTTAGTCAGTTATACTGTCTTAAAAAATATTATACATTAGACCACACAAATGAAATCTAGTGAGATATTTAATAAAAACAAGAACAAACCATGAAAAATACATCGTAGGTAAATGAAAACGTCATTAACAGAAAAATGCCCATTCCATAATTAAAATATTGGACTACATAATGATTTGAATAAATCATTATGTAGTCCAATATAATTGTAGGCTACAGACTACTAGAGTCACCTTTAATCACAAACAAGGGCAATCAATGCATAAAAGAAAGAATATTTTAAGCTTTGCAATTTTCTCACCGAATGATTTGCTTAATTGAATTAATGAAACAAAGTCAAACTCCACAGCTTCTGTTCTATATTTTCACAATATATAAAACAGATCAAATCTAAGATGATAGCTTTTAATTCTCAAGTTTAAGAATTCAGATGTTCATTTGACAAGCAGAGTCTATTGCAAACTTTGCTGAAAAGGACAGAAAAAAGTGTTTTTCAATGCACAAATTAGCTTTTTGTTATAGAGACACATTTGTTTGTAGAAAGAATAATTTAATAATAATTATGTTGCTTTCACCATTAAATAATAAATAAATGAAAATAAATAGGGATATGTGTTTTTTTTAATTACAAGTAGCTTCCAGGAGAAAGTTACAGTAGTTAATTTCTGTAAAATAGAAAGTACTAATATGATCTTAGAAATAACAACGAAAAAATAAAAACGAACACAAAAAACACAGATTAACGCTGAATTATTTGTTATGATATTATTAAAGGAACAGTTTTGTAGTTTCACGATATTTTGTTTGAGATTTGAAAGATTATTTAGAGAAACAGAGGTTGGTGGCAAATCTGCTTTAACCAAAACTCTACAAATGTTTTTTTTGTCTTTTTTTAATCGTACGGTCCCATGGATATCCCATGGATCTTACATTTTTCAATTTCCAGGAATACAATTAACAAACTCAACGAACTATTATTTGAAATGTTTGAACAGTTAGGGGGACCCAAAGCATCACTGTATTACTGATGGCCAACACACTTACATTTGAGCGCAGTCAATAAGAGGGATGGCAGCACCGTTAGATCACTTAAAAGTGCAACGCTAATTATTTTTTTTCCATTGACGTTTCATTTTCACAGCCAAATATTGTCCAACTAGAAGGATCGGGATGAAAGGCTGGCAAAGGCAGTTCAACTGACTGACAAATTAGTTTTGAAGTCCAGGTCGGCTTTTAGCTATTTTATAATTCAGGTAGGGGCAGTAAACCACAAAGGTTTCGTTTAACATATGTTTAACCATTCATTGTGTGGTCTGTTTCCAGTAAGTGGTTGCAGTTCAGAGCTGGGATAGGCTCCAGCAGAACCCCGTGACCCTGTACACGATTAAGTGGGTATAGAAAAGTGGATGGATGGATGGGTTGCAGTTCAGATCAGCGTCGTATCTCAGACCTGTAAACAGACGGTTCTTATGGTTTTAGGTGGACTGAAGCCAAAGGGGTCAAGATGGGCAAGACTACATCAATATTTTTACACTATTAGACTAATGGTGGTGCACTTGCTCCACTCGAACCATTGATAATGCACCTATAAAGGAGGGGGCGAATTAAAAAGAAGGAAACACATCAGCTTGTTATTCATGAATTCCATAAATTATAATGCTATCCCCCAAGAGATGACTAATATGTCAGGTTTAAAAATAGACAGGTTGCCACAGTACAGACCTTCTGTCTCCAGTAGATTAGGATTAACCAGATAGTAAAGAGCAGAGATTTATGATTCGGTTTGTGTACAGATGTACCTGTATATATAGAGTGCTGTGTGTGCATGGATAATGATACCTTTGTAAAGCTGCACTGAATGTAAACTGATCAGGTTTGCATGATAAATCCATAAAAGCAGGATATGGTGACAGGACAGTGCCCTAGGAAGTAGCTAGAGTGTATAGGAGCCATGCTTGAGTTTAAAGCCAGATGAGGTTGCTGAGTTTGTAACATCTCCACCCTGAAGGCATTGCAAGCTAAGTAAAGGATGAGGCTGCACATTGCATTACCTCAACTATTTTTATTTTTATTTCTACTCTAGACGAGTATCTTCCTGTGGTTCAGGTCACTGCTGCTCCAGGGTAGATTATGGCAGATTGGTGCTGTGATGCTACTTAAGATTTCCAACAAGTAAGGAAAGGAGTGCGTCTCTGAGTGGGTTCCTACAAACCAGTGTGTGTGTATGTGAACATGCATGCATGGGTGCATATGTTGTTTTTTTTTATTCTGTGCTGTGTATACGTGTTTACTGAAGCCTCGTATTCCTCAGCTGGCCAGCAGTTGACCTAATTTCAGTGTCACAGTGTAACATAGGTTGTCTTTTTAAGAAAAATTGAGGTCAACGTATAAACTAAGCCAAAGAATTACCACCTTACTCACCTCGCACACACCCAAGCTGCAGCGTGACTGAATAAGCATGCACACTCACGTGTATAAATATTCTGCGCTGGCTAAATATAGCTTTCCATCATTGTAAATATTCAGTCACTATACATAATGATTTGTGAGAGGGCATGCAAAATCATTTACGGTCTGCATTATTAAAGTCTCCTTCATGGTAAAGCTCTTTCTTCTCTCCTGATGCCATCATTAATATGTTTACGGTGGTGGCAAAAGTCTGTCTAAGAAATTGACTTTTCTTTTGCCAATTGTAAAACTTTTATGACAGTCAGTATGGCTGAAGAAGCAAGCCTGTCATTATTTTACTGGCTCTGCTGCTAGTTCAATAGATGGCTCGTGCTTATAAACCTTGAATAATTGAACAGGGGAATCAGTCAATGAGAGAGCAAGAGGCACAGGGTCTTGATGACTTGATGGCCAAGATGACAGCTTGTGAAAAAGAAAGACAGCAGACTGATTAGCCTTGGTGTCATATTGCTGCCTGTACACTGGGCTTTTTCATTTCTTTTCTGCCCTCTTCCTCACACCACTCCCCATCATTACTCCTATTCTCTTGTGCGCCTTCTCCCTTTTCCTCTGTTTCACCTCTCCCCACACCCCCCCCCCACCTCCGCTTTACTCTTCTATTACTTCAGTTTCTCACTAATGAACATTATTTTGCCTCATCCTTTGCTCTACCAAGCTTTATTGCTGTGTTGTTTTTTTTTAAATACTTTATTTTTCCTTTATATTCTGTCCCGATCAGTCCTTTTGACCTCATGTCACTCTAGGCCGAGTTATTACTCTTGGATGTAACATCGGCTCAGTGGCGCCATACGCCGCTTGCTCCACCAGCATTATCCATTTATGGAGTATCCTTTCTGTGGCCAGCCGTTTTCCTATAGCCCAGTAATGATAGGAGTCTTGGCGACCCTGTGCATTTGCACTGTAATATAAGACATTCTCATTAGTCCAAAGATTGTGCTCTCTCATGTCCATTACATTAATTGCTGTGCATCACTGCCTGATGTGCCTCTCAGTATTTTGTTACATTGCCTGTATTCACTCCTGCATCAACTAACTGTGGCCCTCAATCACTTTGCCCTAAGAGGTGAAAAAGGTAATTGAAAAATGCTACACTGAGATTTGGATAAGATCTCCAGGACAAAACATTTCAAAGAGATTATCTGAATAGTTTGGTTGTGTTTTGTTGATGAAAAAAAAAAGTTTTCAGATCAAATAAATTGAAGCAAAGTGCCCTCCACCCCCACACCGTCCCTGTTGTCAGTCATCTCTCTTCATAATAGGAATGCAGGCTGCTGCCATAATTGCTTTGATGGTCCAGTCTGAACAAATCACTTCTGGGCATAAAGAGAGGCCTTGGAGATGGCAGCCAGAGAGAAAAGGTGCAAATGAATTAAAGCACTTTGCGTTCCTCTGGGCATGTGGCCCAGATTTTTCTTCAAAGAAAAAAAAAAAATAATAAAAAATAATAAGGAAATCTATGAAGAAAGAAAGTAGAGACGGTGGGGTGGGCCTCTTTCCTCATGGAATAAATGGCAGTAAAAGCAATAATACACATCCAGCCTCCTTTATGCCAAACTGGAGAGCTTTATCAAGGAGGACACAATGGCACTGACATAGTTAACTGACAGGTGGAGAAAGGAGGATTTCACTGGAAATAATTTGATTTTGTACGGGGCTCCCTTCTATGGGAGAACCTCTGGTCAAACCTTTTGTGAAGGAACAAAAGTTTGGCCCTTTGGAAGCAAAGCTTTGAATGTTTTAGCAAAGCCGGGTGAATGGGGCATGTGGATGTCCCAAGGCTCTTAGTACTGAAGATTTCAGCCAGGAGACATACAGGCCCTTGTACATCCACTGCCTCGCTCTGACTGATCCTTACAATGACAGAGCAATATCCTTATATTGTGGTTACCCTTTTGTGACGTTCTTAAACCTTGAACCAAACAGAAAGGTCCCACTTTTCTCCTATTTGTCACTTTTGGAATCGCACTCATCCTCTTGCTGGCATTTAGTGGACGGAGCGGATCCTCAATGAAAGAACCCACGAGAGCTTTGATTATCGCTTCACAACTCCCTGGCTCTCGTACTGTAGTACTCTTTATGAAGAAATTGCAGCTTTATAGATAGCTAAACTTTTGGTTTAATCTGTAAAATTGCAGAGATGGGAGTTTTCTAAGCTGGAGAGATTTTAAAAACACTGTTCTTTGCCCAAAAAATGCTGTATAACATTATTTCAACTAAACATTTCATCACTGGACAGCAGCCTCGCAAAAACTTGTTACTGCCATAAAGATGATTCCGATATTTACATGATCTATTTTTGACAAGCAGTTCATGGGGTGGATAGATGTGAGCAGGTGAGGGCAGTCGTGTCTACTTGCTGCACAGTGAATAGGAACGGTGGAGCCATTTGACTAATCCTTCTACAGCTCTTGAAAAACATCCAGGGGTCACAACCCCCCAAAACGGGGCTCCATGTGCGTCTGGAGCATCATTCTTCCCCAATGGCTTTGCTTTTTTTCCCATCCAGGCGATGGCACGCCCCTTGTTAGTTCCACCCTGATCCCTTTGCTTCCCTTTAAGTCATGCCACCAACCCAGTCGGCATCCCCCAGTTCTCTGCCGAAACTCTATCAAAACAGATCTCTGACCCCCCTTTTCTCAAAGGGCATTGCTTTTGTTTGTGGTTGACAGCCCATTACAATCTTTCAGAGCTGCAGGTGCAACTGTCTTGCAAAGGAATAATTAGTCCACAAAAGTGCAGAAGGTTTATCGCCTCAAAGAGATAAGATTTATATAGAGAAATATTAAATCTGTCAAATGTACTGTATGTGTTAAGGGCGTTTAAAGACAAAGATAATGAAGGCAGTATATTTTTTCCAAAAAGAACATTGTGATGGAAGTCATCATCAATGCCTAATTCTCTTCTCTTGGATTTCTTTCATCTGTCATCACTATCATTTTCCACATCATCCTACAAGGATGAGTGCCGAGCATAATTGCTTTTTGTATCATAATTTTACCGCTTTATTGTTGATAAGAGACCAGTTTTCCTTGTCAACTTGAGTTAAGCACGTCCATCTTACAAAATCATTTGAAGCATATTCTTTAACTGAAATAAAGCTGAATACATTCTCACGCAACATGGGCCAACAATTATCAGCGCTGACTAGCTAATTAAGGACTCTCTGACTTGATACTTGCCAAGAAGTGCGCACTGGGTCTTTTGCCATGTATCCAACCATGTGTTTCAGGGAAATGTCTAAGGCATTACTTCTGCCCCCCTTCTATCCATAATTAACCTCCTACATTCATAATTCAGATGCGTTCTTCACACATCTTCTGACGATATGACATTGTTTCCGTGGCTAAACAGGCATGGCGGTGCCACATGTGCATGGGAGAGTGTGTGTGTGTGTGTGTGTGCGTGACATACTTTTGACTGGCAAGGCTCCACCCAAGCCACAAGAGAAAAGTGGAAAACATAGCTGTCATTGTTTTCTTACCTTGTTTTTGTTAACTATTTTTAAACACTATTTTTAGATATGTGACACGCAAGACATTTGAGAGAGCAGTGCCATCACCTGTTAAATGCCTGTGAAAGTCAAATCCGGTATTCAAATGCGTGCAGGGTTGCGTAAGGACCGTGAATGTTGCGTTAGGAGGGGCATCCTGCGTAAAATCAGGTCAAATCGATGTGGGGACTATGATCCGCTGTGGCGACCCCTCTGCTCAGAGGGATTACGCTGAAATGGTTGGTGATGGTTGACGCTTTCACAGCCTACCTCATGATGACATAAGGCGACTAGCTGGAGGCAAAACAAAGGAAGCCTGAATGAAAATACGAATACTCACCGCTGTTTAGTAGGCTAAATGAAAGTTTTAAGATGTCGTCTTGTTGTGTTGTTGGGTGCTAGAATGGTAGAAATATTGCTAATGGCTCCAGCTGCAACTCCAGGTCAACAAAATAGCAAACTTTGGTCCAGGGCGATGTTGTGAAAAGACTGGAAAGAAGCAATGATCAAAAATGCTTGTCTGCAGTGCACATTTCATATCAGGTAAGTTAAAAAATATATGCATTTACTGTCATGTGCACAACATAATATGTGGTGGTTATTGTACCCATCTAATCAGAAATTGGATCATTAATAAGGGTAAAGATAATATCATCCCCCCACTGAGTGATGGCGCATGTGTCCGTCAGGGTTAAATTCTTTTAGTAACACTCACGGTCCCGGTAATTGAGTCAACTTATTTTCATCCATAACTTTCAAAACTAATTAATTTAGGACTGCTAATACTACACCAAGGTTACGCCTCCAGCTATGCCCCGCCCACAAAAATGTGTCACACTGTTTACAAACAGGAATGGGGCCTGTATGTCCATGTATGGAATAATAGTGTTTTTGGTTTTATTCTCGATTGGAAATTGTTATTTCCTGAAAAATGAAAAACACATAGGCCTATGTTCACACAGATGTTTCTATACTCACTTTATACTGAATGAAATGTTCTCTCGGTATGTTGCACATCCTTGACTGTCAATTCAGAAAATGTAAAAATCTGGTGAAGCAAACAGCCTGTCAACCGTTACCCATAGGTACATGATATTAATCATAAAGAATGCGTAGTGAAACAGAAAAAACACATGAATTAACACCTAGAGTTAAAAAAAAAAAGCAATAAAGGAAGTGAAGCAGAAAAGGGATACATGATTCCATCAGGTGGTGCAGAAAGGTCATGAAAGTGAAGGACAGTGGCTTTGATGAAGAAGAAATAGCATGCACTGCCAAAGCAGCACTCAATATTGTGTCCAGTCCTGAAGGATGTGACATATTTTTTTCCAATCTTTGTTGGCTTTTTTTAATCAGCTTACATATGGCCTGGATGAAAATTGAATTTGTCGAGAAGAGGGAAAGGAACTGTTGGCTCTTTCTGCCTTTCGTTTTAGTGTGTCTGTTTCAGGGGAGCCTTTTTGTCTTTTCGTACACATCTGTGCACGCGTGCGTGAGTGACCATTGTCCGCACCAGAGCCAACCAATTCATAACAGCAATGGCTTGTGTTTCTCCCATATATCATAGTCAGTGCCGCTCACCTCTGCAGTACCAGCTTATTTAATGGCCTAAACTGAACTCAGGGTGCACAAAGGACCCCTACACGCCTTTTCTTTCCATTTGCCCTCTGGCATTTAGTTACATGTGTGAAACTTTGAGTGCCATTATATACTGTCAAGTAAACAAGTTTACAGCACACCATATGTAATTCACCAAACAGTCTGTGGAGACGGCCGGGGATTCCACCTAGATCTGTCTTGAGTTTGCCGTACTGTATATGAAGACAGAGCTCATTAATCTGTCCTTCTGTGGAGATTTTGAACAGTGTGCCTGGCACAGCCAGACTTTCCTCTCAGGAGTTCATCCGTCACAAGATTGCTGCTTTATGGATAGCATTTTTTACAGCCAGAGCAATCTTTTTCTGCAGTTATGATTGATCACAAATATCACACAGTACGCTCCTGACTTGCAGGAAAGATTTGAAATTATAACGTATTTTACCTTTGAACTGTTGATTGTGCGGTACTGAAACAGCCAGTCTATGAAAACCAAGGCCAAGATCGCATACAGATATTTACTATACCTGGTTTTTCTGTCTTTTGTTAATGGAGTCAGTTTATGTCAAGAGAAAAACGGAAGCAGAAGATATAGCATTGAACCAAACAATGTAAGGTTACTCAAAAGAAATGTACACACATGTATAAAAAAAACTTATCTCACAGAATACCATTGTGTCAGCATGACATCTACATGTGAGTTACTTTGAAGTATGATGAAGCCACAACAATAGTTCCACCTCTTCTGGGTACCATATTAACACAACTTCAGAGTAGGTCACAGTTACTCACAAATAAATACAGTGCCTAAAAAAGTAACTCTTTTTAGGTCACTTAATTTGCATGGAGGTGGAGTTTTTGGGGGGTGGGGTGTAAGGATTTCTTGATTCGGATGCAAATGGGGCAGTTATCAGCAGCCAGGACCTGATGAATAATGGGAAGTACAAAATGCACAGCCCTTCATAACAAAATGAAAGAGTGCCTCTTTTCTGCTCCACTGATTTCATTATAGACACTATTATTGGCTTAGAATGGCAACATCTATTATCTAGAGTCAGAATGTGACCTTTTTTTCTTTTCTTTTTTTTTCTTGAAGCAGACAGTCCTTTACTACTGTCAACTTTCATCAAATATATCTGCCCTAGATAGACCAACAGGCTAGATGCGTAGAATTGAGAGCCTTCAGGCAGTGGTCAGATATAGGGGTCTTGAACATTTCCTTTGCCTTGAAATGGAGCTCTGTCTTCATGATGGTCACTCAGGCCTTCAACTTAATTTTCTTATTTAAAATTTCAAGAGACTCCCCAAGTTATTATTCAATAACTACCGATTTAAGATTATAATGATTAAATCAGTGGAGTTACATAGACACAAATGCACAATTGTCTGTAACATGTCCATTCTTTGGCTCCACATGCCGTCACTTCGAATGAAACGATCAGAATGCAGTTGAAGTGAAAAATATAAGGTTTGATTGTGAGGACTGAACAAAAACACACAAAATAAAACTATTAGCATGCAATGACAATTTAGAAGCACTTTAACTTAATAATTAAAATGAGCACAACCAAATATAAAACGAAAAAACATTGTTTTGTAAACAAGTACATTTACTACCAAACATTTACTACTGTAGTCTGGGACCCGAGGACGTGGGTTTCCTACTTCTTGATGTGTTGTCACGTCTTTGTTGCAGACATTTCGTCTCCCAAATGAAAAATAAATAAAATTCAAGTAATTTCTTACATAGAAAATGATTTCAGGGTCTGTACCCAACTGGCAGATCTCAGTCATACAGGGTTTTGCTCGTCCTTGACCTCTGCTCATCTCATCTCGGGACCACTGTCTAGTCTCCCCATAGTGCATGTTTCTAGCATAAACTAACAGACTACAGAGCGGGGACCCCCCTCAGTGAAAAGCTCACTCCCTTGATGAAGACTAGAGAGAAGAGTACAGTGTTGAGTCGTACACGAACAGCCCGTGTCTCATTATTTGTGTTGTATGATCTGATTATGACTTCAAAACTCCCAACCACAAAATAAAAAATGTTGTATACACAACTTCTACAATACAACAATATGATAGCTCTGTAAACTGTGTAGTCTGAATCTTTATAAGTTTACCTGTGTGTCATTTTGACTTATGTTTTATCTTCAGCAGTTGAGATGTATACTTGATCAAATTTTGTCCCTTGCAGGTTTTCTGGAGACGACAAGAGTAATTTAAGCTAGTTTAGCTGTTTAACCTACGTTAAGTTGCACTGCGATAAACTTGGAAAAAGAAAATTTGCAGTTTTCTGCTTGTAAATTCTCTGCCAGCAAGCAGTTTGTCAATTCCACTTTATTCAGTTATTTTCAATAAAATGCAGGTAACATCATCTTTAAATCATTAAATGTCACACATTCATTAGCATCACCGCATTTGTAACCTGCTCCATACGAGTGCATGAAGTCCATTGACATGTTTCTGACTTTCTGCACTCAAATAGATTTCAAATTCCCAATATATCCACTCCCATTTACTTTTCTTTTTTTGTTATATCATAAAACAAGTTTGAATGATCTGTTTTTCAGTCGTTAGTTCAACCTAGTCCAAAGTAAAATCTCCCACACGGAATATATCAGTCTTATACCTACATAATAATATGTACCATGTGTGGGCACATCTACACCATTATGTTGATCCCTCCTAAATACGGCAGTAACTTGTTGGAAGAACAATTCTGCTCTGACAAACTGAAAGCAATCACACGATACAACTTGTCATGACATTTAGCTATCAATGCAGTGTCCTCTTTGATGTGCCGTATTGCACCTGTGCAGCTGGATTGCCCTTAAATTGCCTGTTGTGTAGACAGAAAACAAAGGTAAAAGTGGATCAATCGAAGTGTCTGATCTAAGAGAAAACAAAAACAGAGGGTGTGTGGCAGAGGGCAAAGAGAGCAAACAGGCGTGGTGATTGTTGCTGAATAAGCCTAAATGAAAACGTGACAACACTGAAACTATCATGTTTGGATTTTTTTTTCCATCTCTGCCAGTGCTGCCCCCTGAAGTCCCTGCAGTCACTGTTGTTTTTCAGCTTGGGAACATGTATACTTTCAAAGAATCTCCCAAATGTTAAGCCTAAAATATGGGAAATTGTTGGTTATTATACACTGCGGTGTTGTTTAATGATGTTCAGCTAGCATCGGCAACAGTGCGTAACGCAGGGGAAAAAATGCAAAAAACATCCCGGATAGCACCCTCGGCGCACCATTGCCTTTTGTACAAAGATGTGAACTCCTGCTGCTTTCACAGCATCCCTCTGTAATATGTATACAGACCAATTTGAATTATTCAAACGTATGGGTAGACGCGTCGTCAGGCATAGGCATTCAGAGCGCTACTCACCCTGCATTTCAACATTTTTTTTCCCCAAATCAGTATTGCTGCAGTGTATGCTGAGATTGCAAATACAAATTCTTAATCTGGGAGCTATCTTCAAAATATATTCTGATCCTTACTTTGAATTAGAGAGAAAAGGTACATTTTAGACAGTCTTGCCATCATATAAACTAAATGACTATCCCTCTGCCACAAAAGCATGTGATTATAACAGTTCCTGTCTAATCCCTAAATTACCCCACAACGATTGCTATCTGCACTGAAAAGGAACTGTGTAAGCTGGCACCGTGGCAGAGGAATAAAGTGAATAACAATATCTTTGCCAACCACGGCATAGGACAGACACTTTTATCGGCAGGCCCCTGCATGTTGGGAAGTTAAGCAAATTGGTTCTGCTTTCTGTGAAGCGCAGTGTAGTTTAGGTACCTCATAAAAGGGTTTATGATGCTTCTTGCCAGCCGGCTAGAAACATTTTTTTCCCCACAAAAATATCTGGCTTTGGTTATATTATGTCTGTTTCTATTCCTGTGCGTGGTGTGTTTGGGCTCGATTTGCCAGGCCCTTCACCTCTCAGAGCTTAGCTCTAATCTGCATTTAACGGAAGCCGAGAATATATGTTTGGAAGCATTTTATTAAATAATTTGTTTAAATGCACTTGATTTTTTTCTGTTGACAAATTTGGAGTGTTTTTTTTTAATTTCGTCTCTTAATGGGATAAATGATCAGAGAGTAGAGAGGAGACGACGCCTAATTTAAGTATCTTAGAATTCTCCATTAAATCATGTTTGTGGGTTCATTTTTTATTTCCCTCCAGTTGCTAAGTAGAATTGGTTGGGTTTAAGAAGCAATTAGATTGGGTTAAAAAAAATTTCTTCAATAAGATCAACCAATAGAGCAGCCATAAAAAAACAAAAGCTTGCAATTCTTCAGTTAAACAATTTGTTTTTAACCTGAAAAGTCAAACAAATCTATGTTTCATTGTACAGTTCTATCTCCCTAGGACAGTTCTTTTTTAAATTATTTGTTAATTTAAGCAGAGTACATAATAGATGTATTATTTCCCTTGTCCTGGCTTTTTTCTCCTTCCTCCGGCTTTCATTTACCGTCATATTCAGACACCTCGTCCTCCACATGCACACACACACACCAGCCTTTTCCTCTTCTGTTCCTGTGTGTGGTCCAAGTGATTGGATGAATAAGTTGTGCCATCCCATATGGTGGGCTGTCCTGGTGGATCTGATCACAGTGGTGAATGAAGGAGCCCATGAGTCACCACCGGTTTGTTCTGCCGCACTTACCACGCTCTGTTGTCGCACACCTCCCTCACTCCCTCCATCCATCCTGCCATCTAACAGACACCATGCCTTTTAAAGTCTCTTGCCCTGTCGCTCACTGTCTCCCGTCTCCATGCACATCATAACTGCAGCCTCCTGCGTTCCTCCTCCTGTTTCGTTTCTCGCTCTCCTTCTCCAGCCCACCCCAGGTGAAATCCGTGTCCCGTTCTCTCGCTGTCGAGGCATCAGCGTGTTCCCCAAGCTCTGCTCTTTCAAATCAGTCAGTGCCAACGTCTTTGCCATTTATAAAGCTTTTATGTCCGCTCTGCAGGGTAATGGCTAATTTCTCCCACCATGCCACTTTTCATTAAAAGTTTTTGTCAGAATGTATCCCAATCAAATTAAGTGTAGTACTCGGGTAACGTTGATCTTTCCTCAGCATGTGTGCTTGAAGAAATGAAGCCTCTTTCAGTTCTATAATTTTAGATATCACAGCTTTAAAACAAAAAATAAATCAAAATAGAATGAAAATAATGACGTAAAAAAAAAAGAAAAACTGAACAGCAGATGACATTTTACATCTTTTTTTTCTTTTTTGTTAAACTAAAACAAACTGGAAACACTGTGTGAAAAACTAAGTCCTTGCACCGTCTGTGGTGGCGGACAGGTGCTCTTAATCAAGTCTGCAGATGAATTGATCATCAGCAGGTGTGACCGCCTCTAACCAAGCAGACATTTTTGCCCGCGTGCCTGTCGAGCGTTTGGGTACAGTCTGTTAATGCAGGACCAAGAAGGAAAAAACATCTGCAAACACATCAGAGAGGCAATTAATGCTATCTCTAATTTCTTGAGGCCATTTCATCAAAATGTTGAGCCCGTTACTCACAAGTGAAAAAGATTCAAGACCGTTAACGCTCTTCTCAGGAGTAGCCGTTCCAGCGTTTTCACCTTGATGTTAGACTTTGCAAAGCTCAGAGAAACTGAGAAAAAAAAATAAAAAGGAAAACTTAGAGGAACATTTTGGAATGTGTTAAACCAACTGAGACAGGCTTCGTTATGTTACCATGACTGTTGCTGTGCAGTATTCCCCCGAAAACAGTTTAACTGAATAAAACGTGATCCGATAAGAATATTTATATGGCAAAAAGAAAATTCTATGTGCAGTGAGTTTGATTGAAATAATGGTTTTCAAAACACACTTCAATTTCTTTAACCAACTTGATTATATTTCTGGATCACGGCTCGTCAGAGGTCATTAATGCGACTCGTGTTGTAACACCGCCACTTATCCAGGAACATAATACAGCTTGATGGCATCGTCAGCCTTCGTACAGCCCACATAGACTGTTGAATAGGCTGTTGATGAGGTCAACACAAAACCTGGAATTTCAGACAAGATTAACAAATGGGAAGTCTGTTTAGACAATGAAATACAACTTTTACATTTGAACCTTTCGCTCAATGTTTTCCAGTTTTCATCACTGTATTTACAGTATGTGCATCTCCATCAAAAATCTCTTCATTGGACCAAGGATATACTGTAGTAGGAGGAACTTGTTAAGCAAGATTTTTATTTCAAATTGGATATTATATAATGATCATTAGTAAATGATAAATCAAATTCATGTATTTTAAACGTACAATGTGGAAACACACCACATTTTGACGGCAGCTTACTAACTCTATGCTTTGTGAGCCTCAAAAAGATGGCAGTGGTTCACATTAGTGCCTGTATTGTTAGAGTCGTCAGCGTTGGAGGTCACTGACTTTGAAAGTGCTGATGTTAGGAGTTACCAAACTGGTGCGTCTGTTGATAAATCCTGTTTTAACACAAGCATCGCCTAATCAGATTGCAGCTACACGCCTAGGGCTAGTTATAACAAATACCTGACCTCCTCATGTACATAGCAGGACCAAATTGCAGTTATAACACATTCCAGGTGTCATTTCCAAAACAATAATTGTAAGGTTACAGGGTAAGAACCATTTGGCAAGGTGTTATCAATATTAATTAAATGGACTTCAATTCAAAATCATTTCAGAGATCAGGATGTCTGTTTTTTTTTAAGATAAAATAAAGAAAATTATGTATTGCCAGCTTTAATGTTAAATAATATCTGATACCAAAGAACCATATTGTTTTGGTTTTCTATTACACATTTAGACAAAATGTCTAAGTAAGAGTTGTCTTTGCATCCCTGATTGTCCAGATTTACATATAAAACTCAACAAACAAAGTTCCACCACCTTCTATAAAAGATCCGATGCAGATGGGTAAGAGCATGGACACTTGGTGAGATTTATCAATTTGGAAATTGGGTGTTTGTGATGCTCAGCTGCAGGGGGCCACTGCTCAACATGGTTAGTCGCTGCTCGTGTTGCTCAGTATCAGGAAAATCAATGCATATCCAACAGATTTATCATTCAACACATTCTGTAAAGATGTTGAGTGTAAAAATAACTCCTTGAACAATCTGCTATTCACTTGTGTTTACAAGTAAAAAAGCTTTTTTCATGTTTTGCAATATCTTCTTTCCTTCTCTGTTTTCATCCCTTTTTCCTCTTCTCCATAACTGTATTTAGTAGACTTCCTTCTTTGTATTTATGTTCCTTTCTTTGGTTTTATTTCTCTGAAAAAGAAAATCAATACACCCACTTTCTCAGCTCTGAGAAACAGCAGAGAAAGTAAACATTTACAAGTCTGGAGTGGGTTTTTTTCTGTCCCGATTCAATTTCTTTTTTTTCCCATCAAAGTTAGTCAAAGTGTTTGCACACACTCCGTCTAATTATCTAGTTTTGTCATGTTGCCACAAAAAAACCACCAGGAGCCGGGGAGGCTGATATCAGTAGCATATCAGCACCACAAAATTACTGCACTGGCAATAGTATTAGCAGTGTCTAAATTACTGCTCACTGAGGTACTGGCTGCTTTACCATCATTAGCACGTCCATTACATAGATTGGTGAAGGAGAGATGCTGAGACCCTGGCAGGAGACCAGCTCAGCCTTGCTCAGGTTGGCAAGCTCGGTCAAAAAGTGTAGTTTGCTTCTGCTGTATACAACCTCCTTCTAATACATCTTCAGTACGATGTGGCTGCAACTTTCAGGAAAGCTGGAGATAAGGTGTTTTCACGCAATCTTACAATTATTACCAGGGCCAAATATCCTCCTGGTGAAAGCAAAGAAAGACAAATATCACTTGCAAATGACTGCTCTTGGAGTAAGGGGCCAAACCTCTGTTCAAATGAAGAACATTTCAGGCTGTACATTTATGGGGGCCAATTCCGAAATGCGTGCAAATGTGTATGTGTGTGGGAGATAGAGAAGAGGAGGGGAGTAAGGAGTTATTAGTGCAATATCTTGCCTAGGGCACCAAATGCCAGCCCCGCGGGCAGTGAGCAATCATTCTAGTTAGACTGCTGCCACTTCTATCAAGTAACTCAACCTTTCACAGAGGAATACTAACCTACTCTTGCTGTTGTCTCCTGATGGACAGCCCCACTCTCGGAGGAAATATGACCTCCAAATCTAACGTTACTTACTCAACAAAGATGAAGAAACAGTTAATTGAGGCTGAGTTATATCCAGTGCAGCACTGATAAGATGTCAGTGGAGCTGAGCAGAGGTGTGTGCCCGTGTATGTGCGTATAAATGACAGAGCAACAAAGATAAAATATGGCATGGCTCTGTATTTAGTCGATTACAGGGTGGATATGGGAAGATGCCAGCACAAATCCATGCATAGCTACATCAAGAGCAGGAGTTGGAGTGGAGAGGGTTCACCTTGCCAATAACATGACATTTTCCACAAGCAATAATGAAGGCTTAATTCACCACGAGAAGCATCTGGTGTGAATTGGACATAGTTTCTCTTCAGTATGTTTGCATGAAGGATAGGCCTCCTATTTATACCACTCTCTGCTGGATGGTTTTAAATGTGTAGCCATGAAAGTCAATTATCTACATCACATGAAGAAAAGAATTCCTATAAATGTTAAGGTTGGTTTAGGAAACAAAAAAACAGTGTTAATACCCACATATGCATATGTGCATGTCTGTGTCATCCTGTACATTTCCGTGCACATGGTACCTGTGTGGGTGTGTCACTGGGGGCCACTGAGGAGGAGCATGCTAACCAGAGGAGCAGCCGGTCCACCAGATGTTCCTATTCCCTGTAGGCTTGTCAGAGGTGGACCTTTACTTCTCTCCCTGCAGTACACACAAAATGCTCCGGTCTCTCCACCAGTGTATATACTGTTCAGTCCTGTCGCACAGAGAACAACACTTTCCCATGCTGCTGCCACTGTAGATGTTGATAGATACATTGAGGTGAACTTTCAAGAGGACAATGAACATGGGCCTTTTTCTTTAACCAATAGCATTTAATTTGTTTCTTTAATTATCCACTGTCTTTCTTCAAGCCAAAAGCATTGCCTATGTGATATGTACTGTAATACATGTTGTGATTGTGTAAGAGTGTCTATCAAACTGTGCTCACAGAACGCCACTTGTCGCAATCAATACCATGTTCCAGTGCTACTGCTTCATTTTCTCCCCCACACTCAGCATCGCGGGCTCATTCTCGTCTTCATATACTATGGTTGGGTGACTTTCATGCTGTCATGATCCTAGGTGGAGGATGTGGCCATTTGGAAATGTCAAGAAAGGTCGGGACGATCATCCCAGCCAAGTTCAACATGCTGATTTATGAGTTGGGAGCAAATGAAATATACAACAAGGCTAGTGGAACAATCAGGTCCCTATAGGCACCCTAAAGGTCATCTAACTTCATTTCAATTAGGCCTTGGGGAGACTTGTAACATATGTCACTGGTGAAAAGAGTGTTGTGGAACTTGTAATGATGTTGTGTTTGTGGGGATTAAGATAAGGCTAATCGGTTAAAGGAAGTGGCAGGAAAAGTTAAGAAAGGACATGTGAAATGGAATAGCCCTTCCATTTTATTCCAAACAGTGGCGCAAGTGCCTTATATTTGTTAATATTTACACTGTGAAAGTAAGAAATACAAGTCACAGTGCTTCCTCCGTTCTCTATCAATCATGATGAATAGCGCTGGTATTGAATGTCATCAATTACTGCCTCCTGTTTGACACATGCACTCAGATTTGTGATTAGGCAACAGTTCTGTGGAAGTAGCAATATTTAAAGAACAAACTTCCTGACATTTTAAATATATAAGCAAGAGTTTAGCACCTCACCTCTCCACCACCACCCACCTTCACAAACACACACAAACAAAATGCTTCAAAATAAGTCACAAATTGCCAGTAAATGATTTCCTGCTCAGAGAGAATAAAAGGGACCCCACTCTGCCTTTGATTCAGGCTATTTTTTCCATCCCCTCTTTGTTTACCAATGCTGTCTTGCAGACGCTCTGCTGGATTCCCGATTGATAGCTGTCTGGGAGGTGTTGCTGGGTGGCTAAGTAACCCAGAAGAGGTAGCGCAGTGTGCCGTTTGTGGCTGTACATTATATTACCGTGTTAGATTCTGTCGTTTTTTTATGATTATCTTGATAAACACGTTGCAAATTGTGTGCCAATGTGCTTTTTGATTTGGAAATTGGAATATCACCTAAATCATTGTGCATGCCACCGTGTCATCGGGTGTGTGTGTGTTTGTCTGGCTTCATCTGTGCCGGGTGCTGGTCTATTTGTGTGTCTTGTGAGGTTGATGTGGCATGGAGGTCAGCTCTGTCAGATCCCATATCCAGGCCCATGCTGTGATGTGAAGGGCACTGTCAAGAGACAACCACGAGGCAACACAGGTACAGCTGCCCTCAGTGCTCTTTTTCCTCTGTGGCACAGACACTCTCACACAGACATGCGATGATGTGGCTACACAGCCAAGCACATCCATGCTCCCTGTAAATTAACACACGGTGGTGGGAACCCCCCTAGGGTGAAAGCCCTAGGATTGTGCGGTTCCTTCAAAACAAACATTACCACCTACTTGTTGACGGTCTGTTTGCCCGGGATGAGCTATGTGATGCTTGATTTGAAAGAAAACATTGGATCTATGGCAGACTGTAGCTGACAGGACTCATGCCGAATGTTTTTGGACAGAAAAAAAATATAGTGGTGGAATCTAAATACTACTAGACATGATGCTAAAGTCCATATATCTTCAAATGGGTCTATATTCTCATTTAAAAAGCCGACTTGTATTATTTTAAATGACTGTGTCAGGGATGGTGAGATTCAGTTGAGTTGAACAGTAAGTCTATGTTCAGGCTGCAGCTTAAATAAGTCCCGTTGAACTGTTAACAGTTTAACTGTTGCTTTTAGGTCGGTTTTGTTTTCTCATTTAGAATCAAATTAAAAAAAAAATAATAATAAGTCTTCAAACCAAGTTGCAAACCTTAGTTGGACACTAGTTGATTTAGCTGGTGGGTGGTGAGTTCATGTCAAAACTCTTTGTCGTGCTGGTAAACTTGGTCAAACCCTTTGATTACATTAATTCACGCTTAATTTTAGTTTTCTACTGATGCATCTCAGAACAGATGCTCTGGAAGGTTAAAAACAGTTGCACTTGCAGCAATGTCACTTTTGCTACGATTAGGAAAACGTGATGAAGGACAATATGGAGAACAACAATCAATGTCTGTCCATAAATTGCTGTCAGACGGCAGCTTCCTCCGTATCGGATCTTAGTGGATCTGAAATGTGGTGAATATACGGTTAAGGATGGAGAAATGATGAAGACTGCTACTGTGCGTGTGTGTCCACAAATATGCCTCTTTTTTCACGTCTCTGTCACTCTCTTTTTGTGGCTGTTGTCAGGCTGTACCCCTCCAGTGTACACTGTGTCCATGCTACGGGAGAGCAGCTCTGAAACTTTAATGCTAATTGATCCCAGAGAAGAAGTGTGGACACAGGTGTGCTGCCGCAGGCCCTGGCTCTGACATGGATGCCAAGGGATTTTGGGTAACTGAGGGGCTTATTGAGCCAGAGCAGAAAGTGCCACCAGCCAGGATACTTGTGACCCAGTTCTTCTTTAATCAGCATGTTTGATGTCCACACTTTGTGTCTGTTTGTCAACGCACACATCCATCAGAGAGAAAGAAATAGGCCGAATAGTCACAGAAAGTAAAGAGCATAGGAATAAATTCTTCTCTAATAAAAAGTTATTTTATTGTACTGGTGCCCACAGAAACATTCATGAAACTTCCCATCTAAAGAAAATCTGCTGGGCTGAAGCCTCCCCCCCGCTGTCATAGCGACCTACAGTACCCAGAGAGAAGCCATGCACACTAGGAGGTCATGCAACATCTGAATGCAAGCATCCCCTTGGTTTGAAGAGGGAACTGTCTTTATTCGAAGCAACCATGCTCAACCGAGGCAGCACAATTATCACCGCAGTTTTCACCGTTATATATGAGCACTTTCAGATTACTCCTGTTGAGGAAATGCAAGCAAAATCCACATATTTCCTAGAAATCTTCAATTATTCCGATAGAAAAAGGTCATAATACAAAACCCACATCAAATTCCATGTAATGTCCCTGACTCTTTCATATTTAATTTTGATGAAGGTTAGTTTTATAAAGTGTTAGGTAGTTACCATCAAGCTTTTCTGTATGTGTGTGTGTGTGTGTGTGTGTGTGTGTGTGTGTGTGTGTGTGTGTGTGTGTGTGTGTGTGTGTGTGTGTGTGTGTGTGTGTGTGTGTGTGTGTGTGTGTGTGTGTGTGTTTCATGTCATCTGCTTGTGCTTGGTGCACAGAAAAAGAAAAGAGACTTCAGTCTGCCAAGTTGCAGGTGTGCAGATTAGGTCTGATCCCTTCTCATATTCTCATCAAAAGGTAACAAACAATAGCATCATGTTGACAAACGCCCGAGCATCTGGCAAGCCACCACTGTGAATGTTCAGACTGCTGTGAACAAGCTGTCTGCAGAAAGAGACGCCCAACTTAAAAAGTGAGTGTATATGTGCTTACATGTGTGCGTTGGTGTTTTCTTCTTTGCGTGTGCATGAAAGAGATGAGAGTGGAAAAGAAGGGGCAGTGCATTTTGATAGCCTCATAAATCATAGAAGAGATAGTGCTGTATCTTAACCAGCATTGAGCCAGGCGATGGTATTAAGATGATCTGAATGCACCTTTCCATCCACAGTCTCAGCTTGCCTCCTCTAACTTTGTTCCCTCGTTCAGCTCAAAGATAAATACTGAAAAAGGGAACTGGAGAGAAATAACTTTGGCTGATACAGGGTCCCATTAAAGTGTGATGAGTGGCCTCTGTGAGGGGGTTTGTGTACGGCACTTTATTCAGGAACGATCACTTATTTATAGGTGTTGGAATTGTGTTGTTTGCTTGTTTTATTGAAAACCTTGTGGGTAAAGTGGCGGCAGGCTGCCTGACATGTGAGCGCCACATCTCTGGAGGGCGTCCCCGCAGAAAAATCATCCTCCTTGATGAATAAGTGAAGGGGACAGTTGCATTTTTCATTCACACAGAATCCAGTTGTGCCTGAGATGTCTGGTCTATGGGAATGTGTAGTCAACCCCCAGCTGATAGCTCACATATATATGCGCACACACACACACACACACACACACACACACACACAGAAACGCAACAAAGTACTGGATAATGACTGTTTGTTAAACTAAATAATGCTGAACCAACCTCAAGATTATAAATCAGCAGGTTATCCTGACTCAGAAATATCTATAAATGATTGAATGGCTGCTTCCCCTCAGGTGTTTGCAAGTTGAAAAACTTTTTATCGATCGTTTATCATTTTTTAGAGCATTATTAAGCTCTTTTTTGGTAAATCAAATAAAAGAATCCAAATAATTTGTTTTCAAAAATTTCAAAAAGCCAAAATTACTGCTGCATCTCTATGCACTCTGCATCCCTCGTCTCTACTTTAGGGTTTGTCCACCAAAACTCACACTGACAGTGACAAGGGCGATGCACAAGCAAAAACATGAAGGTAGCAAAGTGTAGGCCATCACACGAAGAGTTGTGGTGTTTTGTGTACACAGCGGAGCATCTCTCAGCATGAATGATTTATATTAAAAGAGGAAGTGAAAAGTGTTTCTGGATGCACACCAACCTACATCCCCCATGTGAACAGAAGGGAGCATTTTCACATGGCCAAATGGGTCTGATGGCGATCACACGGAGGAAAGAACAACGCCGCTCACTTGCAAAGCCTCTGTGATCTGCACCACACCTCTCACTGTGAGTCAGGACACATCTGAAGGAGAATTAATAAATAAATAACACACCAACACCATGTTTTATTAAGTTTGAATGGCATCATGAATTCTGAGATTGGATGACTTCCTATTTTTTTGTATTGGTTTATTCTTTTATTATATAATTTAGAGGAAAACTGTTGTTCTGTAATGAACCATAAGTTAAAAAATGTAATGTTATTGCACACTAAGCTGCAGTACCAAAGGTTAGACAGAGATGAAAACAACAATGATTTAATGGAAGTCCCTTTTACACAGATGTTTTATTTCACCCCCCCCCCCCCCTTTTTTTTTTTTTTCCCTGTCTCATTAAGCATCTGCTCTCTGGATAGCCTGGGTATTGAACAAATTCATTACCAGTCTCCGGAGCTTTAGGATGGACCTACAGGCCACAACCCAAACATAGTCAGATACAATAAAACATGCAGTGGATGAAATGGAATCAGAGAATAATTGGGTTGTCTTTTCACAAACCATGTGATACATCTGACCTACTCCTCACCCGTTCTTTATGTACTTTGTTGTTTAATGCATTCTTGTTTTATATGGTTATTTAGTCATAACCTCGGCTAAATATTGTCATCACCGCCCACATGAAACTCTTCCACTGCTACAGTAGATGATTTGTGTTGCAACTGACTTAATTGGGGTTACATTTTGTTGTCATTAATATTAATAATGATAATTTCTGTTAATGACCTTGTACCTTTATCAAATTATTCAGCATTTCAATTCATTCGCTGTTCCGGTTCACAGGTGACCTCATCCAAGGTCATCTTTCCATCTCTCTCTCGTTGACTCTGGGTTAGATTCAAGTCACCACCAACACCAAAGCGGGTACAGAAGATCGGTGAAAGAATTCATTTGATGCAGAAGTAACGGCAGTAGATGTCTTTATTGTTATTTATTTTTAACTGCTGAACTTTCCAAGCTTTTATAGAACAGATTTAAGTGATTTAATTAAAATTCTCATTATTAACATGACATATCTACGTTACCTTATGGCGCTTTTTTACTAGTACCTACTCAGCGCGACTCGGTAACGCCTCGTCCTTGTTTGTTTTTAGACACGCAGATGAGAAGGAGGCGGAATTGGAGCGAAGCTGTTGTGACGTATTTGATTGTGTGATCTAAACGGAGAAGACAACACTAAAGATGTAGAACCTGGAGGAGATGATAGATGTGCTGCTGGGTCTGTGACTTGTGTTCGTTATCAAGTTTTTTTTGTTTGTTTGTGTCGGCGCTGCTAAAAGTCAGCTGGAGCCGCGAGCAGCTATGAAGTGACCGAGCGCCTGGTAGATCTGGTTGTTCCTTATCGCCCGTCTTGATCCCTTTTTAATTCTCTCCTCAGCCACCAGGTTTATGAACATCTGCACCTCAGAGTTGGATCACCAAACAGATTTTGCGCTGCCATTGCCTGTTGAATAGAATGTAGAAGCCGCGAGCCGCTCTCGCGCTGATTCCCGCTTCCTGATTCAAACGTCTGACGCCCCCCCGACCAATCAGTGGCCTGTATTGTGATGACGTCAGATCCAGGGCCGACTCAGCCGCTTAGAACCTCGGCAGAATAGATACAGAAAAAGTATCATCTCGGCACACCTCCACTTGCCTCGACCCGTAGTGTAAAAGCGCAAAACCGGGGCGTGGCGAGTCAAGTCATGCTGAGTAGGTACTAGTGTAAAAGTGCATTTAGTTTCACACCCCAAAATAATTTGGGATGTAAAACACTTGCACCTCGTTTTCACATATCGTTGTGTTAATTTATGAGTCAACAGGAAATCTGTAAAATCTTAACTTAATTTGACAGATTTGACAGGTGTGAGACACGTCCACCCCTTCCAAATCACATTAACACCCAAAACATTGAATCTGTTACTGGTAGATTTCAGCGAAGGCCCAATCTGTGCTCCTGGAGGTTGTATAAACTATACTAAAGTATCAAATGGGCTAATAAACTACAAGCCTGACAAGCTGCTACTATACACGTCATACATCTCCCATAGTATCAAATTAAATGTATCTTCTGTTTTAGTAGATGTCCTTTGGTTCTTAGTAGGGCTTTTATTGTGAACATTTTGCTTGCATACTACAGTAAATCCACAGCACACTCCAACAGCACCATTGGGGGAGAACGATACGTCCCTGACAAATGCTACTCCAGAACAAAAATTTCATTAGGTTAATATTTTAAAAGGGGTGGAAAAAAGTATTATTACACCTATGAATTGAATCCTGTTTTTTTGTTGTTTTTTTTTTTTTTATGTGAAGAAATATGTTGCTTCTGCTTAAAGAGAGGAGAGATGTTATTCTGTGGACTGGGCAGCGTTTTGTTGTGTGAATGTTCTGGTCAGCATACGGCTCTCCATAGGTCAATGAAACCATAACTGGTTATTTGCTTGCTTTGCCCGCTGCTGGATTCTGACAGAAACTCAACATTACTGCCAGAAACTGGGCTTTGGTTGTATTTCTGTTTGCAGTGAGAGTTGCGCTGCTTCCTTAACTTGGCACAAACAGATGTTTGTTTCCAGCAGCCCGTCCTTGTCGTGAATGCTGGGTGTTTTTATAGCCTGACTTGTTTTATACAAATTATTGCTGTCAGCATGATGCTGAAATTCCACTTGCCAGGTATTATCTCCACATCGAAAATGGATTAATGTGAGAGTGTCGGTGCATGCGTGTGCTTATGCGTGCAAATGTGTGCCGTGTTGCCAAACTTATTTGTGTTTGGGAGGCTTTTCTGCACCTGCAAGCATGTGTGTTTGTGTGTCATCTCGAGCGCACCGTGAAGGTGTCATTGTGAAGCCTAGAGCCTGTAAGCTGTCAGACGGTGAGAGATGCTGCACCTCTAAAGGGCATGCTTTCTAGGCCTTTCCTGTCTATTATAAGCCCTGGAACAGTCATCAATGCTGTTGCAGAGCACCCCCATGTCCCTCAAGCAGCCACGGAGAGACGCCACCTTTCTAACTAGGAGAGCCCTTGCCTGTAAACTTCACACACCCTTGTCTTCCATTTTGACATGATAAACGTAAGCAGCAGTAATGAGGCATTGGGTTGTCAGTGCATTCGTGCTGTTTTGCTCAAAACTGAGGAGGGGAATCCATATCGTTCTCCATTAGGCGACACAAAGACCTTTTTACAAGCTGCCGCTCCTTTGCTTTTAGCCCCACGCTCATTAATATGAAGTCGTGCGTAGATTTAGAGCTCTGGAGATTTAATATGCTTGGGTAGCACAGAAGTGATGGCACCACTGAGGGAGGTGCTAGCCGTAAAGCTAACAGAGACGACGGCGACGCCCGCAAAAGATTGAGATGTGTCACTATCTCACCATCTGTAACAGTCACGCCTGGCATTGTCGGAAACAGATCGCCTTGATACCAGCCACATCAAATCTCTAGTTTGCCAAGCAAATGGAATAAAACAATCTATCGATCTTGCGCCACCTCCCTGTGTATCAACACAATCCATCTGTGTTTATCAGGCTATCTGGCTTCCTATCTTCTGTTGTCCACAGGCAAGCATTCTTGTCTTTCCTTCTCTTTTATTTTTTTTTCCTTCCTCCTCCCACATTTGTTTGGTGATCCATCAGCCTATTTACCTTATCACGCTGCCAAACCATCCATTTACGCTCCCATCTGTCTGTCAAACTATATCTTAGCTTCCATTTGTCTAACTATCTCTCCGTCTACTCATTCAGCTGTCAATCATGACGGCTTTCCTTGGCTGCCGCTGGTTCCAGCTGCTCATCTGACTGATGCCGTCAGTGACCCCGTCTGCTCATCAGTTATTCGGATAAATTAATTAGACCCTATCACTTCGTCCTAAGTTTTATACTGTCATGTGGTTATAGCTACAAAATTACGTCTAAGCCGTGGGACTAAATGAAGTACATTTATGCACAGAATCTATGAATTATTTATGGCGGAATGACATTTCCCTATCTGAAATGTTATTTGCTTAGTTTGCTCTACTTAAAATATTAAATATTGAAGTTCCGAAAGTGTACTTTTACTGAAGTAAAACAACTTGTTCAGTATAGACTAATATCTTTGATCTTCATAACTCCCTCCCAAGAATCCAAATGGAAGCAGGTCACTGGTTTGGCTCAGTCTAGCTCAGTTCAAGCCTCAGTGGAGCGAGCTGGGCACTGATGTCCACACCGTCAGGGGTCTGGTCTCCCGCTGAGGCCCAATCAGTCTTATAGGATCAGTGACTGAAGCCCCGAGGCACCAGAGTGCCTTGGCCTGACGGATGACTTTTTCTCCTGGCTCCGGCCTGTGAAGCCCGGGCCTCTGCCACAGGCCCCATCTGTGCGCTCCATGGCTCCTGCATGCATCGTGCTCACAGTCCCGGGCTGCTGGCGAAGCCCAAAATCAAAGGCTTTATTCCCATCTGCATCTTTGATAATGCTGCTGGCCATCATTTATAAAGTCTACTTGACTAAATTAGACCTCCAGTGATCGGTTACTGATTGATAAGTGAGTTGGTTACTCTTCCCCAATTAATGGTAGTCATCAGTTTAGGAAGTGACTATTTCAGATCTTTTCTTTACATCGGGGAGAACATGATATTTTTGACCTTAGACATTATTTAGCGACGCCCACTTTTTCATGGCGTGCAACAGAGCAAACGGTGGATTTTACTAAAAATAATGTTCAAATGTTGCATTTCCCAGGAAGCATCTTGTGCCGCTAGAATTGTAAGCCGTTTTCTCCAGCAGTGCGCCAAAACCAGGAGATAATGTCAAAACCTTTATGAAATTCAAGCAGCAGGAAAATGTGTAAGAGATGCTTAACAGGTATTTACTGCAGAGGATGTTTGTTGTCTTCCAGGGTTTTACTTGGGATGAAACCAGCCTCCTGAATCTTGACTGCTGAGAGGACAATCATGAATGAGGGTTCTGCCTCAGAAGCTGATCGATTGCAAAACTGTTTTCATATAACTGTTCATTTGGGCTGTTTGTGTCTCTGCTGTTTCCCAGAATGCCGAGAGGCATTGTACCGTGACTGAAGAATCAAGTCCAGCAGAGACACTATGAGGAGGTTTCTGAACCAAACGGGCCCAGCGAGAAGTCGCTGTTACCTTCACTCTGTCAGGTTTAGTGTTTCCCCATAAAAAAAATATCTCACAAATTGTAGCCAAACTTCAAGAGGAAAGGCGGATTTTATTTGAGACAGTCAAATAAAAGCATAAGTGCATGCGGCGAAGACCCGTTTTATTTGCTGTCCCTGGTGAAACCTGTCAAAGTGTCACCTCTGAGCAGGCAAAGTAGTAGTTTTCACTCTGAAAATATAAACATTTGTGTAGGAGTGTGTGCAGTGATTACCCCTCTTTTTTTTAACCGAGCAGTCAGGAGGAATTACTCTTTTCACACGGTGTGAAAGGAGCAGTGTGGGGTAGTACGTCGGTGCGTGAACATGAAATGCTGTGGATATATGAAGACGTGACAGGGAAAAAGGGCTGCATTTATTGATGGTATGTGTGACAATAAAAGGGAAAATGCTGTAATAAGGACAGGAGAAATGGCAGGTAAAAAAAAGAAAAGCTCAAAAGTGACCCTCACTGGGAGGGAGCGGGGGTAAAAAGGCTCTATTCACTTTCTGGGATGCTCACCACGATTGCCAAGCATGTACATCATGTACCCACAGAGATAGAGTGGTGATAGAGGATAGAAAGATTAACCACATCCCTGTGCTGTCAAAACCAATTGCATGAGTTATGACCACCCTGCTCTCTGCTAACCTCTCCTTGTTATCATTTATCACAACATAATGTCAGTTACAGACATTTTCCTTCCAAATTCTGTTTATAAGCTGTCAGGCAGGAATGCAGACTTATAAACACACGCGCCGTATCTGAATACGATGGGAAGTGGTGTCCATTGCAAGTTGAGCTTCAAGTGCTGATGTTTAGTTTCTTTCCCAGGTGCTGTGCGAGTGTGTAGAAGTCACGAGTTGTTCTGTTTTGTTTTTGGTTAAACATTGGCGTTAATGTCAGTAATAAGAAGGATTAAAAAGATGGGAAAGTACAGTAAGTGGGAGAATGTCAGGATCTTGCCGCATGTTTATCCAGGCCTGTCTTAGGCATTTGCCTCTGTCAGGCTGATCACCACAGCCTGCTAGGAAATGCTCGGGAGGGAAGAAAAACAACACCACCAGAGCACAGATTGCAGCTCCGTCACTCTCAGATCCCCTGACATTCGTTCCGCCCACTCATTTAGGTGATACTCCTTTGAAAAAAAAAAAAAAAAATCAGGTAATTCACATTTAGCTGTGAGCACATCACAGGGTGAACTTGAAAGGACTCTGTACAAGACAGTAAATTAGATGTTTATGCATCATTAACAGGAAAAAATGGCATTCATCCTACGGTTTATTGCAAAAACGTGCACGTACCCTCTTGTGTTACTTTGAATAGCTTTTCACATGACTTTCAAACAAGACAAACTTACCCAAAGTTTTTAAATATAACAAAAAAAAAATCCACCCTTCATTTTCTGCGCTCGTTTTTGTTGCGAAAGGCTTCTAAATCTGTTACATTTGCCTTCTGCAGATTTTCAATGATCTTTTTCATCGACTGCGAGGATCACAACGACGCTTTGAGCTCGCCCTCTTCAAGGTGTAATTACTGTGGATCTGGATTGTGTTTTGGATTATCTTATTATAGAAACCATCCTTGTTACACCTTCAGCTTTTGTTTAACTGATGTTCTGATGTTAGCTGGTATCTAATTAAGTCTCTCCTTCCCTCCACCAATAAAATGCTTCTTTTTCCGCTGGCTGCAACACAAGCCAGCATGATCAATCCACCCCCGTTCGTAGCAGTTGGAGAGCTGTTCTTTTAATTAAACTCTGCATCCTTTTTTTTTTCCTACTCTCCAAGCGTACAATTGCTGATCACTGCAGAAAAGTTGGGTTTTTAGCTTTATTGGCTAAGAAACCTGTTACCAAAATAGAAGCGGCTTGAGAAGATGTCAAGTCACAATCATAAGTGACGATGAGGGAGAGATTTTCTAATGATGATTCCTCCATGATGTTTGTGAAGGTTTGGCTGCACCCACCCACACCACCCCGACCCCCCACGGTTTAATAATCTTCACGAAGGTCTGGTAGAGTCAAACCCATTTCCATTTGCTTTCTTAGTGATGCTAGAAAGTGTTTCAGGTTCGCCCTGACCTGGACTCGACCTCTAACATTCATGTTGATATTCTAAACGGAGGAAAAGTCTGCAAAAACACCTACCTGCTCCTTCGCTTCCCCTTAGTTGTGGCTGTCATGGCTGTATTTTTATTTTATTTCTCAGCTTAGGCAGCTGCCACGTCTGCTGGCTGCCAAGATAAGGTTTGAAGAGTTAAAGCATTAATGCAACTTTTAAATTTGCATTGCAGCAACCTCACTGGTTCATGAGAAGTCTCGGTCTCACATCTCAAAGTTCTTTTTTTTGTCTTTTTTGCTAAGCATTTGTACGTGACTGTTCTGTTCTGTACGCAGAGGTGCTGGTAATAGGAATGACAATACGGCAGCAAGTAGCTGCACAGTCATACTGATGGCAGTGTGAAATATTGTGCAATGAACTTCATTGTTCATGACAAAACAAGACTTTTGGAATCCAACTATTGCATACAGTACTGGAATTTTTTTATCTTGGAGAAACTCTGACAGATTCACCATCTTGTTACTGCACCGAGCTGAACTGTCTTTTTGCAGAAGAAACAACTTTTGAAAACAGAAAATCGGAGTTGTTGAACTTTTAATGCTGTAATCACCGCCTCACGATTTGATGTGCTTTTCAGCTGCTTATCGTGAATCAATGAGTTTATTGTATCCCCAAACAGCAACGGCTCCCTGACAGCTCTTTGACTAACCATTCAATCTTTTTTTTTCTTCTATCTCTCCACAAGTACTTTCACCTTGTCCTCGGCTCCATTTTGTTTCCTCTCCCGTTCCTACCGCGGCGGTACGAGGGACTACATTTGCCACGACTGTAGTTTTGCGATACCAAGCCCATAACTTTCACCGGGAAGAAATAGCTGCACTCCCTCTGCATTCCATTTATACATCATATCTTGTTTCTGTGTAGGGAGCTCCATTAGTCTCTGGCTCGGAGGCTGGTGGAGGAGAGCTGGGCCCGATGAAAACGGGTGATAGAGAGTTGCAGCTGATCATGTTGCTAGTGCTGCAGACATTTTTCCCTTCACCAGAGAGGCAAACACAACGTGCCGGGCTGCTGCGAGCACAGATTTAATCAGTTTCATTATGTTTTAACTCGTCACAAACTGAAATGACTCAGAGGAGTAACAGAGGCGGTGACACATCTGAGGTGTCGTGTCACAGCTCGACAAAAGAACTCCAAAACTGTTGATGAAGCAAACGCCGTAATAGCTGCAGCTTGACTCTGCTCCCGCTCTGACACTGTTTAGACTTCTGATTACGTGAACTTGACCCTGATCAAAACCAGCACTTTGTTTAGACGCTGGCCCGCGGTACAGAGCTACTCATATGATATTTTAATTGGCATAATCCCTCCAAAGTCTCCCTGTTTATACCGGCCACTAAAGGGTAATTCCTCAAAGCATTTAGTGGGGAACGTGTTTGATCGATGGGTGACTGGATTTCCTACTTTTGCAGATCACAGAGCTCTATTATGATGTAATTCAGCGCAATTAGCGAAAGCTGACAGGAACACAAAGGACGTGATGATATGTAATCTCTTTTCAGGAATCTCATAACGTGAAATGACATCTCACTGGAGACCCTTGTAACAGCCGGGGAAAGGTTGGAGCACCGCAGCGATTTAAGGCCTCTGCTTCAGCTCTTTAGTAATCTTGGCGTCCTCTCCTCCTTTTATTACCCTTAGCCTATTCAGAGCATCTCCCTCGTGGCTCGGATCATTATGATATACATGCAAGGATTTGCCCGTGTGTGTTGGAAACAGAGGGGAAGAGTTAGCGTGCACGATTTCCTCAAAGCAACGCGCTGAGCCGTTTATCTGTGAAGTCGACCTGAGGAACAATGCATTTCCTTGCTTTTCTGTGTGTGTGTGTGTGCGTCAGAGAAAGAAAGTATGCATTTGTGCGTGCGTGCGTATCAGTGTCTTCCCCCTCCATCTGCCCACCCTCGCTGAAATCCACAGTGCATTTAGTAACATTTTGAGAAACGGTGCCAGTCTGCACTTAATTAAGTGCCGGGAAGCCAACGTCTCCCTGCTGTAACACAGAATACCTGCTCTTATTTTGTCAATTTCTTCTCCTGTTCTTGTGCTCCTCTGTGTCGCTCCGTCTCTAACTCGAAAAGATGTCGCCTCTGGGAAAAGCAGGTAAAGAAGCCATCAAAACCAATGCAAGTAGAAAGAGTTGCAATCAGCGCACAAAAAAGAGAAAGAAAAACCCTAGTTTGCCTTTTTGTGCGGATCACGCTTCTTCTCCCCCACCAGTCTCAGTTCTTCGACTGTTCCTACGTGTGCATGTGTGCACTTCAAGTGTACAATTCAGTCGAGGCTAGCAGTAATGTTTCTCTCCCAGTAGAAATAGCTGTTTGTTCAATTGTTGTGATAGATTGATGTGGGGTGAGAAAAGATGGGTTTGTATGCACCTGAAGATAGGAACAGAAAAGTCCTTTTGAGAAGCTAAAAGCTCTCCATTCAACAATCCTCTGATGGGAGATGCAGTTTGCTGAAAATTTCTCTCCCACTTAGCGTTGTCATTGACGAAAGATTTCCAATATATTTAGGCAGTTAGGCAAGAGACCGAAACCCCCCAAAGGGCTCTTGTCATTTGTCAAACCGTGGTTACAATGAGGCAGCGCCTCTGAAGGGTTTCAACAAGTGGTCAGACTAATAGTCTATTGTTTCCAGTTTACAGAGAACACAAAGTGGCTGCAACTTCAAATAATCAAGGCTAAAATGAGGTCTGCTCTGGTTAAATGCACAGCTTTTGTTTGTATCAGTACATCTGAACTTTGAATATCTATCAATTTTAAGAGAGTCGATGGAAAAAGAGGCAGCGTGACTCGATGTGCTTCTGTACTAACTGGACTCCTGGGAAGCTTCATTGACCTTTAACCCTTTCGTGCTTAGTGGTCACTACAATCAACAGCTCTTCAATTATATTTGCCTGGGTTTGGATCCATCCAATGCATCATAATTGGACCTTTTCCCCCCTTCATTCTGGCAAGGGGAGGATAAATACACTTGATGCGGTATGAATAGAGTTTGAGCTTGGACACCATGAAATCATTTCACAGATCAGTATTGACAAAGAAGCGACCTCTCTAGTAGGGCTGGGCTATATATCGAGATTTTAATATATATCGATATATTTTCAAACACGATATGGTACGAGACAATATCGTTTATATCGATTTAAAAAAAAAAAAAAAAAAAATTACATTTTTTTTTTATTGATTTTGATGTAGCTTATTTTGTGACAAATTGACTTGAATGTTTTATTTGAGATTTGCCCAAATGTTTTGTTATTTGCACAACTGTCAACCTCAGTGGAAAAGTCTGCCTGTTACTGTCTACATTGTATTAATTGCACAGTGTATTTTAATTTAATTGTTATACAGGAAAGGGATATTTGTTTTATTTTATTCAAGAAGCATTTTTATTCTATATATGCAGGCAGTTTATTTTTATTTCATTTGTTTTATACATTTTGATATTGTGCAGACCTCTGTTAATAAAGGAACCTGTGTGACATTTGGCACGAGGCTTTGTATTAAAACTGACTGTTTTTTTAAGGGTTTGCCTCAGAAAAAAATGAAGCTAACAGAGATGCTATGCTATAATGCTTTGGGGGAAACCCCAATTATGGCACAGAAAAAATATCGAGATATATATCGAGTATCGCCATTTAGCTAGAAAATATCGAGATATGACTTTTGGTCCATATCGCCCAGCCCTACTCTCTAGTAACTTGCTTAGAAAAGTAAGCGATTGCATTTTGTGGTGTGCTGCTGCTTAAAGTTCATCCATGAAAGGGTTAAATGTCAAAGTAAGCTTTAAAACAAAGCTGCGTTGTGTATCCTGGATGTGACGTCTAGTATAATTGTCTCAGAACAATGATTTTTGTTTGGTATAAATACAAACCAAGTAGCTGTATTTTTAATAGATTTGTTCGTTGATTGGTTTTCTGTTTGTATGCGTCGATCCAGTGTCGTGATTTTACTTTCTCCCAAATGCAGTATGTCCCCCCCCATCCCTTAGTTCCCTTTGATCATCCCCACCACCTCCGTACTGGACAGGGCGGGAGCACACAGCTCTGATTTTTCATCCTCTGAGAGGTCAAAGGCGACTGCTTGCCCAGAAATGAGGCTACGGCAGTTGGGACTTAAAATGATTGGCAGAGATAGATTGTAGATGATCTACTTCTTTCTTTTTTTTTTTTCCCTCACTAACTGTCCCCATTTCTATACCTTCATGTTACGTTCTCTGTTCTTTCTGTGCGTCACCGTTACAGTATCAAGCACAAACAGAACAGAGAGAAGTGGTTGTAATACGTTGGGATGTGCTGCCAGAACACGTTAGCCTTCACGTTCATGTACAGTATAGAAACCTGTTAGACTAAAAGAAGCAGCGAATACATGACATTTTTGCATTTTTCTTAAACAAATCTTGATCTGTTTTCCTGTTGCTCCTTCTGTTCCTTCCCTCCCTCTTCCTCCCCTCTCCTCCTGTGCACCATCTGCATGATGCTTTGTATCCAGTCTGACGAAGGTAGTGCTTTCTGTTCTCTGCTGTGAACGAGGGTTCTCGTGTGCGCATATGTTAGTGTATATCTCCTCGCCATCGCCCCCACGCTCAGCTCATTACCTGACATGATGGATGGAGCGAGTGCCATTAAACAACGCCCATCCCCGCACGCCTGGCACCCTGCAACAGCCGCTGAGTGATGGGCACCTTGGCAACCGCGCACTTAGAGATATGAGGAGCCCTGTGTGGGTATGCCTGCAGTCGTCTCCGTGGCTACGCTTCCTGGTTCCGTCCGCCTCCACCTGCCACCTGGCTGCCCGACGGATGTCATGGGCATTTCTGGGCAGCCATGGTTGAGCAGCATTGGAGGAAGTGTTTGCACGACTCCGTCATCGACGGGCAACAGAGAAATCCCAGGGTTTAATTGCCCTCTGAAACATTTGCTCCTCCCTCTAATTGAAGTTAACTATCCCACATTTTATTAAGTTTTTAGCCGTAAATCTGGCTCACGTTAGGTTTGTCGCTAGGAAGGTCTTACTAACACCGAGACGTTTTCATTTTACTCAAGACTAGGGCTGGGCGATATATCGAGATTTTAATATATATCGATATATTTTCAAACACGAGACAATATCGTTTATATATCGATTTAAAAAAAAAAAAAAAAATGTATGATTTTGATATAGCTTATTTTGTGACAAATTGACTTGAATGTTTTATTTGAGATTTGCACAAATGTTTTGTGATTTGCACAACTGTCAACCTCAGTGGAAAAGTCTGCCTGTTACTGTCTACATTGTATTAATTACACAGTGTATTTTAATTTAATTGTTATGCAGGAAAGGGATATTTGTTTTATTTTATTCAAGAAGCATTTTTATTCTATATATGCAGGCAGTTTATTTTTATTTCATTTGTTTTATACATTTTGATATTGTGCAGACCTCTGTTAACAAAGGAACCTGTGTGACATTTGGCACGAGGCTTTGTATTAAAACTGACTGTTTTTTTAAGGGTTTGCCTCAGAAAAAAATTAAGCTAACAGAGATGCTATGCTATAATGCTTTGGGGGAAACCCCAATTAAGGCACAGAAAAAATATCGAGATATATATCGAGTATCGCCATTTAGCTAGAAAATATCGAGATATGACTTTTGGTCCATATCGCCCAGCCCTACTCAAGACACAGTTTCTTTCTAGACTCCAGAGTCTTGTTGGAACTAAGACCAAAGGCAGTAAACAAGACTGCGGTGTGGTGAAATAAAGCAGCTACGTCTCACAGTGAGAGTATAATGCACCATCCCGAGCCATTGAAAAAGAAAAGCTACATGTACGCTATGTGTTTAGTCTTCTTTTTTTTGCCCAAGGGTATCTATTTATGTGTGCATTTATGCATATTTTGCATCTGTTGTGAGAATAGTTGAGGAGCTCTTAAGTGGAAGCAAGGATCAGGAGCTAAATGAAGTTACTATGACACCAGACACAAGCACCTCCACTCCAGCAGCCTGCTCTGTTTCTCCATCCTCCCCTGCTGCTTTGCTCTCAATCAGCCTGGATTTGCTTCATGTCGTTTCTTCTCTGCTCTCCCTCCCTGCCTCCTTTAGTTTCCCTCTACAGTCTTTCATTTATTTGAGCTCCTCTGCCAGAATGGATCAATGTAACACTTTCTTGTTCTTTCTCAGTCTGACGCTCTCTTACTGATTCTTTGTCTTGTCTTTTTTTTCTTTTTGCCTGAATAGACAACCGCCGTGCAGTCCTGGAAAGGTCTCGTTCACGCCACAACGCAAATCACCAAGCTCGATGATTACCCGCGTCTACCACAAGACGCTAGATAAGTGCCAAAGAGGCCTGCGAAGAGGAGACCAGGAAGACATCTGAAGGAGGAACAGACCTCCGTCACTGTGGCACACACACACACACACACACACACACACACACTCACACACACACTCGCAGCACCAAGTATTGAACACAAACGCCTGCAGAAACTACACAGAGCTGCAGAACCAGACATTTAACGTCATGCTGTTCATCGCCTTACGTATTTATTCAATAATTTCTAAATGCTTTTAAAGGTTTTGTCCTCTCTTGAGTTTGATTTATAGCTAAAAAAAATAAATAATCAAAGCTACTGCTCTTTGAATTTTAAAGATTTTAATTGTATGAGAGTCAAATTTATTTTTTTGCAGGTTTAAACCTTTTACTTCAGTCTTGTAATTGACATCATACTCGAGCTCACATGCATTACACATCGCATCGCATTGAAAATAGACAATTCTGCCAAGGAGGACTGCAACTTCATCCACACTCGCTCTCAAGAAGACGGGCGGCGGAGCAGCCGTCTTTTAAAAAGGAAGATGTTTTAACAAGCTTTCAAACGGCAGACCATTTCCTCAGCAAGTCACTGAACTCTTAACAGAAGAGGAAACAACTGCTACATTTGTGTTTCACGTCATCCCCACCTTTAACAGTTTTTTTTTTTTTTTTTTAGCAGTAATTATTACATCAAACTCCAACTAAACACAAAACAGAACACAAAAGCCGGCTGCGGTTCACTCCAATGTTTCGGTGACTCGTGGACGTTCGAAAACTAATCTCCATTCTGAAAAGATGCATTTTATTTTATTACTATTTTTTGCTGCATATCACTAATACCATTGTTTGTACATCTCTGTCCTGAAGACACTTTTGCTGTTAACATTAGAGACTGACAGACTTTTTTTAAACGCATCTTTCCCCGTGGAGGGACGACTAGAAACTCTCAGATCTCGCTGTAGGTCACGCAGGTTTTCAGTGGGGGACATAATTATACTAAGGTATTACAAAAGTTGTATCATTAATCTATGTCATCCTTTTTTTTAAAATGAAGGCTCTTAAAGGAAAAAAAAAAAAAGTACAGCAGTAATTAATCTGTGTGGAGAGCGATGGTAGGGAAAAAGAAAAATCAGTGCCACTCAGAATGATCACAGCAGATTTCCTGTGGATCCCCCCCCCATGGGTTTCTGAAATGTAATGAAATAAACTTTGTGGAGAAAAATGTGTAATTAATATAATTTAATTGATATGAATACAACAAATGTTTTTACTGTATAAAACCAGATATTAAATCAAAATGTATACTGCAAAACTCACCCTGACATCTCAGATATATATGACAAATATGAGGAGAGAAAGGATTAAAAGCCCGGCCATGACTGACAGACTTCCTCACTCTGCTGAAGACCTCCAAACCTTTTCAGATCTGTGACGCTAGAAAGGCGCGTCTGCTACATGGAGAAACCATCTGCTGCTTGCTGTTTAGGTACAGTACAGGAGAAATTCTGTTTCCTTGTATGGACTCTCTGCTGCACACTTCTGCTGAACTATTTATTCATATATTCATGCTTAGGGCAGCCCTGTCCCCCTCACTTCCCCAAAGTTTCAGCAGATGCTACTATTGAATCCACATGGACACCGGGCGCGACCACAAAAACAGACAGAGGGTCGCAGCAGACAGGACGATGCTTGTCTTGGCAAGTGAGTCTCCAAACACCTCCCAGTTCCCCGGCGCTAATAGAAGTGACCCTTTTATCATAACACAAGCTACTTTAAAACCATATCTCTGCTTGAAGCTTTAGTGTCTGTGTGTTCCCTCTCTTTGTGCGACTGTATGTGTGCTTCATGCCAGCTCAGTAATCAGAACAGGAACCAAGGGAAAATGGGATTCAGTGTGCTTGACTCCTGGGCTGAATAGATGGAGATTTTTCATTTAAACAATCTGCCAGTGCTGCTTGTGATGTGTCTTGCTCATGAAGTCTCCTCTCGAAGGCTGCATGCTTCTAAAATGCAATTTTACACATCATCTCAGCTCAAGGTGCACCCACAATGCTCTGAGAAGTCTGCATATTTAAGGAGACAATAACTCTCCTCTGAATATCAGGTTCCAGCAGTCACAGAGAGAAAGCATTGAGAATGAGTTTTCTGTACAAGGGACTCCGCAGTGATCAGTTTTAAAGACCCGTTCACAGCAAAGATAGAGATGTGCTGTTAAAATAAGTAATGACATCTTTCTAATCACTTCTGCAACACCACACCTGAGGTGATACAATACCAGTACAAGGACCTGCAGTGATATTTGATGATGCTTTTATTCCTTCTCACCGGATGCTCTACCTGCCAAAACAACCAAGTTAAATGGATGGAGGTGACTGAATAATTTGAAATGAATAACCATTATTTAAGCAAAATACTTTCTTTTTTTTTTTTTTACTGTGACAAAGATGGTACAGACGTGTGAACTAAATCATGATTTGATGAACATTGAACCATTTAATAAGTAGGAAATTAGTCTTATTATGGTAGTCATGTGATATTTATATTTTAAAACAGTCAAACATTTGTTTAAAAAAAATCATTTCGTGTTAATGATAAAAAAAGAGGAAAAAACAAGTTAGTTGAAACGATTTAAAAAAGGATTAATCGTCATAGATCGTGAGGTTGGAAGACCTGCCTTTGATGTGGAACGTACAGCAGTTTTAATTTCTGGAGAGACTTCTACGATGCACATATTCCTCATTGTCTCTGTGTTTGTGGTATCTCTGCTTCATCCCATTTCATAGGAATTTTATTTTCTTTTGACTTTCAGGCGGAAGGGTCTGAACAGAGCCTATGTGTTGAAAAATAAGTAGATAAATAAATAGCCAATCATCCCATCATTACTGTACTTGTGCTATAACAAATATTAGCTGATGACGTGACCAGTGCTCATGGTGATTGTAAGAATGAGGAGGCAGGGGTATAACAATGAAAAAGGTGCCATTTCTGTGGTGACTGGTGGCAAGTGCTTGAGTTGAATTCAAACTTCCCCGTGTTGCTCAACTAAGAGTGCACTTTATCCCACGAGATACTCTGCTCAGACGGAAAGATTTGCTAAGATTCGTAAGTGCAACATTGCCACAAACGGAGGGAACTATTTGCAAAGTACGTCTTTTGGTAAATAGTTCCCAGCTGCCACATATCCAGTTCATACTTTGGTAGTGTTCGCTGTTAATTTGAGAAAGATAAATAACGACTGAATCAACAAGCTATCCTCACTTTTGTTGACAAACCCAGTCTGACCATGATGTGTAAGCTGCCATATCCCTGCCTTCCTTCCCTCCCTCCTTGTTGTCATTGAGTATGTTAATTGTCTTAAGAAACATTTATATTTGTAACATTTTTAAGTTTATTTGTATCCTTGGGAACATTAAAAAAAATACAAAAGAAAACAAAATGGTTGTGCAAACTGTCCTTCCATAGAATATCTGATGGAGTATGGTACTAAGTAATAACCGCTTTGTTACATAAAATGATTTCCAACACATATGCTGTCTCTTTGTTTTATGTTTACAGCAAATCCTCAAACTATGTCTTTATGCACAAATGCTCATTAAAACTGGGGGGAAACAAGCAAATTGGAGCTACATTTGGACTCGACTTGGTTAGCGTGTTAAATGCCAGAGGGGGGGATTCCATTTCTCTAAAAATGATAAATGGGGTTACTACACATCATACTGTATTTAGCAAAAACACTTCACCTCCCAACTCTCAAACACGGTGCTGGTGGAGTTATGATTTGGGTTTGTTTTGCAGTCGCAGGTCCCGATCATCTCAGAGTGCGGGAGCCGACCATCAACTTTTCTGTATTTTATGGCATTTTAGAATCAAACGTGTTATTTGTTGTTGCTTTCATTCTCATGGAGTGACTCTACAAACAATGTCTAAATATGAAAATGATTAAATAAACCTGCATCTATGCCTGGCTAGACATGGAAGTGAAATTCAGGCATGTGCATATGATTCATAAAGAGAGGTATATGGATACAAAGCTTTATGAATCTGGAAAAGGGATTATATGCACATTTCTGGTTTTGTGTATACTTGGTTTTACACATTAATCTACACAATTTAATGCATCTGGCCTCAGATGCACCGGGTTCTGGTTCATCTGTGGGAGTTTCACTGCATGAAAGGAGACCTACTAGACGAACATGGCAGTTGTGAAGGAGGAAGATAACCATGACCTCAACCAAAAGCTAGTTAACTCTGCGTGAGGCACAACCTGATATTGCCATGTTATGGACCACAAAGTAGCCAAGTGTTGACTACAGGATGGTGGGAGAAAGAAATCCATCCATCCATCCATCCATCCATTTTACACCGCCTATCCGTTCCCGGGTTGCGGGGGAAGCAGCCTCAGCAGGGATGCCCAGACTTCCTTCACCCCAGACACTTCCTCTAGCTCCTCCGAGGGGAGTCCGAGGCGTTCTCAGGCCAGCCGAGAGACATAGTCTCTCCAGCGTGTCCTGGGTCTTCCCCGGGGTCTCCTCCCGGTGGGACATGCCTGGAACACCTCCCTAGGGAGGCGTCCAGGAGGATCCGGTACAGATGCCCAAGCCACCTCAGCTGACTCCTCTCAATGTGAAGGAGCAGCGGCTCGACTCCGAGCTCCTCCCGGGTGACGTAACTCCTCACCCTATCTCTAAGGGAGCGTCCAGCCAACCTGCGGAGGAAACTCATCTCGGCCGCTTGTATCCGCGATCTTGTCCTTTCGGTCACTACCCAAAGTTCATGACCATAGGTGAGGGTAGGGGCGTAGATTGACCGGTAAATCAAGAGCTTCGCCTTTCCACTCAGCTCCCTCTTCACCACGACGGTCCAGTACATCGACCGCATAACTGCGGACGCTGCACCGATCTGTCTGTCAATCTCACGCTCCATCGTTCCCTCACTAGTGAACAAGACCCCGAGATACTTGAACTCCTCCACCTGAGGCAGGACTTCTCCACCCACCCGGAGAAGTCACGCCACCCTTTCCCTGCCGCGTCGCTATCGGCCTCAAACCGCCCCAGCACATGCTGGAGGTCCCGGTCCGATGAAGCCAACAGGACAACGTCATCCGCAAAAAGCAGAGACGAAATCCTGAGGTTCCCAAACCGGATCCCCTCCGGCCCCTGGCTGCGCCTAGAAATCCTGTCCATAAAAATTATGAACAGGACCGGTGACAAAGGGCAGCCCTGCCGGAGTCCAACATGCACCGGGAACAAGTCTGACTTACTGCCGGCAATGCGAACCAGACTCCTGCTTCGATCATACAGAGACCGGACAGCCCTTAAGTAGAGGGCCCCGGACTCCATACTCACTGACCCCCCACAGAATGGCATGAGGGACACGGTCAAATGCCTTCTCCAGATCCACAAAACACATGTAGACTGGTTGGGCAAATTCCCATGAACCCTCGAGCACCCTGCGGAGGGTGCAGAGCTGGTCCAGTGTTCCACGACCGGGACGAAAACCGCATTGTTCCTCCTGAATCCGAGGTTCAACTATCGGCCGTACTCTCCTCTCCAGTACCCTGGCGTAGAAATGATCATCAATCATGACACCCATATCTGCAGTCTTTATTGGAATGATGAATCCATCAGTTTCAAAGAGGTTTTACATGAGGATCCATCAGACGTGCTGAGACTGTAGTCTCATCTGGCAAGAATGACAGACATGTGATTATTGATGTAGCAGTGAAATTAAAAGAAAAAATTAAAAAGAAGGTGTGACTGACCAGAAGGAGCTGGTATATATTTTCAAAAGGGTCCCAGCCTTGAGCCTTGAGGGACCCCAACAGTAAGGTGATGAAAAGTTGATTATTTTTCTTGCCATGACAACTTGAAAGAATGCACACTGAGGTGTGATATAAATCACAGATGTGTAGTGCCTTAGATGACAATCCAGGAGAGTACAGATCAGATTTCCTTCCATCTCAGTTCAAGAGTCAATATTCACGATGGTAAGTACTCATAGCATTGACGACGGAGAAAGCATTGTTAATGCTGAACAATATATGCACGGCGGAGTGTAAAATATTCTCCAAATGAGAATTTTCAGGGAAGCTTGCGCTTCTTTTAGCAAGACAATGATAAATTGCATATAGCAAATTCTACCAAAACAAAGTTCTGCAGGAGGAGAGTCTGGGAAACAAACTGTATCGCCTGTGAAAATACTGACATGTACTTGGAAGTTTGGTTGAAAGCTGCTTTTATTGAAAAAAACACTAACATATTTTAACTTTCTTGGGAAGCACCTGCCGATGTGAACTGTGCCTAGTTGATCCTCAGAAGTCTGGAAAGAGACACAAGGTAATCTCAAAACATCAGGCGACAGTAAGACAAGTTGTCCGTAAATAGACAGGTAAGTAGTGTGGCTATGTTTTCTGAAAGTGAGCAAAATCCCCAGTGAACTGAAAGAAAATAAAAAATGAGACAAGTGACAGCTAAAGGTTTGGAAACAGCAGTGAAACTGGTCAACATCTCTGTTCATAAGTCTACCATGCATAAGTCATGGAAGAGGAAGGGGGGCTGTGGCGAACACCACAGAGCTGCCCTCGAGAAATGTTTGAAGTTTGTCAAAGGGCAATCTAGAAATCAGCAATACCACTGTGAAAATGAGTTGTGGACTGGTGGAACAAAAGTTTATTTTTTTTCCGGATACTCTCCACTATCTATTGTATAAAGCCAGGTCTTCTCAAAGTCATGGCTGCCAAAGAAGATTTGACCTTCAGTAAAGATGGAAATTGTAACTCTGCTATTTAACAGTGACGTCTATGGAGATTAGATCCCATTTTATGGCACATTAATGCAGCAAAAGAGTTCATTCAAAGGGCTTAAAACACATCTTCGTGGCACTACTTTTTTTTTTTTTTTTTTTGCCAAATACTTAACTTTGAAGTCACATCTCTGTTTTCCGGCAGTGCAAGCGATAGCTGCCCCGCGTTGACTTATGGACATGCCTTACTGAGAGCTTTAGGTGTTCCTGCTCCTGCCTGTAATGAGCATTCATGTCCCCACTGTTTTATCTTGTACAATGTCACTGGGTGAGCGATATTGCTGTTTTTACCAACGGCAGACTCGGGAAATTACTACAGGATGAGCTAAAGCATATTCAGAAAAAATGTCAGTTTTAATCATTTGGAAAAATTTTTGTAACATGTTTTTATCTGTGCGATTTTTTTATTTTTTTTTTATTTTAGAATGTTTGTTTTTTATTTGTGCCCTATAAATAAAAAACAAACGTTCTAAAATTCTAAAAAGAACATTTTTAAAAGAAAGTTGCATTTAAATCAAATAGTCTGGCTCTTTAATGAATAATACAGCAACATTATGTTATATTTTAAGCTTGGAACTGTGGGAAAACTCTATATTCATTTATGCACTTGACTACATGAGGTGACTGTCCTGTTTCCACACCCATGTGTTGCTCTCCATCTGGCTATCTAAGCCACCGTGGTTGAGTGTCAAATTGAAGGCAGAGCTGCTCCTGTCCGAGCCCGTTAGCGTGACAGCGCCCATCCCCCCCGCCCACCCGCCCTCCCATCACCACCTTGCATTCTCAAATCCAGTGGCATGTTCTCCCTGCATCTGCCATGTCCTACTTCCCTGCTGCAGGATGACATCATAGAATAAGAACTGACAAAGGGAAGTAACCCCCTGGCCACAAGGGCCTTTTTGCTCTCTCCCTGCTTGCATGCACACACATAAACACACACACACACACACACACACACACACACACACACACGACTCTAAGAATCCTGGGACTGATAGTCTCTGAGTCTCTCCTCCTCCCAGTGTGCAGCCAGACAGATGGAGATTCATCTCTCAACAAGCTGTGATCTGTGTTTAGAGATGTGTGCTGCAGAACACAACTCTAATTAGGTTTATTGTTGATCTTGGGAGGTTAATTTGTACTTGGCTGCAAGTAAACATGCTGAAAGAGGCCAACCGAGTTCCTTACAATGCACTAGTGCAGTTCTTTAGAGGAGCAGCTTTTTTTTCACCTCAACTTTTCTTCCAGGTGATTCAGAAAGATTATTTCCCTTCAGTGTATTCGTCTGGCCTGGTGTGATTGCACTTTGCAGCAGAGCAGGAGATCCGTCTTGGTTGGGACGGTAGTCTGAGCAGGGAATGAGATCGCAGAAGTTTGTCTAACGAGGTTAGCACTATTGTGTATACGAGGCTTTTTTATTTTTATTTCACCCTCCAAAGAAGTCTGCCCCGTCGGTATCTGAGCCAGGCCCACGTGAGATTTCCTTTTTAATACATATTTTTCCCTCCATGTTTTCTTTATACTATACAGGCCTGTGTTTTTAATGTGATGTGCTGGTGACAAATGAGCTGTCAGCTGAAGTACAACATAATTATGTTTCATTCAGCATTCCCACCAAACAGAATACGCAACCATTGCAAAGATGACACAAGGACAACACCCATATCCTCCTAGCCTGAGCTAATTTAATCAGAGGTGAAATATTATTCAAACAGCGTTTTGCTCTTAAACATAAGGGTTGGATAATTGCATGCATCTATGTGATTTTTGATTGGATGTCTCAATATCTGGAAGAATATTCCGGTTTAATGTGCGCCACACGTAAACAGTCCCCCCTACGTTGACATTAACACACCACTACTGATGCTCTAAACTTTTTTGCGTCATCGACGTCAAAGAATGTCATAGTATTAACTTTTTCATGTGCCGTCGCATGTTCCTTTCAAACATAAATCATTTTAAATAATCATATTTTATCATATATATAGTTTGTCTCATCTAAAGCTGTAGGTATTAGTCTGCTTTGAAATGTTTTAAATATTATAAAGAGTGTATTAATATAGTATTTTTGTAGTCCACCAACTCTCTAGCTAAAGACATGGGTGTTCAGAACCAAGACAATGACCTACAGAGTTGCTTTCACGTCTGTCACGTGGTTTCTCCTTTAGGACACCAGCAGCTGCTCCACAGATTATTCATTCCAATCTGAGGTGCACACATGGAGTTTGGTATTTATTTATTACCCCACTTAGCTCGACCAATTACATCATATCAAGCACATCCATATTTAATCTCATTCCCTGACACATTAACATCACTTGAACCGCGTCCAGTTTTGAACCACTGGTGCAGCGCGTGCATTACCGTGTTGGTATAGAGAATATTTGCTTGGGTCCAGAAAACCTCCAGCCTCTTAGACTTCCCAGGAATAGCAGTACCATATGAGAAGAGCTTGGCAAAGCAGCCAGACTGTGTTACTAAGGCTCCTACCAAACCAAAACGGATCAAACGGATCAGTTCTGGTCCATTTGGTCAAAAGACTATGTCAATTACCCCATTCATGTGTAGAAGGAGCCAAGACCAATTCAACCAGGGATCTCCATCCTCTGGTCTTCATGCTTTCAGCTGATAGGATCAATTATTGTGCATATTGATGTACAAATAGAGTAACTTCCACTTCAATGACAGGTTTCATCTTAAAAGCCAATATCACAGATTAGTTTATCTATCTTTATTATGATTATTGTTATTATTGCTTTTTATTGAAGTAAGAGTTTACACCTCTATTTATTTGGACTCAGAGTAGGAAATACTTTTAAGGAATTTAGTTGTACCCCTAAAATATGATTGATGCTATAAACAAAGTAATAATAACAAAAAATTAATAAATAATAATAATAATAATAATGAATACAATGTCTCATAATTACTGGAACCATTGCAATAAAATGTTATTATTCATATTGAAGGCTAACTTTAATGCCTTTGGACTGAACATGTCCTGAGCTGCTATAAAAGGCCCTGCTTTTAATTAAATCTCTTCTCTTTTATCTCTTTTTGAGGAAAAAAGTTTAATGGAGCTTCACATTTGAGGATCTCATCACGCCAACATTAGAAAATAGTTCTTGTCAAAGTTCTCCTCTGCCCAGTGAAATCTCAGAGATACTTAAGTGTGGACTGTTTTTGCTGTTAACAATATTAATAAACAACAAGAACACAATGAAGCCAACGTTATACTGGCTTGTTTGTTTGGACAGTACTTTCAATTCAGAAAATGTACAATTTTCTAAAATATTAATACAAAAGTAAAATGAAAATCCTAAAATTTAAGGGAAAGGGAACCAAAGGATCTTTGCAATTTCAACTAAATTGAATTCATCTTGCACTGATTCATGTCAGATTTACTCTCCTTGTTTATTCTTATCATTTCCTGGTTATCACATGTGTTACTGTGCTTACTACTGTATATCTAGTGGTTTAATTTAACCTGCAACATTTAGCAGCACTACATGCAGAAGTTTATGCCTCGGTGCAGGTCAGTTCACTGCAAGCCTCGCTGTTTGTTACGGTGGATACTTCTGCATTTAGCTTGGCTTTTCCATCATGACGGTTCAGAGTTCCCATTTCTATCCCCTATTCTCCTTTCAGCTTCACCCCACCCAAATTCAGGAGACGTGTCTCCCAGCAGGGTATAGAGGGTCAGCTCAGACGAGGCTTCAACCTGTCAGAAAACATTCACATCTTGCCCCTCATGCCTTGCTTTACCTTCTAAGCCCTCCGTCTCCCACATCTCCTACGTTGGCACCCATCATTCTCTTTTCCCTCCTCCTCCTCCTGCCATTTGATTCAGATCACTGAGTTAGCCTCCATCTCCTTTGTCTGAGGCCTCATTTTGCCTGGCAGATGGACAGGAGGAGAGAAGATGGACTTACATGGAGGGGAGTATCTTACATGTGTGTTTGTTTATGAGATGATAGGAGCGGACGAAAGGGAGAGGAGAGGCTGAAAGTTTTCTGGGAGGTAAAATGTCAAACAGCAATCAAGTCAGGAGACTTCTCTGTCAAACCTGAGTGAGGTCTTGCCTTTCAGGCTACTGAATTGACAAAAGCTGCAGTTAAAAACCGAGGCAAGGTGCAAAAGGGGGAGCAACAGAATGACTTTACCTATTATTCAGTTAACTTGTCACATAGTATCAACCTTGCATGCCATCTGTGCATGCTATATTTTACATTCGTCAGGCTTCAAAATAATAAAATAAACAGAAAATAGCTTTAAAAATAGTCAACAGAAGGAGGATTAGTAAGATGACACATTGTGCGGTTTTTTGTTCTGGGCGTACAATGCTTTGAAATTATAATACGACATAAAGTGGTTAAAAATGAGTGACTCACTTTACACTCAGTGACATGCCCTACATTGCTTACAAACTAAGCTCATGCTCTTTGCCCACAACAGTGCCTGCACACACAGGCCTAAGAATAGAGGCAGGATTGATGGATGTAAAAAAGGGAGAAAGAGAGCTTCGTAATTGAGTAAGTGCCCTTCTAGATGTGGAGGCCTGGATTTTGTTTTCCTTTTTTTTATATATATAAAAACGCTTTCTTAGGATCATTTCACTCAAAAGTACATAAAAGCTCTTTCAAAGTTTCTCTGTGTTCTTTGCCCTCAACTGAAATAGTCCCTGCGGAAAATGTAGAAACACACAAACACTCATGCACTCCATCCTGAAAGACGAGGATAAAAGGGTTGACCCCGCCGATGTAAAGTTACTGGCATACACACGAATACACACGAATACACGCGAATACACAGCCACACAAACACAAATACTCATAAAAAATAGAGTCGTTTCCATCCAGGCCTCTATTTTTTATTTTTTTATTCAAGATTGTTAATAATGCTCAAGTTGAAATGCAGCGACTCATTTTACGCTGAAAGGTTTAAAATGTGCAAGCCAGCAAAATAGACTTTTCATCTGTGTTGCACCCAGCAGCAAATAATGACCTGCAACTGTGGGACTGGTCATCAGTGATAAAGATGAGAGATAAATGCATGCCTTCTCTGAGCAGAGATTTCATTTATTTATTCATTTAAAATACAAAATCAGGTCTACAGAGTTATAGAGGATGACAATGATGAATAGTGGACATTATAAACTGGATCCAGACCAAGAGCATGATGAAAAACGTAGAACTACAATGTCAATAAAGATACTCCTCAGTAAAACTGATCTCATTTTGCCTCATTTCAAGGTGCCATTTGAGGCTAAAATTCTGACCACAAGAAACATTACAGATGACTCTTGCAGCGTAGATATTCACTTCCTCTTTAATATATGCCCAGTAATATGTTTAGGAGAGAAACTTCACAGAAACATACTTCTTAACGTATTTGTGATGAATTATACTCTACCATTAACTATGATAACGTTCTGTGAAACTATTCCTTTTCATATAATTAAAAAAAATCAAGAATATTCCTTTGGAGTTGGCAGACATTGTGCACATGTGTTCATCAGTAGCAATGACACAAAATGTGAGCATACAGAGGACAACATGTCAAAGAAAGGCAGGTAACAAATGTTAAACATCAATGAGGTGTTTTCACAGACTCTGCATGCTGTAAATTGTGCATACAACTGTGAGTATGACAAAAGATAGTGTGCAAAAAGACCAGCTAATGACAATTAAACCTTTGTGTAAAGGATCAGTATTAAATACCGAAAGAGGCAAGAAGATCAACATTAAAGTTGACTGATTCTTAGTTTTGAGTCTTTATATCCACGAACATGTGTTCTTAATAAATAAATGACAAAAGCTAACAGTGATGAAGCCGTTTCTGTGTTTCAGCTGCCATTACTGTCATATCAGCCTCCTCAGCACAGATCGGCTAAAGGAGCTGTTGATGGACACGGGTGGGCGTGCTCCAGTCAGCTTCCAGGAGCTTTTCTTCCCACCCATTTGTGTCATGGTGCTGCGCAGTACGAGAAAAAAACATAGGCTTTGAAACCTCTCTCCTGAAAACCCGTGAGTGATAGTCCTAGATGTCCAGATTAAGATTAGCGTAGCAATCATGAAGCCACCATGAAGAGAATGAACTATGATTCTCACTATATATATATATATATATATATATATATATATATATATGTAATTAATGGTACCACCATGTAAAAAGCATATCTTAAATTTACACAAGGTGGAATGAGCAAATATATGCTTTTTTCCACTTCATATATTACTGAATAGTCAATTGTCACGAGTGTCGGTTCATATTGTGTAGAGAAATTATTTCATAGTCTCTGCATAATATAAAATTTCCTCACATTCCAAGTTTCACACCAAGCAAGATCTGCAGTGAGACACGTGTCAAAAATGAGTCACTCAATAACACGCTGAGTGACAACTGTGTCTGTATCTTGGAGCCAGTGTGCGCCGGTGACATGCTGTCTGTCTGCACTGCTCACCTGCCTGTAGCTGCATGCCAGCACTGCTGTGCGTTCATACTTTGTCCATGATGTGTCCTTCTGGGGAGCAGAGGGAGTAACACAAGGTGACTGTTGATATTAGGATGTAGCATTTGCCACGCTGGGGCGCCTCCCTCATTGGTATTTCATGTAGAGCGCCAAAGCATTCGTCACGTTTCATAAACTTCCTTATTATTCACTGGCGGGGAGTAATTTTGTTCTGCCTCTCGCAATGAAAGCGAGCTAGCAGGAGAGAGGGGTGGGATGACACTCTGAAGTCCCTCTAATAATCATTTTCACTCTTCCTCATACATGAGCTTGTTTATCAGGAGACCAGGTGGTCTAGTGGCACTCACCTCCCTCCAATGCCACAAAACACATTCGCTTCTGTGAATCTGAGATGTGATCATCTGTGAATCCCCACTGGGTTGCAGAACCTCCATCCAGCGTCTCAGGATAATCATCGGGCTTTCTGGAGCTTAGGCAAACAGAGTTGTCAGAGGAGTGAAACATACAGTCATGCCTAAGGGAAACACAGAGTTGAGGAGGAAAGCAATTCATCAGTGGGTTCATGAACCAAGCACTATCCCTCGTGTCCGCCGAGCTCTAGAGACAGCGATTTGCTCCCACAAATGCTTATGGCACAGATGAATTGCTTAAGAGCACACTATATGCATCAGGAAACCCTCCTCGCTCAGGTCTCTGCGTATCTGTGTTTCAGGGAAAAGCGTGCCCATAAAGCCCAGTATAGCAGCAAGGGTTTTTAACGTCAAGCAGGTGGCCGTGTTCTACTCGGCCAGAAAGCATAAAAAACAGCCTGCCCCCAGCAGCTGCCTGGTCATAAAACACATTTATACTATGATGTCCATGCCCGTCCCCAAAGTGTGCTTCAGGCCACTGGGCCAAAAAAGTGGAAACTGGTTCATCAGATAAACTTGAGTCAACTCCAAGGCGCAAAACATAACAAACTTTGATCTTAATAGAAAGCGAATGAGCAAGCTCCTGCGCATGCTAAAACTCCCAAAGTTCTCCGAATATAGACAGAAAAATATATAACAGTAGATAGAGAAACTTGTCAAACTTTCTGTGCTACTTTTTCTTTTATCTTTTAACTATATTCAGAAGATTTTTCTTTTTTTTCTTTTTTAGACTCAAAGCCTTATCCCTTTCCGACTCTTGTGTAGACTGAAGTGCCAGTGAAGTTGTCCCAAAGCCAACGGATGCATTGGAGTGTAAATTGTGGCACAAGGTGGGCTGGTGTATTAATGGAGCCCAGTTAGAACGGCTGACCTGTGAAGCAGTACGGTCAGCTGTTAGGTGAATGCACCTCAGCAGTAAATCCCAAAAAAGGCATCCCCTGCCTCACTCTCTCCCTCTTCTCCGTCACGCCTATCAGCCACCACTTCCTCTGTCTTCCCCTGCACTGCAGCTAACACAATGTCAAGTCAAGTCTTGTTTTTGAAAGCTGGCAGTGTTGTCAGTAGGCTTTGCATTTTCCAGGTTGAACTTGTAATCACCGGTTTTCACCCACCTCTTACCCGGCAAAGACAATAAAAACAATATCTGCTTGGAGGAAAAACATTCATGTTCCCTGGCTGAGTCAAGATCCAGCCAAGTTAGATTTATGACCAACATGAAGCTGGTGAATAATGTCGTGGCCCGCTGGGATGCTATGATCGCTGTAGCCTGGATTTGTGGCCCTGTGGGTTTTAACCTTTGAAGTCAGAGTAAAGCAGAAATAAATTTGCATTCTGAGTTTGTCACGTCACAAAAGAAATGTGGTATTAACCGCCCAGCCAAACATGAATGACTTAAACACTCATTGTGTATATAAAATGTGCTTTGACACTCGTAAAAAAAGAGTTGTGCTCTGATGCTGATTTACAGATCTCACACCGGGTCAAATGAACCACTGATGGGTGGTGAATTAAACTTGCTAAACAGCCCAGACATGAAACATCAATTGTGCACTGCAGTTGTTACATATCTCCATCATCTTCCTCCTGTAAAATGATTGATTTGTGCAGGTTGCATCGCATTGGCAGTAGGGCTGGGCGATATATCAAGATTTTAATATATATCGATATATTTTCAAACACGATATGGTACGAGACAATATCGTTTATATCGATTTAATTTTTTTTTTTTTACATTTTTTTTTTTATGATTTTGATATAGCTTATTTTGTGACAAATTGACTTGAAAGTTTTATTTGAGATTTGCACAAATGTTTTATTTGCACAGCTGTCAACCTCAGTGGAAAAGTCTGCCTGTTACTGTCTACATTGTATTAATTGCACAGTGTATTTTAATTTAATTGTTATGCAGGAAAGGGATATTTGTTTTATTTTATTCAAGAAGCATTTTTATTCTATATATGCAGGCAGTTTATTTTTATTTCATTTGTTTTATACATTTTGATATTGTGCAGACCTCTGTTAATAAAGGTACCTGTGTGACATTTGGCACGAGGCTTTGTATTAAAACTGACTGTTTTTTTAAGGTTTTGCCTCAGAAATAAATGAAGCTAACAGAGATGCTATGCTATAATGCTTTGGGGGAAACCCCAATTAAGGCACAGAAAAAATATCGAGATATATATCGAGTATCGCATGGGCGCAATTTCCACTGGGGACAGGGGGGACATGTCCCCCCCACTTTTCAAAATCAGGTTTTTGTCCCCCCCACTTTTTACAGTTTAAAAACTAACGGTAGGCTCAGCCTGTAATTGCGAATCATCAAGACACCCTGTGCGAAGGTACTGACGGCACGGCAGCCCCGCTCCGCCTCCCCTCTCCCCTCAGTGCTGCTCAAGGCTGATTTATGGTTCCGCTTTAAATCGACGCAGAACATACGGCGTAGGGTACGCGGCGACGCGCAACGTACAGTGCGCCTTAGGATGCGTCGATTTAACGCGGAACCATAAATCAGCCTTCACAGACAGACAGGCAGGACGCGGCGCAGAAATGAAGAGGAGCCGGCAGCTCAGTTTAAAATCCATTTTTGCAGCGGGACAAAAAAGCAGCAGCACTGCTGTGTTGCAGGTAGGCTGTGCAGAGATGAGTAGCCAAATATTACTCAACGTTACTTGTGAGTGAGTGAGAGAAAGAGAACCAACACTATAATACCCCCCCCCCCCTCACTCTCTCACACACACACACACACACACACACACACACACACACACACACACACACACACACACACACACACACACACACACACACACACACACACACACACACAAAGTACTTTGCATTAAAACTACTCTTAAAAAGTACAATTTATCCAAAACCTTGATTTGATTTGATGTATTTTATTTTTGTACATGTAAAAAAGAAACAACACTTCATGAGAAGTTTAAGAAAACAAAACAAAACAAGGAATTTCATCCTTCAAAACTTGATAAATTGATTTATATGTGACAAAAAAGGAGTAGGAAGAAGTGTAAGCTTAAATAGGAAGAAGTGTAAACTTAAACCTTACTCTAGCAAATGTAACTGAGTACTACCCACCTCTGGTTATGTGTGTTGTATAGAGTATGGAAAGCACATTTTCTCTCTGCTGTTACTTCACTAACTGTAATGTCGGACTTACACCACAGGCTCAAACTCAGAGAGAGGCAGGGGAAAGCAGCAGCAGCAGTAGCACTGTAGTGAAGGTAGGTTAATATGTTGTAAATGGTTAGGTGATTTTGGTTTGTTTATAAGGAAAGGAAGGAATGAACATGATCTATTTTCATATTTCATAGGAGAAATATGTGGAGACAGGTCCAAGTGAAGAGGTGCAGGCAGGAACCCAACCATGTTAGCCCAAAAGTGATTGTAGAACAGCATCTCAGCAACAAAACCTTCAGATCAAGAGAAGTGGTACTGTGAGTTTCCTTGGCTCCATTATAAACAAGGAGTCAATGGAATCCTATGTTTTTTCTGTGCCCAAGCTTTTGAAAATGAAAAATCAAGCCTGGCCAAGAATGCAGATCCAGCATTTTCCCAAAACGGGCAAAAAAAAAGTTAAAAAGTGTCTAAAAAAGTAAATGCATATTAAAATCGTTTGATCGTTCGCATTCACACACACACATAGTCTTACAAAGCCACACTGCACATCCACGCTACAGCTACACGCACAAATTTACCCATCCTACTTGTGTCCCCCCCACCTCTGAAACTAAAGTTTCGCCCTTGGAGTATCGCCATTTAGCTAGAAAATATCGAGATATGACTTTTGGTCCATATCGCCCAGCCCTAATTGGCAGGTATGTCCTTCCACGATCCACCAAAGGAATCAATGTATCTCACAAGTGGGATTTTGGTCTTTATAAGTGAAGTCCATGACAACTGCATTTTTATGCATCTCTTTAGATACAATCATATGTATGCACTGGTGTGTTTTTTTTTGTGTGTGTGAGAGCTGCAATGGACGCTATGGTGTCAAAATTCTAGCAGTCACTTAGTTACTTAGCACGTAACATGATTAGTCTTATTTAAATTAATAAATTAGTATCACTAGCAGACCCTTGATCTGGGTTCTCCTAGAAGGCTGGGGGGGTGAAGCTTAGCGGCACAGCCAGAAGCAACTACCTTTGCCTCCTGGTTGAATGCTGCAAGCCAGGGCTAACCTGAGGGCAACTGTGGCTAATGGGTGGCTACCTGGTGCAGCAAGCAGCCATTTGCCCATTTTTGGATTAACCACAGTTGAACCAAACCATCTTCTGTTAACGTGTTGTCATGCAGAGACCCCCGAAATTGGACTTTGAACCAAATCTTCCGAAAATCTGTCCGGCGCTTTTTATACATTCTGTGGGCTCATCAATTCCAACATTGACCATCATTATTGATTTATTACAGCGCTGTAAATCATTGCCGAGTTGTCATGAGAGATGACCGTGACGGGAATCCAAAGCTATTTTGAGCAGGCACGGGAGAATGGGATAACTAGACACTTCCTGAAAATATTAAATCTTTCTTCAAATGAAAATTAAACTGATATTCTAACATTAAATAAAACAAATAAAAACGTAATTTGTGTTGCTTTAAATAATTACTATCTAAATCTCAGGTTTTCGGCGTGTTCTCATTTCAGAAGTTCATAACTAAAAACATATGCGTATGGTAAACCCTTTAGATCACCTGTGTTTATGAAATTGTGCAGGACTAGAGAAAACTACACTGTAAACCATTCACCTGCCACTTTAATAAAGCAACATATTACACACAAAACAAATACAATGATTACGCCAAACACAACTATAAATACGTCTTTGTAATTCAGTCACGATTTTTCCCTTTAAAGCCAGCCTCAGGTCACCTTCATACATGCTACGTAGCAGTCCCTGTGCCCATGTCTAACCCCACCTCCAGAATTTGCTTTTAATAATGTATAAAAGAGAACACAGACTTTGCATGTACTGTCAGTACGAAGACATGATCCCTGACATCAGGAGCCTGCTCAGGGCTCACACTGAATGATAATGGCCTCCTACGTTTCTGATAAATTATTCAATTTGAATTGTTTTGCAAACAAACACAATGAAATCTGGTGTGAAAGTGGGAGTGTTATCAATATTTGATTAAACTGTAGTCAACAATATACCCTCTGGTCAGTTTGTAGTGTATAATTAATAGAACTGTGATAGAAGTAACAATATATATAAACACAATCACTGCTATCGTATCGGTACAGGTTTTAATAACACTAACTAACAGTTAGTGAAGGCTAGGAACTCATAGGACTATAGCGCATGTTGGAAAACATGATGGTGTTAAATGATCTAAAATCTCTGTTCTTCTGTTGTCTCATTTTTATCCCTCCATTCTGGGGCCTTTCTGATTGATTGAATATCAGTGTTGGACTAGACTTGTAGCGATGGGCTCATTAATATTTGATTTCCTCTTTACACCCCCTCCTCACCCTTTCTTTTGCTCTCTTTCCTCTGTCTAAGGTGTCAGAGTGAGAGAATGGTAAGCCAGCACAGTCAATATCAAGTGGCTGATTGGGGCTGTCAGTGTGCACCCTGGTGCACCTTAGTCTGCCAGATGTGCTTGTCCATTGGTGTCAGCGGGAGGATTTGTCTCCTGGGTTAGCGAGGGTTTGTCGAGGTGGACAGACGGAGGAGATTGCCGAGCAGAGAGTTGTCCTTCGCTGGGGCCTGCCAGTCACTATGTCTTTTTCTTCATTCATCACTGCCAGTACACTGCTGATGCTAGTGTCTAATGACTATACCTTTCCCAACGGAGCCATCTTCCATACTACATGTTCCACCTGAAATAAATACCCTGCAGCCTCCCGTGCCTTTGATTGGCATTATTCAATTAGTTATTTTGTAATGATACCGCAAACATTAGATATGTTTGCCACAGACAGCATTGTTCATCCCTTGCGGATATATCCCCAAGGAGCACTCTGGTCGATAAAAGCAAACAGCTCTGGAATTAAAGATTTTCTTTCCCTAGACCTTTTTTTTTTCCTTCTTTGCTATTGATTGTGTCTGTTGCAGAATGCTATTCAAATGCAGCACTGTGTGAGAGACATAAATAAAAAGGTATAATGCGGAGGGATGTGAAGGTTGGAGCCTTGAATTTTTTCATCCCTCCTTTGTCCTGTAACTCAGCTTTTCCTCTGAGTAATGAATATAAGCTGCTCTGTTATGAGGCATTCTAGGGGCACCTTTTTACATTTGGTTGTGTGTTTCAGACCTTGGAGAGCTCATTTAGACCCTACTTTAGCACCACTCACAAGCAGCGAGGTGGCGCTTGTTGCTATGGAGGATACAAGTGAGGTGGTGGTGCAAACAGGATAGAAAGAGCAAATATATATATGTGTGTGTGTGTGTGTGCGCGTTACTGAATCTGTCTGGGTGCTGATATATGCTTTATGCTCTATGTGTTAAATCATCCCAGCTCCAAGGTTTGTGTGTGTGTGTGTGTGTGTGTGTGTGTGTGTTCTGAGGCAGCCAGCAGAGCTGGGGGAACATCTGCACGCAGTGGCACAGGCCTTCTGCCTTTACACACGGCTCCTGCCGAGCAACGCTTCACGGCCTAGCAGGCTGTGACCTCCCAGAGGCTCCAGGGGAGCTCTTCCTCTTAAAAGCCAGCTGTGCCTCATACTTTCTGCCCGCCAAATATTCCACAGTCCAGCTGTTCACCTGAGAAGCATGGTACACAACCCTCTCACTTCCTTCTTTCATATTTTTGGAGAGCCATTGTGCGGGTTTAGGAGAGCGCGGCGTAAAACACCTGTGATTCCTTTGCCGTTGCTGCCAACAGCAAAGGCCTCTTACTTTGTGTTGGAAGTGGTACCGTTGAGTTTTCAGGCATAATTACGTGACAAGTTAATAAATGCAAACTTGTTTTACAAATCTTTTGATCAACCACAAGATGCTCTGATTACTCACGTGTGCTTCGCGGTATTCTAGCGTGACCTCAGCTTCGTTTTTAGATGTGAAATCACTCTACCCATCAACCAAACATCTTTTTGGTCCATTTTCCATTTTCCGTCCTGTTTTTCTTCCGGTGACTTTTAAGTGTCACTCTCTTTGAGATGCAAATATGAATAGATTAGCTCTAAAAGGCATCCCATTTTCTTAATTAGATAAATGTGTTTGTGCATGTGATGATGATATTAGGTTGGTAAATTGGATAATGAGCAGTGGCTATTAGAGCATGCAATGTAAAACTTTGGTTTACTTCTAGAGCAACATTGAAGAAAAATCTTAGAATAATAACATTTTCCCGACCAGCAATTTATATTTCCACAAGTTTCCTTTTCCAAATTATAACTGTTGAAACGATTTTGCACAAATCTTATTTGTGACTTCAGTGTGTGTGCATCAAGCATCAGAGAGTGGAACTAATTATCAAGATTGATTTTTGTGTTTCAAGCGGTGGATTGCATGATATGGTCATTTGTGAACATGTTCTGGTACCTCACACTCCATCAAGGCTAATCATGTTCACCGCTGTGGGGATACGAGCCCATGTGGTTCAGACATGTTTCGCTCATAAAATAGTTGTAACATGGATTAAGCCAACGCAGTAGAATAAAGCACTCTTTATACTTTTAATGACATGATAATTAACAACTGACTGCAGCAATGAGACAGAGGATGCGTGTCATCTTTACCTGTCATCTTGAGATGGTGTGAGAATTGGATCCTGCAGTAATCCACACAAGTAAGACTGTTGCTATTTTCAGCCTTTCTGCTCTCATCCTTACATTACTCTCATCCTTAAAGTTCACTGTCATTGACTAGTGGAGCGGCCATTCAAAACGGCAGCTGGACCACATTCAGCTCAGTGAACTCAGTACAGGAAATACATTTGCTTTATCATTATGAGTGTAACAAATACTTACAGGTTGCTGTTTATAAAACCACATTAATACTGTAATTCCTATATCGAGTTATTGAGGAGCGAGTACAACTTAACCTCCTCCTTCTGATGTTCACCTCTGAATACCACCGGGTCAGTCTTCAGTGGGATTGTTTCAGGACCAGAGCAATTGCGAGCATTTCCTGCTTGGCTGGAATAATACGATCACAAATTTTTCTATGTGATTGGAGACTCCCGTAATGATCTGTTTGTTTAAAGTTCTCACCATGTCTTGTTCTGTCTGCAAGACATCTTAAAGACATATTAGACATATTAAAAGACTCAATGGTGTCAAAGAAAATTAGCTTTTCAACTAGTAAACTGTACCTGTCCTCTAACTTGCTTCAAATCCTTTCTAAAACCATCTGAAGCGGTGGAGCTGATTAGCAACACTTCTGCAACTGGTGGGACCCAGTAGTCAGATTTATAACTAGATGCTGGGTTGGGGTGTGGTGGATAAAGCAGGTGTTAAGATTTTTTTAAGCTTGGCAGTAGTTCATTAGTTATCTAGGCAGAGTTAGGCACCATTCTGCTCCTTTAAATAGACCAGTGAAGTGGTGGGTGTAATTGGAGTAAATGTGAGCGCAAACTGTTGCTTGATTTGTCTGGCTGACGTAGCTTGCAGGCATTGCTAGATTTGTGAAGGAAAGTCAGGATTTAATAATAGTGTGAAAACTTAATTTTATGAAGAGATGCAGAAGGCAACAGTTCAAACAAACTGAAGAATAATCCCATACACACGTGCTTTCTGTTCAAACAAGATACAAAGTCTGAAATACTGGGATTTTTCCATCCTAAAGCTGTTCATTTTTTTTAAGGACCTAGCATTAAACAGTGATTGTCTCAGACAATCCCTGACTAAATCCATTGGAGAGATGCCAGAACAGCGAGCAAGAGCACCCACTTTCCCCGGCCAACGCCGGAGCTGGCTGTCAGCCGTGTCACATAATGTTACATGTTTTACGGTTGCATTATCAATATTACCACATAATATACTTGTATTGAGTATGTATAAACATCTGCATTCAGTCTGGATCTAGAGTGGTGTAAATGTTGTAGCCATATCATCTGAGCTTAACTCCAGAGTAAGATTGTGTAGTTTTATGGAATCCTTCTGTTATCATTCCTTTTCAAATAAAAAAGAAAATTACCTTCTTTGGAGGAAAAAGAAATAAAAGGACTCTGAAAGGGGAGAATGTTGGGTTATTGAGAGAAAAATACATTAAAAACACAGGAGTACAAGAATCTATACACAGCATATTTTTTCTCCTTTTAGTGGTTTATACAGCCGTTATAATCCCAGGTCTGGTCCTTAATACATTCCCTGTTAAAATCAGAAAATAAGAAAGTGATGAAGCAGGCTTGAGGTTCGTAAGACAGGGGTTACTGCTCAGCTGAACTCTTTACAAAAGAAAGTATGAACGGCCAGTGAAAGAGTTGGTGTGAGATGAACCCTCACAGTTATCTATGAGATGGGAAGTCAAAGTTGTTAAGCCTCGCAATGACTGATGACTACCACGCCACTGATGTATAGATTGCCCCAATCCCTATCTTATAATTTACGAGCAGGCTTGTTTAATTTGTCTGTGGCTTAATGTGGCCCATATATGGGTCGCATCTGACAATTAATGACCTATACTCTGCAGCAGCAGTCGCTGAATGAAACTAACATGTCCTTTGGCACAGACACCTTCACTTTCATCTGTCCACCCTACATGACCTGACAATTAAGCTAATAAATGAAAATGGCCCTCTCCCAATGCAATTTTAATGAGCACCATGTTGGGCAGAGGACCCTGTTCATGAGGAATTGTTAATAGGCCTCTGAATCACAGTACCGAGGAAGAAAACTGGTAAATGCACTTGAGGTTCAGACTCATCATAATTGGGTTCAGAGTAGAACTAAGTTTAATTGTGGTTTTTTACTATGTCAAAGATTTGCAGTGAATTTCAACAGCTTTCAAACTTTTTTCCAAGTCAGTCAGTTCATGCCTCAGTGATGTACGAGCACATGAACAGGTGTCTTTCAGGGTCTCGGCTTTTGAAACTGACTTGCATCCTGACATACAGTATCAGTCAGATTCAGGTATGAAATTTAAGACATGCTTTTATCTTGAGAAGTGAACTGTTTTTGCAAAGCTCAGTAAATAACTCAGCATTGATTCATTTAAATAATCCCTTTCCCAATTGTTTGCACTCTGAGAGAGTAACTTGCATATATACATGTGCAACAGGGTCTTTAGTTTACCTCTGCACTTGGATGATGATACAGAAAGAAATGTATTATATATTTTTAATCAAAACATAGTTTGTGCCAAGCACTCAGGAACAATGAATCTGTCCCATAGTGATTTAAATATTGTGATTTCTGATAATGTGTTTAAAATCGTGTCTAATTTGTAATTACTTCAGTTGCAACATTCACCAGCAAATAATGGTAATATATCCAGAGCCTCAAGTGTTTACAGTTATTTTCAATGACCAAAACACTTTTTTGAAACCTTCTATCCTTGATTTCAAACTTGTAAACAGAAAAATTCTCAAACTATACATGTGAAACCCCTGACACTTCTCAGCAGAATCAAAACGATTGCTTTGCAATAGTTACCGCTCCTCAGAACAAAACAGTGTTTTCGTGTCGTGCAATAAGCAGTAAAAATACGACCACTTCTGAACAGTCATTATGCACTACACACACCAAAAAAATAATAAATATTGAAAACACATCGTTCAATGCTCATAGCTCACAGAGAAATGTTTACTGGTTACACTTTTGAATCACCTAAAATAGAGAAGAAAATAAGGCTTTCATAACTCAGCATCTATTGTGCATAAAATCTATAACACAAAGATATTTGGAGAAAACATTTCAGTACAATTCAAAGTCCACAGCCTACAATGTACTGTAAATGAAGCAGAAAACAACCAAAGACCAAAAACAGAAGACTTGACAATGACGAGAGATCTGTCATTGATCTTTGTCATTTCAGCTGGGTCAGTGTTAACCTTTTTGCTGCTGGTGGTTACCGTTGTGCTTTACAATTGCATAAAAGTGCAAAACGTTTTGAAATGTTTAACTTTGTGAAATTTTGAAGGGGATTAGTTATGTTAACAAGCGACTGAGCACCTTGTTTGGACAGGGGGTTTTAGCGTTTAGGGACAGAGAAAGACTGTGACCTACAATAGTCCAATATCCACAGCGATAATCTGCATCCAATAAAAGTACAATTGCCTACATGTGTGAGAGGCAAAATATTACTGGAGCAATCTGCAAAAATCGAATTTTCAACCTGCTTTCAGTCACGCGTGCATGCCCAGTGAGCATGGATGGCTGAGTTATACATGTATATCGGGGGCAATGAACAATATTTTCAAATGGTGAGTGGAAACACTAATGTGTCACGATATGTCCATGTACACGATATATATCTCGATATTTTGCCTTAGCCTTGAATTAACACTTTGATGCCTACAATCACACCAGTATGATGATTCTATATGTCTACATTAAAACATTCTTGTTCATACTGCATTAATATATGCTAATTTTAAACTTTCATGCAAAAAGGGGGAATACTGTAAGTCAAATTTACCAAAACTGTATTTATTAAACTGTTAAGCAGTGAGTGGCACAAACATAAAAAGTGTCATTTCAAAACAGAAAGTGCACGTTGCATCTTTCTGACTCCCCGTCTGAAGAACATCTGCTAAGAACATGTTCTGGTCCCGGTTTTACCAGGATGAGCTGCTCTGAGCAGGAGGCCCTTTAGAGCACCTTTATATTAACACTATTGTAGGTGTAGGGACTGCAATGTTTCATCCTCTCCTCCCTTACTTTGCATCACTTTCACTTACCTTTAGAAATATGACGTCATATAGTCTTGTTTGACTTTGTTTCGATGATAGTGATCGATTTCATGTGGCCATATTTAAGCAACACTAGGTGACGTTTTTCAGCTCTGGAAGAGAAAGGCTCGGCGGCGCGCTGCGAGCGGACGAATGTCGCACTAAGCGGCAGTTGGAGCTGCATCAGCACGGCGTGCGAGGAGAAAACATCCCCTCCCGTCTTTACTAAACTGTCCCAGTTTGCTTTGAAAAGAGTCCGTTGTGCATAGCAACCGCGCAAATGAGCTCACAGCGCAAACAGGCCGAGTTTGGGGAAGTTAGGTGGAACTCACCGGCGGTCCCCGACAGCAGCGCCGACAACAGCTGCCGCTACCTTTCTGCTGGTCGTATGTAGGGGTGGGTATTGGGAAGGACCTCACGATACGATACGCATCACGATACTTGAGCCACGATACGATACACATTGCGATATCCCGATTATGCGATATCCCGATTATTATATTCTACATAGTTCACCGAAAAATTTAAAAATGCATTACATATCTTAAAATCCAAGTTGTATATATGTACATCAGATGATAGTGATGGATCTTAAAATCTGAGTTGCACGTTCAGATTATAGTGACAATTCATGGGACAAACTGAGTCAAAACAATGTTTTATTATAACTATACAAGCTAAAGTTACAACTTATTTGTATATGTTTTTCATATTATTTACATCATATGAAATTAACATTAAATTTAGTATGAGGTTGCTTTAATTATGTGGCAAATGATAATAAACACAAGAAAGATGGGTACTAAAACCAAGGACAGGCACAGTGATCAGTCAGTATAGATATAAATCCATAAATAAATAAACCTCTGTCCATTATTTTTCATTTTTTAAGGACAGGCAATTGTGTTATATAAAAAATAAATTATAAAATGAAATAAAACATGAAATAAAACCTGAGCTCAGTGCAGGGCCCTCCCAGGGTTGGTAGAGAGTGGAAATGCCCAGGACTGTCACTTAGGTAGGAGCACTGGGTGATATAATGGGAAAGAAATTGGGGATAAAAAAAAAAAAAAAAAAAAAAAAAAAAATCGATATTCAAATGTTTAATATCGATATTGAATCAGCTGGAAAAGTATCGCGATATATTGCCATATCGATATTTTTGCCCACCCCTAGTCGTGTGACGATGCAGCACGTGACTGACATATGTAACTGGGTGCGCTTGTTTTATGTCTCTGAGAAGGAGAGACGAGACGAGAGAGTGAGAAAAGCCTGTAATTTAATGCCCGCGGCTAAAAGCAAAGGCGTGACAATGTATACTAGAATATTCACAATATAGTCATTTTGTACATCGCACAGAGTAGAAGCCGCAATACATCGAGTATACTCGATATATCGCCCAGCCCTACGTTTACGTGCTCTAAACATAATCAAGGGAATAACAAGAATTCAACCATAATCAAGATACCGGTGTGAGTTTTAACAGTTCTGTTCAAAGTAATTGTCTCTGGTCACGTCAGTATAAGGCCTGATGAGTGACGGTTCACACAAGCCGGAAATTGTGAAAGAAGAAGCTCAAGAGATAAACCATGATTTTCTAGGTTGATTGCTCAATCCCCAACTGTTCTCTACATATTGAACTGACTCTGAAAACCAATTTATGGCCAGACCAACATCCTGCTTTACAGCATGGCAGCTTTTGGTGTGCAAGTGTGCACAAAGAATCCAAGGAAAGCACTGTTTACTGATGATGGTGTTTTTAAATTGTCTGGCATTATACTGAGAGGTGTTATATCATCATGAATTCTGTTCCAGCGAAATACCCTGCAGTGTTCATTTGAAAGCAAAATGGCCCACACCAATATGAGAGTATTTATACTGGTTTTCTAAGAGGTAATGTATATTTTCCACAAAAATCGTAATATCCCTGTCACAGTTAACTGGCAACTTTGAATTGTTGCTCACTTGGAAATTGGCGAGGCTGCCATTGTATGTAAAGGCTCACTAATAGACCCCAGTGGGGCATCATTCCTATTCCACTCATGATGAAGACATCCTCTCTCTCTCTTTCCTTTTCCCTCTTCCTTTCTTTCACTTTTTCCCCCTCCCTATCTCACTGTCTCTTTCTCAGATTTCATATTTTTCTCTGAGCTCTCCTCTGCTCTGCCCGTGGGCCTGTGAAATGTCTCTGTCTGAGGAGAAGGCCCCCATGTCCCTCTGGAAGCCATTAGAGAACCTTTATGAATATGTGCTGAAAGGACGCTTTTTTCCAGGGGTGGGGACTGAGTGGGTGGGTTGTTCAGATGGGTTTATATGGAATGCTATCATTTGCCTTGGATGCTCTTGCGAACCACCCATGAATGTTAGATTTCTGTGCGGTGCTTTGGAGCACTGTTTTATTTATTCTATGCCACTCCTGTTTTGAGTTGCTGGTGGGGTTGACTGTATTTTAGTGAAGTGCCTGCATATTTTTTTTTTCCTTTCGCATATGTACACCTAAATTTCTACAAAATAAATGCTATCGACTTCCACCAACAATGTTTTTTCCCCTCTTTCTTTCCTTATTCACCTGTGTTTTATATTATATTTTTGTTTGGGGTTGGGTGGGTGGCGGTGTAGTAGTAAAAGTAGCTAGAGGCAAAACCAGGGTGAGTGCATGGTGCTGGTAATAGGTCCTCAATATACTGTAAGTGGATTTTTGAATGAAGGGAGGATGCAACAAGGTTCAATTTTTGCAGTTTTTATGCATTCTGTCCCCATGAAATAAACATCACATATTTTAAAAGCTTGTATGTAAAATTGATACATGGTTAAATATTCAAGATGTTCTTGACTAGATAGTAGGCTGCATGTACTAAGTGCACCACTTTACTTGTGGCATCTACCCCGACATCTAAATCTGGTTGGACTATGTAGTAGCGTTGGTAAGCCTGTGGCGGATTGTGTCGGTAAATAAACAGCAGCACTTTTAGTTAGATCAGTATACAGTTGTTATTTTCCGACTTTGTTGATATAAACATCTCCTTATGTGTCACTGTGATTGCAAGCTTAAAAATCAGAGAATGAAATAAGGAAGGTCGGGGCCCCGGGGGTTGCCTTCTGCTTTTTTACGCTAATTAAATGTGGAGAGGGCAACCGTTTTGAGTGCCGCCTGATGGTTTGGACTGCAGGCCCGCCTGGGTCAGCAGACAGCTCCAGTCCTCATGAATCATGCTGCTGGGAATGGGAGCCCATACAAGGTCCACAGAAGGGGGGCAAAGCATTGTTACAAAGGCCTCATCCACAACACAGAGGTGCTTTAGAGGTCCTCCTGGCTCAAACGATCAATCACACGCCATGTAATTACTACTGCAATTACACCAGGGGAGTCGTGGCACTGAGCTGTCCACACCTTACAACACAAACCCCTTCCTTCAATTCCTCTCTCCATCTCTTTTTCCAACTCTGACTTTCTTCTCTGTTCCCTCCCAGCACCTTAATCATCATCAGCACGTTTCCCTGTTTTAACCTTACCGGTTCCGATTTCTTGCTTTTCTCGTCTGTTTGCCCTCCATTTTGAACTCAGTGGCAGCACTTAGCGTTGCTGAGCAAAAAGTTTGCTCACAAAATACATCACAACTTTCTGCAGACAGTATGGAGAGGTATGGTAAGAATGGATGGGAGGTGGCCGGGATGGTGTCTGTAGAGGAAGAGAGAGTATGTAGGGCACAGTGTGAGGATAAAGTAATGATTTCTCCTTCACACCTCCCTTGCTAATTAGTGCGGGCTGCCTGCTGCCTTGAAGGGGGCGGTGTCTAGGGAGCCCTGTTATTTGTCTTGCAGAATTACTGACAAAGAAGTCACGTCGGCCCTTAATCCCACAGACACTGGACAGAATTCAGCACCTACCTGACTGTAGCCACGTGTCAATTTGACTTAATGATTGCAATAATGTTTTTTAGCCTCCACTCCTCTCTGCAACCACGCAACAGGAAAGAAGCATACGCTGCAGCCCACTTTGCTTCCCCTAGGAGCCTCTCAGTGTAGGCTGTTTGCGTGTCTCCATGTTGGAGCGTCCTCCACACAGATGCGCCCTCCGTATTCCCCCATCATCTCTCATTTGTCCCTTTAGTATCTCCCCCTACTTCCTCATAACTGTTGTTTCTCCACCCCCATACATTAGGAGCACCGTCAGCACAGCGGTGACATCACTTAGCCCTCTGTCAAGCTGTAGAACTGGGAGCATCATAATATAAAAGGCATTGCAGGCAGAGTGAAAGCAAAACTCAGATTTTACTTTCGACCACCTTTAGTTTGAGGAATGGCACATATTTGCTGTGACATTGCTTCGATGAGCTTATGGAATAATACAGTATTTATTTATGTCCAAAGATGCTTTAATTTTAGAATCTTGTAGTGATGATGGTAGAGTCGGAGTCCTGCGCATCCAAAAGATTCTCAGTAGGATTAAGGTCTAGCCTCAGGATCTAGTGAATCCTGGTATTACCGTCATACAGTATACGCCCATGCCACCACTTTACACCGTCATCACAGGCTTGTGGTGACAGTGTTAAGGGGTTTTCTCAAGGTTAAACAACCATTTTATCCCAGTACCTTGACTTTTCTTCATTGTGTATTAGTGAAAATGCTGGTTCACTGTTTAAGATTCACTGTGTTCGACAATTGATTTCCTTTGTTTTTATTTTGCAAAATGCATACATGATCTCCAATAACATTCAAGTATGGGGAAAATGTTTGTCCTCATACATTATGTTTCACAACAATCCTTTCAGGTTGTAATAATGTGCTGGATAGTTCTCAAACAAATTACATGAGGTTCAGCAATGTTCTTTCATGTAGACCAATAATTTAACCCTTTTGAAATAGATATCATTTTCAGAAAAGTCGCATTTCCATTGCCCCTAGTTTTGCGCAAAAACCATATATCGAAAAAGAAATCCTGTAATGGAAACGGCTCTAATTCGGAAAATAAAAACAACTATCAAATGTGGCAAAAACCTGCAATTCGGTAATCCACTTGCTAAAGTGTAATGGAAACACTTTTTGCACAGTTCCACGTCTCTGGCAGCACTGGATGCAACATAAGACGGTCAATCTAAAGTAATCAAAGTCTAGTTTGCAGCTGTTTTGGGCCTCATTGATATGCTGTAGTTGTGCTAACACACTACTTAATCATTATGCATTATACAAGGGCTTTGCCTCTGAATAATCATCTGTATGATCATGCACTGCATTCATCATCTGACTATTTTCTCAACACCTGTAGCGGCGATCACAATCATTTGTAAAAAAAACTAAAGATGTTTTTGTCAATCTGCTTCAATGTTGAGATTTTCTTTTTTGTTGTTTTGAACAGAAGTCTCACAGGATATGCAGAGAGTTATGATAATTATGTTCATTCAAAAAAACACAGCTCAAGGGAAACACTGAGCCCATGCAGGGCTACCTTATTTGCAGATTCAGAGGTTTGTTTTTCTTTTGCGTAAAATTGTAATGGAAATGCAACGACAGAAAGTGTAACCCATTAATTTAGCACCTAGATGGTCTGTCTGAATGATGTTCAACTCACTAAAGTGAGCATAGCTTACAACTCATTTTACGACTACATTTTTACAAGGGGTGGGTCTTAGCTTTTTGTTAATTTAACAAATAGCGAATGCCATTTTTCCTTTTGGCCACGCTGTGGGAGTGAATAATATTTCCAGTTTACACTATGCTTCAGAAGCCAATAAGATCAAGGCCAATTAGGTATATATATATATATATATATATATATATATATATATATATATATATATATATATATATATATATATATATATATATATATATATATATATATATATATATATATATACGTGTGTGTGTGTGTGTGTGTGTGTGTGTGTGTGTGTGTGTGTGTGTGTGTGTGTGTTGCAAAAAGGGATAGTGTTCATCCAATATCCTGATATCGGATCGGATTAACATTTAGCCTGGGGTAGATCTTATCACCATCACAGCCGTATCTGAAAAGCATGCCATGGCAAGACAATGAAAGCCAGTCATCAATGTCAGCCAGAGAAAAGGGAATGATTAAAAGAAAAAGAAAATGAAAACTATTATGACTTTAAAAGTACTCCTTAGTAATGATGTCCACTTTCTTGTGTTAAATTCCTACTGGGATAATAAGATATTTAAAACATGTCGCTGCTGTTCTGTTGCATCACCACATAGTAAAATTACTATTGTTAGTAAAATATATATTGTTTAAAGAAGCTTAAAATTTAGTTTGGGATGGCAGAAACAAGTTCTTGCAAGTCGTGTGTTTCAATATTTGATTTGACTTGTATGTGTTTAAAACCAAACTTAAAACGTGTGTTCAGTAAAGCCTCTAGTTAGTGTAAACTCCAGTGTGTTAGGGCCAGTAATCATAGCTGCAGCTATAGGACAAGACTAAATCAGTTCGTATTGAACTATATTCATTGTAGATATGCTGCTATAGGCTTATGTTGCAGGGGGACATCAACATGATCCACTGAGCGGTGTCTCTCTCCTCTTATTCTCTTTCCTTTCTTCAACCCATAGTTATTAATTAGAAGTATCTCATCACCATAATTGTTCCCACTGCTTGCTTCCACCTGTCCGTATGGATGTCTGGTAGATGCCTGCTGACATCCTGGCCTGCGGTCCTGCCCTCTGACCACCCCTGTGTCTGCTGCCTAAATCTGCTGGTGTAGTTATCCCTGTAGTGCACCAACTCACCATTGTGTCCGTGTCTGTCCTCTCTCTGTTCTTAATTCTCTCTGTCTGATCTCTCTTTTCCTGCTCTGTCCAGCTGGCCTTCAGCAGGAGGGTCCCTCCTTATGATCCAGGTCCTGGTCCAGGTTTCTTTCCTCCTAAAGTGAAGTTTTTCCTTTGCCACTGTTTGGCTTCAGGGATTTCTCCAACTAGGGGAGTTTTTACTTGCCATTGTTCATGTAATAATTGCTCGAACGTCATGTTCTGGGTCTTTAGAAAGTGCAGAGAGACAACTTCTGTTGTAATAGATGATATATAAATAAAATCGAATAGAATTGAATGTGACTGGTGGCACACTGTATCTGCATATTGCAAAACACTGTGCTACATCAGTGCATCCGTCTTGATTGTTTTAATTCTCAGAGTAACAGTTCCCTAAGCCATTGGATGAGATTTTCCCAGAGTTTCTAAAGGATCTCTAAAGATGCCCTGGTTGACATGCCTGAAATTAACACATGGACCTTCGGGATGCTGGTGAACATGGGTGATGAGTCCCACCTTTTAAGACATAGGAATGAAGGCTGTGTGGAAAGCATGAGAGTATCACACTGCTTACCCTGTGAATTGATATGCCACCGTACAGAAAGGTGTTAAGAACGATCGTCAGGATGAATAATGTTCAAACTGTAGCACTGTGCCCGAGATTTTTTATACCGATTGCGGCTTTAATCCCCTTTCCTACTTTTTTGAACTTTGAGAAATGACTATGACTGGGTTTCTCAAAGGTACTAACTGAAATGTGCTTCAGTAGTACAGGGTGCTGTGTGAACAGAATTTCAAGGCATAACCACAGTGAAGACAACCACTATACAAGAGCTTCAAGGTCCACTTGAACACTTTGAAGATGAGTGTTCATTTCTCCTAGGAAAGGATGGTGTGCTTCCTTTAGATGAAGGGACAGAGTATACCAAGTGGAGGAGTTCAAGTATAACACAGCATTGCTTGTAACATTTAAATAAAAAGGAACCATTGACCGAGATTGAGTGTAGTTGGGGTTCAGCTTCCTACACTAATGTGATCACTGTACTTTATCTTAATGGTGAAGAAGAAGTTGAGCCAGAACGTGTAGTAGTTAATTTTCCTGTCCCTACTCTAACTAAGGCCTATTAAACTTGAATTCTAAACAAAAGACTACAACCAATTAAAGCATTTTTCTCCTGGGTCAGTGAGAAATAGGGACATGTGGAAAAGCTTTGGAGTGTATAAAGAAGATTGAGTTGAAGTTATTTGGATATCTGATACCTCCTCTTTTGAAATTTCCATGGCGCAGCCATCAGGCTAAAGCTTGTGAATCAATCCAGGACTTATTGGAATGATGCTTTTCACTCAGCTGGTTTGGTAGCAGTAGGGGATTCCCCTGGTGTGGAGTCCTGGATGTATTTGATTCTCAATGGGGAACACAGAAATTCTGCAATGTTTTTCTCTAAGTTGCGGAAGTTTCTATTAGTTTTAGAGAAAGACAAATTCACATGTAAACCACACAGCATATGCTCCTTTGTAATGCAGAGGTAACAGAGTATTAATGCCCCTCTGCCAGAGCCATATAAAATGGATGACACAGGCCATGTGCTAAGAGGCTTTGCCAAAGCAGTGGCTTATTAGTCTCACAGGTGTTAATGTTCGCTCTGTCTGCCACCCTCACTGAGAAGGCTGGGCACCTCATTCACTTTCAACAACCAGGTGGCTGGCATGAAAGTCATCACTTCCACCCAGTTTAACAATTTTTTTAGATGATGTGAGAGATATTCCCATTCCAATAACAGGGGCTGATGAGACTCATCCCTGTGCCATGTTGAGTGATACTGGTTCTACGCAGTGATTGTGGACGGTAAGTCGTTATTGTCCCCCCCATTCTCCCCGCCACCCCCTGCCTTTTTTTTGTTTTGTTGTTTTTAATAATAGTAGCTCAGCAAATTGGGAGAAAAAAAGAGAACAGACGAGAGGAGGGCAGGAATAAGATGTGTTCCCGTGCCCATGGTAACAATAAAATGAATGATTCCTTGGAGATCATCTTCAACAAAGCAGAGACGGGCTGGGAGGATTTATGGTCACTGTTGGCTCAGCTGAGGTTTTGATTGGGGGCTTAAAAGGAATATAAACACATAATCTTCATTTTTCTCTGGTGGTACAACACATGCCCTACAACCAAAGCAGAGGGAAAACCATTGAACAGTTTGTGATTATTACGTCTTATTAGCCTCTGAAAATCTTTGATCAAAATACTAAACGTCTTTAGCTTTGATTTTTTTTTCCTTCCAATATCACTATATGCCTTTTCCATCACTCACTTTCTGGAAAAGTGTTTGTTTGTGGGTTTTTCCTTTATTGCTAGAAGATCCTTGTAAACACAATTCACAATGCCAGTACCATGTGGGTCGTAGCTTGTCTTGTGCGCATTATGCGTGATTTGGTGGGAAATTGAAAAACTCTGTTGAAGTGCAGAAGCTGCACACGATAAAGGCTTTCTGCAGGGGGACAATAGAGAAGAAAAAGAAAGATCGTCTTTCTCTATCAAGTCTCAGACCACTTCAGAAATAAGGGGAAAAAAAAAATCCTACTGCAACTGAAGGCCAAAATAATTGTATTGTGCTTGCATCATGAGAAAATGTAAGGTTTTCAGTGTTGTAATCTATAAACTCCAATAATAGGTTAAATAAATTAATAATAAAACAAAAGCTAGAGAGGAATGTATTTATCAGAGTCTATACAATACTAAAATTATCATCTTGAACATTTTGGATCATGGAAATATTATGGTCATTATTAAGTCGCTGCAGAAATAAGACTACATCAGTGTTAATTGACATATTATAATTCCACAAAGCACAAAACAGCACATTTAAGAGCAAATTGGTATGCATATTTGAATGCCACTGAGTCTCTCAGTGCTGCCAATGGATACGGAGTTTTAAGTGGAAAAGAATGAAATACCTACCGTGTCGTCGTGGAAATGTGGGTAGACTGAATTTCAGCTCAATCGAAGCTGTAATTAGTTGTAATTTACGGGGCGACTTCCCCCCAGCGACCCTGCTGTGCAGAATCCCCTGGCCACTTGGAAAGATCATGTTTTCTTGCACAGTGCATGGCACTCAAATGAACCACAACACTGCCATAATGGCTTGCTCCCCACTGATTTGCCCACCTTGTGTAAGGTAGTTGAAAGTCACTTCCTGTAATGCTCAGTGGAGCGTACATGCTGCTATTTCCATCTATTAAGATCTGAGGGTGGGTGCTCAAAGCCACCATGAACACATCAATAAAGGAAGCCGTCGAAATGACTGACAAAGTTGCTGGTAATGGGAAGATGTTTGCTTTGTGTGTCTGCACCATCAGTGTCTGGAACCACCAATGTGTTTTTAGATCTAATGATGCATTTGCATGTAATTCTGTGTGGTGGTTATTGTTCTGAAATCAGTCCAGATGCAATGTGAGTGCACCAATTTAGAGTCCAATGTTACGCAAGCAACTAATGGACTCCCTCTCAAGCAAAATGAAAATTGCATCCTAATGATCTGACTAAGCTTGATGGCTGAATCCAAATTGATTACTGAGCTAACATAAATGTAATATGGAATGAGCCTTTGAGAAGTGTGATCACTTTTTTATGTTGCCTGCTGACCTTATTTAATTCCTGATATATCTTTGCTCTACGGGCATGCCATCTTTACTGTTGTACTGATTAGGAAATATATTGATGTTCTCATAAAGACTCGTTCTTATACTCACGACATGCAAACAAAACATTAAAAAACATATGAATCTTTGAGTTTCCCTGTGGCTGATGTGCCTCAGCAATTAATTTTCTTATGGTAAACTCATAAAAATATACAAGTGACAACAGGAATCATTTAACTTCATGACATGTTTTGCAATCTATCAACTGAAATGAATAATCACTTTGAATATATAAAATAAGTAGCTAATGTTGAATGCAACTTAAATTAGCTATTTATAGTAGGGCTGAGATTAATTTAATACACTGATTAGCCAACATAATGACTGTTTAACCAACTTAATTCATTATGTGCACTACTCTTCTTGATAATTTAATCATTTTACGGGGACCTTGAACTTTCACTGTATGCCCGTCTGCTTTAACACACAGAAGATCAGAGTTTACCCCACAGGTAAACCATCTGTCACCAATTGTGTGAAGTTTAGGTTAATTTTGAACCAGGTTGTGGGGCATCATGATATTGTAACAACACTGACTCTCCGTCAAATCAGAGTCCAAACAAAAATGAAATTACATTATACCAGGAAATATAATTAAAGTGTTTAAAAAGAGTCACTCAACTGAATTTATGTAATAAGCTGTTAGGGTTTATCATCTGAATATGGTTCCAGTGTCAATTGGCAGAGATGTGATTTTCACCCAAGTGACTTATTGAAAACTATAATTATTAATGTGCTGAAAGAGGCTCTGAAAAATATTGTAGTATTGACAGTAATTCTTGCACTGGCACTTCTATTTAAAATGTTTAGCCAAAATGTTAGGGATTGACTCGAGTTTGATAAGAGTGCATACTGTGTTCCCCCATCTTGTTCCACAACCCTCCATGATAGGTGAAAATCTGCAATATAGCAAGACCATAGAAAAAGCACATTATAGTTTAAGCCTTAAAATACTCCTCCCAAGCGCTTTAAACACATTTAAACATGAAGCATACGCAGGGTAAAGTGATACAGGGAGAACTGAGGCCGAGTTAGGCGGGATGCTGTCTGCCTATCTGTTCTGCCCGAGGTTGCGTCATCCTACCAACAGCCAATCAGAGCCAGAGAGAATGAAAATCCCACTGTGTCCCACAATCCCAGCAGTAAAAACCCATAAAAAGATGATCTCTATGAACTGCTGATCTACTCGATACAGCAAGGGTTAATCAAAAGAGTAATAAATATATTAATGAAAAATATCTGGGATATTGCGGGACCTAAAAAGGTGAACCGCGATGTATCAGGGGATTACTGTATACTTTTCTCTTCTCTGTATATCTATTAGCTTAGCATAGTCTCAGCAAGTGGACTGCTACCGTAGCCTGGCTCAATCAGAACTTCAGCATCGTGGTATAAATGTGGAGTTTGCTATCAGATGCAGACAGAAACTGAACGTCTTTTCTGCAGTGAAAGAAACCAAGAGCATCATATTGACATAGCTGGAGAAGAAAACAGTGCATAAAACTTTGTGTCACAGCCTTTGACGAATGTTCAGCTATAATACTTCCTACATCCCAGGGTGACAAACTAAAATAAAAAAAACAAACTACCACACGCCATGTGGACATCAAGTGATTGTGATAGTCATCATAACATATCACACACAAAACCTGTTAGTCTTTATTTTATATTAAACTCTGCCTGTAGCAGCATTGTTACACCCATTTACTACACCTACATAGTGATGCTTCAACAAAGCATTGTTCCTTTCAAGTATCTGTTTATAAGATTATCGAGTCCTTTATTTACATAGTTCATTTTAAACGAGCTGAATACACGTTACAACATGCAAAGAAAAACAAGTTAATAGTAGGTTTTTTGTCACTTAGGCATCCACAGTGAAGAACAACAGGTTTTAACAACATCCTTGCTATTAGCGATTGCTAATTGACATAAACCAGAGGAACTTTGCCTCAAAGTCTGAGATACTTTTTAAACACTGAGGAAAGAGAGACTGTATATATCGTCTAAGGCAGTGCCCGTAAGTAAGGTCATTGTCATGATTTTAAATCTTAATTTGTGATGGTGGTTTTCTCTTTCATATATTCACCGTTGAAAATGGACTGTCACATTATGTATGTAATGATGAAAATGTGATAAAAATAGATCCCACTGTCGCAATTGATTGGGGTGGAGCCCAACATGTCAGACTGCAATTTAGGATTATTGTCATTAATCTGCTGATAATTGTTTCAAATGATGGATTCGGAAGATCAGAAAACAATGTCAGGTCTCAAAGTTTGCTTGGTTTAAACCTCTAAATGAATCATGAGCAAATGAGCAATTTCGGCCAAAGGCAAGACAAAAGACAAAGAAGTCCATCTGTTTTCAGAGCAATATACAATATTTTCAAAGATCATTATTTTTTTCTTTAAATATGCATTTAAATCTGACTTAGAAAAGTAGCAGCTAAAGTGGCCAGAAAAAGCAAAGTTAATATATTTCCTTCTGAATTTCGGAGGAATATAACAATATATAATAAAGTACAGGGACCTCTGTTTTGTAGTGTAGGTCTGAGCTTAATTAAATACAATTATACTGGTTTTCCTGTCAAAATGAAATTGCAACAAAGCGATTCATTTGCACTCTATAAGCAGGAACAGCGTATGAATGATAGCAGAACTGGTTTTCTGCTGCTACTGAATGATTCTGCTACCAATACTGTCCAAGTTCGTCCCCTGGTTACCACAAAAAGAGAACAGGACATGAAGAAGGCATTCGAGTGTGTGAGCACAGGCAGGAAAAGTACTATAAAAAGGGCCAGAATATTTTGATCGAAATGTCAAATGGGGTCTTCTGTCTTGTATAAAGAACAGACCCTTGGATATTGGAAAGCTGGCAGCGGGAGCAGGGCACAACAAGAACTCATCACCCCACCCCGCATCCTCTAGCTCACCCTTCTCAGCTTCCACTCTGCTCTCAACCCTTTAGAGCAGCTCACCTCTGTGAGAATGAATAATGAATGTGACTAGACACATGGGTCAGAGGTGACGTGTCTGTGAGGGAGCAAATTCCTCCTTGATTAGTACATAAAAAGCCAGGCCCATCTGCCTCTTCTCAGGGATTTGACAGGGGTCTGGCTTGGAATGCCAGGAGCCTAGGGAGAGCTGGGCAGAGACGAAGAGAGGGCGTCAGGAGGAGGGAGGCAGTCATCTGCATCTAGCAAGGAGAGACCCACAGTGACAGTACATACTTTATCATCGACTCACATCACGCAGACTCTGCAGCATCACAATGTGGAAAGCATCAACTTGCCTTTAGGCATACTCGTTTTAGTGCGGCGTATACAAATCAGGCTATCAACCATTAAATGGCAAGAACAGGATTAACTGTGTTGTGTTAACTCATTAAGCTTGAAAGCAGTGGAAATTGTTTTAGGCTATTGAGCTACAAGAATACATCTCTTTTATGAATTTGGACATTAATATTTGAACATATACATACCATTTCCATTCTAAAACTACAGATCTGAAATATATTGTAGCGACACAATGTAATTCCCTTCCACTGTTAAATTGCTGTAGGCTTAAAGAGAAGTATTTGCTCTGTTTCACTTTGCGGTCCCAAGTACAAGCCTGGTACATCCTTTCATTGAGTCACCTGCTCTTAACCTCAGTGTCTCAGTCTATATAGGGCAAAAAAAAGAGTTGACCGCCGACTGCCTTTGCTGCAGTTTTTTTTTTCTTCTTTTAAACTCTGTTTTTTTTTTTGGAAAGTTCAAGGCCATCTGCAACACCACTGAGACATCTTTGAATACAATGCCCTCCCATGGGGGAACTTATTGATTGTATTAGTCTTCACTAAAGGATTAACAGTGGGTGCTCTGCTGCAGAGATGTCCACTTATTTATACGGATAGTCGAGGGCGCTGGGAGTTAAATTACTATGCCGTCTCCAGAAATAAGGCCTGTAATATGTACCTACACTCTTATCATGGCCAAAGTAAACTCACTGAAAACATGGACCAGGTTCACCTTTAGTTGAAAGAAAGAACATACCTTTTGTCAGTGGCTATAATTAATATTCTAAATTGAATTGCAATAATCGACTAGGGGACTGGCCTTGTGCTCTGGAGGTAGGATGATTAAAATGTTAGGCTCCAATGAAGGGGTGATTGGGACCCTAGTGAATTAAGGATCGGATTTGATGGGAGACAATGCAGCCTCCATTTTTCATTAATTAGCCTCAGATCCATAAAACTCGTGAAAGACCTCAATTGTGTATTGCTCCAGTCTCTCAATTACATCTATTCATTAGCTGTGAATAGTGTCCGACAAAGCATTATAGCACATGCATATGAGAATAAAAGAGTGAATGAAAGAGTGCATCGACTACCTTAATACCGCTAGCTTCCATTATTAGATGGAGCTCATTTATTTAAAAAAAAAAAAACATCAGGGATTCTTTGTCAAATGTCAAAAGGATGGATGTCACGTGGCCAACAGCCTAAACAATGACCATTTATGTAGGAAGTCAAGTCATAATGACTCTCTATTATAAACCTCTGATCATATCCATGCAAGAGTGGCTCCACATACAATCATCAATATCAACGTTTGAGTCTGGGTGACCTAAACAATGATTTTCACTTTTTGTACAATTTCCATTAGGTATTCAGTATTCCAGTGGGTGACCTCCTTCTGCACACTGCACATGAACAACACTGCTGCCCGTAAACAACACCTTCTTTATGGCCCCCATATATTCTTTTCTTTAAATATTAAACTGTATTTTTAAGCCAGACAGAAAAGTGCATGCTCCTAAATCACTAGACCTCCGAGACTCAGACACTGCTCACCCATACTCCATATACCGGATACAGCTTTTATATGGATGGACCGAGTGCTTAAAACCTTGTTGTACCTGACTTGGATATAATTCTGCCAACAGGCAACAAAATTTGATTGGAATCTCATTGACATTTCTTTGCATGACTCCAGCTCAGAATGGGTTAGTTTTTTTGTCCTCACACAGCTAAAAAGACAACTGCGAGGATTTACTACATTTTGTTTTGATGTGTACATTTCTTTTAGGGGATTACAAAAACAAACAAAAAAAAATGTTCCCATATATCCTGTTTATAGCTACTTTCCCTCTGTTTCCCTGCATACGTGTGTGTGTGTGTGTGTGTGTGTGTGTGTGTGTGTGTGTGTGTGTGTGTGTGTGTGTGTGTGGCAGAGTGTGACTGCTGCATCTGGCTGTGTGTGCATACATTCACAGAGATAGAGAGAGGTGTAGTGACAGCATGAAAGAGGTGCATGGTTGTGTAATGAAACCCATAATTACGGGGTGAGAGATGGGTATTGTTTGCTCGATTGACAAGTTCCTTTCAGTCACAAGAGGAGTTTTCTGTCAAACGCCTGTTTTTCTTTGGCCCCCCCACCGCCACCGCCACCACCACCAACAAACAGAAAGCTGAGCACCTTCTGGTGCTGCATAAAAGGCATCACTCTCATGGATAGGGAGTGTTCTTTGCGATAATAGAGGATTTGCATTTAATTCTTGGATATGACAGGCTCTGTTATGGTACTGCAGAGCCCCGGGCCTAATTTACATTGCACCCTTATCGGGTGGCACAATTATTTGTTAAGGGACCAACATTGGCAGCGTATGACATTTATCTGCATGTGATATGGTCAGCCAGTGTACATGTGTATAAAGACAATAAAAACAGGCAGCTCATGTGTTGGGAGTAAAACTGTAAAGGTGCTCTTGTATGCGCCAACTCAGAAAATAAAATCTGTGTATTTTTTTTTCTTTTCATGTTTGATGAGCATAAGGAACTACCGGTATAAAAAAATATTTTTTTCCTGAAAAGACAAAATTGTGCTTAAAGGGGACCTATTATGAAAAACATGTTTTTTCTTGCTTTAACATATATAAAGTGGTCTCCCCTCAGCCTGCCAACTCAGAGAAGGAGGAAAGTAACCAAATTCTGCAGTGTCTGTACAGCCGCCCGGATGAGCCATCCAGTGTGATGTGGATCTACGATTCAGATTCTGCTCCCGTCGTTATGTAACGACTGGCGCGATTTACATAGGTCGGCCTCCGATGCGTGAAACCACGCTCACAACTAACTCCGCCGGCCGGAGCTTCCGCCATTTTTTCGTAGCGGTGTATCGCGTCATTCACGTCATCGCGTCAGGCAGCCAATCAGCACATGCCTCATTATCATAGCCTCTCCGCCCACTCAGAATCCCACATAGATAATGAGGTTAAGAAAATGGGATGATAAAGACATGGCTCAGAGGCTGAATTTCTAATTTATTTAGCAAAAACAATCAAAAGCTTGTTTTTAAGACATTCAAGACCTGTTTAAAATAGGTATTAGATGTCATAATAGGTCCCCTTTAATTAATATGAGACAAATGTTGAGTATCAGATTTCAAACTGTTTTTTTTCCCTTTCTTAAACCTAATTTTAGTTAGCACAGCTTTTCCCTTCACTTGTCTTCTGGAACCCAAGTTGCAGACCGGGAAGTCCTGGTTGTCACACATCAAGGTCAGCACGTCTGGGTGTGGACATTCCTCAGGTATTACACATTTTTAATTCCTCCTTACATGCCGCTGGAGAGTTATGGGAGAACTGGGCCCTCGTAATTGAGCCATATCGTTGCTGAGCTTAGGATTCTTCTGGGACATGGGAAGAAAACAAGAAAACAGGAGTTTGATCCGGGAGAGATAGAGGCAATCTTCTGTACATATAACTCAAGAGCTGTACCCCTTTCTACTGTATCGTCGGACTCCTTTGCTCTCTCTCTAATGGTGATTGATTCTTCTCTCCCTTGCCGTGGTATACATAGATAGTGTTCGGCCTTCCTTTAACATGTCACATATTATTTATATCTTGATGAGAAAAACAAAAAAATAAAAAATGTAGCGCATAACTAGTCCCAGTGAGACCCTGTCAGCCAATTTCGGTATATGTGCTCACACTCCTTTGCAGGGCCTCATCTGCCAACCTGCATCGTTTATAAAAAAAATGATTTGGTCACATATTTGAGGACGAGAAACAACACACTCGAGTCCCAGCTCCATTTGAGCTTTGTGGTTCCGGCATTATCAGAGGGAGACGTGTCAAATATGGCACCATTTCAGCATGTTCACTGGTGCTTGTTTTTGTGACAGAGAGACAAGCCCCTCAAGGTAGGATATATATTCTCTTACATTACAAGTGTGATTCGAGCAATTTCTCTTTCACACCAGAGATGATTGGAAGTATTAGCCATGTTTCCAGTGTCTGGCACGTCCCTCTGTCATGTCCTCCTGTCAGCGGACTGCGCCGGCAAATTAATTCCCACAGGATGAGAAGCCGTTTCTCTGTAACATTCCTGTATTCAAGTTCAGAAGTGAAATGTCTTAATAATGCTGAAGAACTGTACGAGAGCTTTGATTGAGAGGAGTTTGGTTGTGGCAGATACCCGGTGAAAAAGAATTCCCAAAAGAATCACAATTTGTCTCAGCATTGCCTAGCCCTTCACAGTTTAATAACTCAATAGATTACCTGCCGCATTTTCCAAGGACATTAAACTAAGTTCTCCTTCGAATCGATGGGAAAGGGCTTTTTGGGTATAAGCGTTGCTCAATACTGCACACTTAATTTCACACACCAAACAGGCTCCTACATTTAATTATACCTCATAGAACGGCTTTAATTGCAAATTTGTAGAGTTGCGTAAAGTAGCTCTAAATGAGAACACGACAGAAGGGCATTGGTGCAGAGAGGAAATGTCAATTTCTCCAAATAATAGAATAATAATCAAAGGGAAAATATGAAGATGCGGTAACACTGATCAAATTTTAAACACAATAAGTAAGATTTCTTTGTAGGAGACTGGCTTAAGTGAAGAATTTAAGAAGTGCCCACTTGTGTTTCTGACAAGTAGCAGGAAAAAAGGAGTTAACGCAGTCTACTTCCTTTGTCAAAGGCAAGAAGGTCTTAGGAAGGTCTTTTTCAAGTGTGACACTCATTGCGGCAGACTATTTACCCACGCTTGTGCTTTTATTTATTGCATGGTTCCACACCATGAATTATCTAATGTCTTATGGACGATAAATTTCCCTAATGCAGTTCTGTGCCCTTCCTCTGCACCCACCTACAAATATATGCATGTCCACACACTAACCCACAGCGTAATCAAACACATATGTACACAATCAGAACATGACTGAAGTGGCCTTTGTCGAACCACTTCATAAACGTTATTAAGAGCTGAGGTAACGCACGTGTCTTTGCGAGTACAAAGTGATAAAAGCATCTGCCACAAGAAACCTCATGTCCTTTTGAAGCCCTTGTGAAAGCAGTAAAGCTACTGTCACCAATCAATCAGTGAGAGTACCGCAATACTGTTTACCAGAGCAGCTCATTAAGCAATGTAGAAGAACATGCTAACTTAATTTAAAGTGAGATTTATTGTGGCCTGGTCTGCAGAGAACCACTGTCCCGGGGCTCAACTCTCCGCCATGGTGGATCCGGGTTGCTAAATTACAACTAAAGTCGTTGATAAATTGCCCTGTGCTCATCTAACCTACTTACGGGTTTGCAGATAGACAATAATGAAGAATCATTTGACACTGTAGTGGTGCACACTGAAGTAATTTGCTATCACACCAGCAGGCCTAACTGGTGGACAAAACACACACACGCGGTGGTTAAGTTATAAATGGAAGTGAAGTGCTAACATGTTGAGACATGGGAGGGTTTGATTTACTTGGCAAGGCAGGTAAAGTTGAGATGAACCCTCATTTCATAGCAAAACTAATGAAGCAAAAGTCATGAAGGTTAAAATGAATTGATTTCACTCCACCTTTTACGTCAAACTCATATAAATGAGTTTAATAAATGGGTACTTGCCAAGGTATAAAACTGTCAATAAAAGACAGAAAGCAGAACTGTTTTTTCCCACAACAATATAAAACCATTTGTAGTGCACAATTAGCACGAGTATCCTTAAGATATCTATAAATAACAGACAAGAAATGCAATAGGCTGACAACTCATTTCAGCCTCCTACACACATCTTTTAACACATCTGTGGAAGTGACACTGACACACTGACGAGCCTCCCACTGAGGACAAGGTCACGCTGCAGCCCAGCGATCAGGACTCTCACTGGGGGGCTTTAAGCATCTTCCCCTTTACCAGATCCAGAAGCATCTCTGTATTGGAAATGCCTCTGGGGAGAAGTCACACTTTTAAAAGATGGAAATTAAGTGGAAAAATGTCTGCTCACTCACTGATGTAATTATCTGTCCTGGATTAACATCTGTTCGCAAGCGTGAGTGCCAAGTCCACTTCAACATGTGCCAATACCTTGTGGCAGTGCTGGTATGTGTGTACCTGTGTCCATTTCCAAACACTGTGTATCTTGGCACCAGCTGCAGCAACTTTTCACTCTGATATCCTCCACCCATTCAACGTCTGTGTATTTATGTGAACATCTTGGCTGCAGTCATTGAGAGTACCGATATTGTGACACCACTTAATCAGTTTTTCCAATATGACCACAATACCACAGATATGCTTTTATTAGGCTTAATACATACCACAAATGACTAAGCTCCACAAACAAAAAAATTAATCAATGGTGTAGCAGTATGCAATGCATTTTCATCTCTCTTTATACAACATAAATATTTTATCCAAATTTCAAATCAACATGCATAGTTGTTGTCTTTCGGTATTACCTTCCTACTCTCTTTTTTAATCTAAAAATATTCAGAGAAGCTACAAGTCCTAACAGATTATCCTTTCCTCTTCCTAGAAAGTCTCTGGAAAGCTCATTAGCATGCTTCATTTATCTATATCGCATGTCAGCGTCAGTGTCACGGTGGGCGTTCACTTAGTGGCTTATTCACACCTTAACAACTCTGTTGTAACAGAGCTAAGGTTGCCTGTGCGTACTGGAGGACCTGATTGATATTCAGCTTGCAAACCTGGGCTAATCCATTATGCATTGGCATTGTTATACTCCTTTTTACCCCCCACGCCCTTATTAGACGGGCCAACTTTCCGTGCTTGTGCGCTAGGTGTGAATTAAAAGAAGGTTTCTGTTTTAGGTGTGGTTATTGATATACAAGGAGCAAAGTATTATGCTTTACTTTCGTCTCACCTTACAATTGTCACCTGATAGAAGGACACAGACATGTATTTAGATGACCCTTGGGTATACATGTGGACTATTCCCAAGACTCTTAAGGCCACTGGGAGCAAATTATAATTGAACTATATCATGGCAAAGAGAATTTGCCTCTCCTCTTGTTAACTGGGCCCTAATTATCTTTACTCTTTAGTTATTGGAGCGGAGGGGATAGAGCACTGTCCTCTCTATTAGATCAACTGTCTGGGGAGTTTTTTTAGCTATAGGTTAATGAACTGCAGAATATCATGCAGAATGCAATCACAGCTCAGCCAGTATTACCAAGGATATTTTGTTTCTGAGCATGTGCATCAGGGCTGGGGAAAGTAAGCCCTCTGGGGAACTTAACCCTCTGCTTCCAGAAACATAATAAGCAAAGATGCCATGGTGGCTTTCTCTTACGGAACACTCAATATCTGAAATCATCTGCCCTAGTTGCTGCACAAATTGTTCAGGCTAAGGAAGATTTTCAAGAACTCTCATTATAATGCATGGCATGTTATTCTGAGCTCAGTTAGTACAAGATTTGTGTAGCCTTTGGCTTGTCAAATGATTATGTAATTGATTAGATTAATACTGATCAGTGCTCATACTGAGCACAAGGTGGACTGAAGTCAGTGCGGCTCAGATAATTGAATATAGTGAATGAGTGTGAATGCACTATTGGTGATTAAATCATTTGGAAAATGTTATTAAGGGAATAAAACATTCACCCCTTTTCTACAGAAAAAGAAATTGATTTCAGTTGACTATCCCTTGGGGATTTGAGAAATAGTGTTATAACACCATTTGGCAGAAGGGTTTGCCATTTACTATTTCTCTTTGTATAACCTAACCAAAAATGCAGGGAGAAAAATCAGTGTATATGATGACGGTACATGTTTGGTTATGTGATTTTCATTTTTTAGGTTTGTTCTTTATCGCACAGTCTTGACCCTTTTATTGTCTATAGGCTTAGCCACTCATCCTGAAGAGAAGAAGACAGAACATTTGCATAAGTGTATTCAACCAATTAGGCTGATCCTTTTTTCAGTCTTATCCTGACTTAACCCGTTCATTTTTCACCAGCCAAAGTGAATGTGACACAGCAAAGGAAGGCTTTAATCAAAGATGTCAAATCACTTCTTCTTGGCTGGATTAGTAACCTGAGACAATCTGTGTTGCTTTTATATGCCACTGCGCTGCCGATCCCCCTGCAAGCCACAGCATCCTTCTGGGCCAGTGATTATAGCTTGATGCCAGCAATTGCTTAAACTAAACCATATATCCACGGCGCCACTGTACACCCCTTCATCTCAGATTTAGCAGCATCATGGGATTATCTTCTATACCATATGCACCTTAGTTCACTGAAAAAAAGCAAATTGTCCATCCTTGACTCAAACCCTTTGCATTGCGTCGATGTGTAGCCAGAAAAATGTTGGCGGTACACCTTGGGTGACACAGCCCTCCGTGGAGGGTGGCTCATGTCAACGGAGAGGATCTGTGTTGCAACGCCATCCATTTGACTAAAGCTTGAGTTATGGTTCTGCGTCAAAACGACGCCGTGCCTATGCCGTGTGGTACGCGTCGACGCAGACCACACGCCGTCACTGACGTCACCTCCTGAAAATTGTAACTATGCGCCGAGGCGACGAAGACCAAACGCAGACGAGAGGGCTGTGATTGGTTCGCTTGGTAGCAATGCATTTCCGGTTTCCGGTTTGAAGCAGTCGTGAACTTTCAGGGCTCTTTTCTTTGTGTATGTGTGATTTTTGGTTTTGGTTTTTTGTACAATAGTTGTCCTTATCTCTTTGATTCACTGTGACCGGAAAAAGTCAGATAAACCATTTAGGAAAAGATCGCAAATTAGCGGTCGCGGGGGGTACTGCACCGCGGCGAAATGGAGTGATGGAGAAGTCCGAAGGGTTCACGGCGGCGTCATGGCGACGGCGTGTGCTCTGCGTTGGTTTGACGCAGAACCATAATTCAGGCTTAAGAAGCTTGAAGTTTTAACTGCTGTCCTTTCTTTTTGTTTTTCTACATTTGTTCTTTAGTATTTTAACATCACAGCAGTCTCCAGATTTGTTTAGAGCATTTACTAGGGTTACAATGTTGTTTAGCTATACCATGTTCGTCCATATTTGCATGGATTTACCTTTCCGTCTCTGCATCCCCTGTTCAAATATGATCCATCTTGTTTCATAAAGAAAATGGACAAAACAGTGGTTGTCAGGCCAGTGAGTGATGTCATGTCGTCCTATTTTGCTGATTTAGGTAATTTATTGGTAAGTAGAAAAGGAATGTTTAACTTGTTTTAACACAAAGTGTCCATGTCACATTGCACTACGATAAAACATCAGTCCTACTCTGCTCAGTTAATCCTGGTAGCATTTTTAAACACTGACTGTTTGAACAGAACGATTTACATTAATCTACACTCTGCTCATATAGACCAGTCAAAGTTCCCTTCTCGGTTGAACAAGTGATTGAGCTGGGTTCATTTCTTTCTATATTATTTATTGAATAAATATGAATTTTCACCATGAGTATTGTTTACAATACAACACACCTGAATGTGTTGTATCTTTAAAATTAAATATGGATTTCTACCAAATCACCGATATGCATAAGAGGTTTCCAATACATTTTCTTTTCGGACACCTCTACTTGTAACTTACATCTAATAGTGTTGTAACTGGGATATTTCCAAGCCCAAAATAGTTCCTGATTTGACTTTGAAAGTCAAATTCCTGAGGTGAAGAGTTCTTGTTTGACTTCTTTAGTCTGCCCTGATTGTTAACACGTGTCTCATCTGCTCGTTTTACATACATTTTGTCCTGCTTCACCTTCCTTCACCGCCCGTCCGTGTCTTCATCTCGGTGCACGCCTGTCAGTGCTTTTGCTCGTCCTTCGGCGAGTCTGTCAGTTGTTCAGTTTTTAAATCAGTACCTGTTGGTGTAGACATTTATGTCTGGATTTAAAAGCAGCACTTCTGGTTGAAAATGAAAGAATTTGTTACTTAGGATCTCCTACATTTGGGGCCTTAGCACACCGTATCATAAAAATACAAGTTTTTCTTATTTCTCCTGTAGTGTTTGTTTCTTCATATATCACCTTAATATAATAATATATAGCTGCTAGGTAGGGCTGGGCGATATATCGAGATTTTAATATATATCGATATATTTTCAAACATGATATGGTACCAGACAATATCGTTTATATCGATTTAAAAAAAAAATATATATATATATATATATATTTTTTTTAATGATTTTGATATAGCTTATTTTGTGACAAATTGACTTGAATGTTTTATTTGAGATTTGCACAAATGTCAACCTCAGTGGAAAAGTCTGCCTGTTACTGTCTACATTGTATTAATTGCACAGTGTATTTTAATGTCATTGTTATGCAGGAAAGGGATATTTGTTTTATTTTATTCAAGAAGCATTTTTATTCTATATATGCAGGCAGTTTATTTTTTTTTCATTTTTTTTATACATTTTGATATTGTGCAGACCTCTGTTGATAAAGGAACCTGTGTGACATTTGGCACGAGGCTTTGTATTAAAACTGACTGTTTTTTTAAGGGTTTGCCTCAGAAAAAAATGAAGCTAACAGAGATGCTATGCTAAAATGCTTTGGGGGAAACCCCAATTATGGCACAGAAAAAATATCGATATATATCGAGTATCGCCATTTAGCTAGAAAATATCGAGATATGACTTTTGGTCCATATCGCCCAGCCCTACTGCTAGGTAATACATTCGTAATAAAAAGAAAAGTATTATGACAAAAATTCTAGACGTAGTTATTTTGACCTGAGAATCATTGGATTAATAATGTATTACTTTGTTCTTGGTGCACGCTTCCTCTGTTTGTCAATTCATCAATCCATCCATCCATCCGTCCGTTCGTCTTCCTTCGCTTATCAGAGGCCGGGCTGCAGGGGCAGTGCCCTTAGCGGGGAAACCCAGACTTCCCTCTCCCAGGCCACTTTGTCCAGCTCATCTGGGGGATCCAGATGAGGCATTCCCAAGCCGGCTGAGATACATAGTCCCTCCAACGTGTCCTGGGTCTTTCCTGGGGTCTCCTCCCAGAGGGACGTGCCCACCGGGGAGGCGTCCAGGAGGAATCCTCACCAGATGCCACTTCATCTGGCTCCTCTCAACATGGAGAAGCAGCTGCTCTACTCTGAGCCCCTCCCACATGACCACGTTTCTCACCCCATCTCTTAAAGCAGTGTTTCTCAGTTCCAGTCCTCGGGTCCCCCTGTCCTGCATGTTTTAGATCTTGCCTGCATCAACACACCTGATTCTGATTAATGTTCTTTACCAGCTTGTCATCAAGGTCTGCACGACTCTGTTGACGACACAGCTACTTGTATCACGGCGTGGCTGAAGCAGGGTGGTAGGGCTGCACGATTCTGGACAAAATGAGAATCACGATTTTTTTGCTTAGAATTGAGATCACGATTCTCTCACGATTTTTTGCAACAGCTGAACAAAAATATAATAACAATAAACATCTCTTGTCTTCTTTACACAAACCTTTGAATAATTTAAACAATAATAACAATTTTGAACAATATTTGTTCCTCCCCGAGTTGAACACCCTTTCAGAAAGGGGACTTGTAACAGATCCTGTAGTTCTGAGGCAACAAATTATTCCTCTGGCTGCTTTTTGCTGTAACAGCTGTCATTGAACATAAAAACAATAAACATCTCTCTTGTCTTTAAATAATTTTAACAATAACAATTTTAACAATATTTATGTGCAATATGTGTCAGGTGATGAGAAAGGTAGATGTTTCTCCAAATCCACAATCATTAACAAAATATAACAAACATGACAACATGATAGTTGACCATGACAGGACTACAACAACCTAGAACATAGGCCTAGTCCTTTTTTTATGCAGCCATCTTTATTTTTTTTTTTTATTTATTTATTTTTTTAAATCGTCGTCATTTGGAAATGAGATTGCGTTCAAGCATGAATCGAGATCGTGATTTTTTAACGATTAATCGTGCAGCCCTACAGGGTAGCGTCTAAAACATGCAGGACAGGAGTGACTGGCTGACCAGTAAAAGTGAGAGCTGAGCCGACTTTGTTTGTGTAACCATATATTTAAGATGCGTTCAATTCAAGTCACTTAGTTTTAACAAGAGGCTTGGTGGAAATTTAAGAAACCATTTCATCCCCAGTGTCTGTAATTTAAGATATAAATGTCATTATGCAGTCTGCATGCGGTCGATACAATGATGAGATTTATTGTGACCAGTGCATCTTCATCAACACAACACACACTGTTCCCAAAGTCACAGATGTCTTGATGCTCTGTGGCTGTACTATTCATTTGTAATTTTGATAAAGGGTCTGCATAATTTCTGTGTGGCACCAGGTCCGCTGCTTCTGTTTTCATTTATTTAGTTCATCAGACCAAATCTCTGAGGATCCAATGCCATCTTATGGCCGTCTCCTCTCCAGCTGGTTCACAGGTGGCTAAGTACACAGTCATCTTATTTGTCTGGCCTGGCTCTCCAGTATTAAGTCTTCACTCTGGCTATGGAACTGGCCCCTTATATTGTCATGAGAGGACAGCGTGGTGTGGCGTATTTATGGCAAAAAAAACCAACATAAAATGTATTTAGGTGGTTGTTCCCACTCTGGCTAAATCCAGGTCCCGTTACTTGGGCCAAACTGTTTGGTTTGTGTTTAAACACTGATGAGGACACTGTTCCAGGTCTCCACCTGTGTCCTCGTCCTCTGATCAGTGCAGAGTCCATGCTGGGAGGGGATATGCAGCAGCAGGATACTCTCATCTTTTCCTAGTTTTTCCATGTCAATAGGCATAGAGAGATTATCGGGATTGCAAAGTGTTTGAATCTCAATCTTTTACGCTTGACCTAAGATCGATGTGCATTTGCCTGTTTGACTGAAGTTCTTCACCTCTGAACATGCAAATTCAGACTTTTGTATTGTGAATATTTACCCTGATGAATTAAACTTGAGGGACTTTCTCAGGAATCAATTTACAGAAAAACAATGTGTTATAGCATTTGCAAACATAAAAAAAAAAGGGAAATATTTAAATTATTTTGTCAGTTTATAGACATATCTATAAATACATCTTTATAGATAGATCCTTGTCATATCCATTAAAGGATTTTTTTTTAACCCAGAAATTATGTTATTACTATGCATGTTCATCCCTTCCATCATCCTCAATCATTTTTTTCTTTTATAAATAATCCAAATTTTGGGGTTATAAATGTTATTTTATAAAAGCCACAGAACAGTAATCTGCTTTGAAATGTTAGCAACAAATAGAGGAAACGCTCAGATAACTAGCAAATTTTGATAATCCAAATGCCCAGAACTCTGACATTTATTATTTAGCATACCCTTATAATAAAATGTAGAGAAAGAGTATTTCATCCATAAATATTCAAATAAAGAGCGAAAAACAACAGATGAAATGCAAGGATAGAACAATTTCATACATTTTTATCTTCCATTTTCTAGCATGAATGCACCTCTTTATAAAATGCACAGCCTGATCTCATCTGAGATGCAGCGCTCATGTTCATGCCTTCTCTCAAATTTGCTACATTTGCAACATGCATGGCCGCTCTAACCATGTTTGCAACTCTTAGCTAGCCAGCTTAGTGTTTGCTAGCTGAGCTGAAGCATTTAAAAAAACACAAAAAAATCACTTTTTTTAGCCAGTCAATCGGAGAATGACGATGCTGCTAGAAGGAAAATGCATGATAACCATCGTTAGTCACATGATTCTAGCACAGTCAGTAAAGCTACAATCACTTGTGGGAGACAGCATCCATCCGTTGGTCTGTCACTGTGTGTTATCAATCTAAATGCAAATTGGTATTTGCACATGTCAAATCAATCATTGATTGACATAAATTTGGGGCACGTTTACTCTGTATTAAGAAGGAAATAAAGAATACGGTCTATGTTGTAAAGACATAAATAAATGGGTGAGAGGATGCAGAAAAAAAAAAAAAAAAAAAAAGGAGGTATGGCGTGATGTTGGGGGCGGGAGACCTGGAGTACCTGGTCCAAATACCAGGGAAGGCCAGCTGGGGCTTTTGGCAAACATATTTAGCACCAAGTGGCAGACCCTGAGCCCCCGAACTAATCCTGTTGCAGGTGATTATGTGGAGAGAATTTTTGAGAAATAGGCAGAAGGTTACATCCCCTGCTCTCTTCCTCCATATCCTGCTATGAGGGAACATTTAGATCTGAATACACGTTAAGCACCTAAGACCCGGTGCAATGTTTTTTTTTCTTGCTGCTTTGGGGCCCCGTTAAAAAATTAAATATGATGTGTGTTATACCTACATATGTGGATGCCAGGCCTTAAGAGGATGCAATATAAAACTAGCCCATTTGTCTCATTGACCTACGTAAAAACATAATACAAGGAAACATATTTAGTCAAACATTATAATAAAAATGCTTTAAAAAATTAATTAGAAACATAGATTACGCACAAATCAAAATGGTTGATTAAAAGAAAAATACAAAAACATGGTTTAAAAAAAAAAAAAAAACATATCTAATATCACTGTACCCCCTTAATGAGGAATAGGGTTAGAAGTAATGTTATTTTTTTTCCATTTAAAATCAGTATTTTTTTTAATTTTAGTGCCCACATACTGCGATCATCATCTATGATGTCTGTTTGAATTACAATGTCAAAAAAGGAAAAAAGAAAAAAGTCACGTTTTTTTAAGATTTTTTGTTTTTTTTTTAAATCAGAAACAACTGACCTACTTTATCTTAAAACAATCCAAAAATGCTAAATTATGACTTAATTTAGATTTCTGTAAAAGATAATGATTATGAATGTAGATGTTTGAAAAACATTAGCTCTGTCACGCCTATTCTGGATGCTTCCTTTTTTTTTTCCAAAATAAGGGAACTATCATTGTTCCTTTAAATTTTCTACGCGTCATTCAGGCAGCCAATCAGCACAGTGCCTCCTTATCATAGCCTCCCCGCCCACTCAGAATCCCGCATAGATAATGAGGTTAGAGACTGGGATGATAAAGACATGGCTCAGAGGCTGAATTTCTAATTTATTTAGAAAAAAACAATCAAAAGCTTGTTTTTAAGACATTTAAGGCCTGTTTAAAATATATATTACATGGCATAATAGGTCCCCTTTAAAACCAACATAAAGAGAAAAAGAAAAGAAGCTGTAAATCTTGAAAACTAATCTCTATTTTTTGTACAAAAGTCATGCAGCACAAATAACTTCTACCAAACAATAACCTGACAGCATGTCCTTGCATGCTCTTGCACTCATTTATAACACTTAAGATTTCGCCCATAAACGAATGTTTACGAAGTGTCAGCCATCAACTATAAGCAATGAACTGAAATTATAGAAGTACTGCAGTTTTTTTCTGTGTGGGCTACAGTTCTTTTCAGCAAAATCAAGGCATGTCATTTAAGCCCTAGGGGGTCCTAAAAATTACCTCTTTTCTGGTTACCTAAAGGTCCCCCTCCCTCTCCTCCCCCCTTTGTCCTATTCTCTTTCTCTCCGTTGCTATTTGAATGGCAGGTACAGCCTGTGACAAACAGGGCTCGTAACATGCTCCAAATCTGTCAGGACTGATTGCAGTGGCCTCGTTTGACTAACGGCAACATTGTGGGGGTAAAAAAAAAGAAAAAACATTCAGACACCCTGCATGGCTGATGATGAGATTATGAGCAAATATATGTGATTAAAGATTAAATTTACTTGGCCTTGAAAAGCCACATGGGATTTCCCAGGATTGTACAGTAACCTTCATATAGGATCCTAATCCTTTATAGGATTGTATTCATGTTATATATTTGAGAGCCAACTATTGTTCTGATGGTGTTAAAAATTGTGTCTATTCATCACCAGAGGGGTGCACTACAAAGCGAGAGAAGTGGGTTACTGAGGTTTGTCGAGTCTAAAGCCAGGATTTTCTCTCTTTTAACCTGGCTCGATCGTCACTGTGATTTGTGTTGCAAACGTAACCTGTTCTGGAGCAGGCTGTGTTCCAACTGTTATCTTAAATTAACTTGTTGGATTAGGCTTGCTTCAGATAATGGCTGCAGTTCAAATTGCACAGCATTTATAGGACAGGCAAAAATAAAGAATAAAGGCAGAGCAACTACATACCACACTCGATTATGTTCTGCCCTTTTTTTCCTCCATGAGCTCCCATGTTCATTTGAGTGTAGTATTACCATAGCTATTAGAAAACCAATTACAAAACAAAGTCATCTTTCTACACAATTAACACAGTGAAAATTTGAAATGGCTCAATATGTTAAATTTAGTTTTGGAATAGCATTCTATTACAAGGTCTAAAAGTGTCTGAAATAGCAGAAAAACACAAAAGTGGCAGATGTATGGTTATGCATACTACATTATATTTAGAGCTTAGGGCAACTCTTGACTTTACTTTAAAAGCAGACCTACAGTATGCACTTGATCTGCAATTTTCTGCTACCAGTTTTTCTGCTACAGTGCTGCTTCTAACATTTATAATTGATTTATTTTTTGTAGCCCTCCATAATAAGGATTTGCTCTTCATGGTGAAATCACATTCGTATACGAAAGCAACTACCTACTCTTAATTTAATTTTGAACATACGTTTTATGATAATATAAAATCAATTAAGAAAATACATTTTAATTGGTTTTATGTTTAAGCAAACCTGACCTTGGACAAATATTGATTTTATTTAACAAAAAATAAGTCAACAGCAACAACAACAAAAATAAATCATGTGAGCAATACGAGGTACCCCCTTGTTGCTAAGCTACGATTGATGAAGATAAGTTGCATTCAGGTGCTCCTAATCAAATGCAGTTGGTGAACTGATCATCTGCAGGTGTGCAGACATTTTGGCAGTTTGTTGGCATCTGTTTAGACAATGTATTGAGGGACAGACACAATCAATGGGTTTACAGAAGCAATTACTACTGAACATCCATCTGGAAGGTTTATAAAACCATTTCCAAACAATCTGTAGTTAAACTTTCTATGGTGGGAATGATTATTCACCAGCGGAAAGCATTCAAGAAAGTTGCCAAGCTTCCTAGGTTCATATACCATGCAGTTCTAAGAGAAACACACACACACACACACACACACACACACACACACACACACACACACACACTTAAAAAGAAGCTCCATCACAGATCCCATACACCTCACTCAGCATGTTAAATATGAAAGTTCATTACAGCACGAACAAGTATGGTTTGTCTGGAAGGGTTGCCAAGTAAAAGCGTTCTTTTATCTAAAAATGAACGTGACAATTGCCGCCAAACTATAAACAAGACAACGAAAGTCTGCAAAGCTTAATCGAACAAACCACAAGACGTCTAGGAGACTGTTCTTGAAGTCTCCAAGAAGTTGAATTGTTTAGCCTTGATAATAGCACTAGATTCAGTTCTGATAAATACATCTAGATGACCTATCGTCATAACGGTATCCAAGGGAAAGTTGTTGATGCCGTTTGTAGTTATCAAATAAAGTAGTGGAATAAATAAGTCCTCTGTATATCTCTTCTATATTTGATATCTATATATGACTATATATCTGATACTGGATACATGATTAGTACGTCCGTATAATCATGTATCCAGTATCCATATTATGTTGCTGCCAGCATGTGTTGACAATGTACTTTTATATACATACTGCTCTCTGTATTTGATTATGATACAAGTGAATTAAATGTACATTAAATGTTTCTAATATTTACTATGTTGTACATTATGTTTGCATGCAAAATAATGTGTCATGTTCCCAACTTCCAAAAGCTGCTTTTTAAATGGGAGCAAACAGCATAAAACTATATTAATTAATGTGTTAGGATGAGCAGTGGTTCTTCTATCTTGTGCCAGAAACTGAAGCTCCAGTATGTGCTGCTTCACTGGTGAGAACATCCAATCTCACAGCCAAATCTAACATTAGAAGGATGGCACAGACCAAGGGAATGACACCAACATTTCTCCTGCTCAGCGTCTAAAAATTCACTGCACGGGCGCTAGATAATTGAGTTAAAAACATCAAAATCATCCACTGCTTATCTTTGGATCCAATAATTCCCAGTTAACGGAAAAAGCAGATGAAGAGTATTTAAGATATGGTTCATGTCTGCCAGAATTAGTGTATTCGATGTCTGTAAAGAAGTGTGTAGTGAAAACACAGCGCCAAGTATCATCTTCTCTGGAAGTAGCTTAACCGGCTAAACAGTCTCATGAGCTAGCTGTCATTTCACTCATCAAAAATAATCCTCTCCACACCACAGCCAACTAAACATTCCAAGCCAAAGCATTTGACCCTCTTTTCATTCCAGTTCCCCTGTTATAGGATTTAGTAATATGATGTTTTTTTTTTTCTTTCCTGGGACGACTTATTTTATCTCACTTTTGTCCTGCCTGTCCAACCTTCTCTAAAACAAGATTCGGTTAAATGTTATCAGAGTCTGGTAGTTTGAGGAAGTATGCAGGTAATAGACATCCACCAATAGAATTTGACCAGAAATGCAGTTCAGTGAAGTGAGTAGGTTATCCGTCTGAAAGAGTGATTGACATTATCCAGGGGGAATGTTGTGCACAATCCATTACCTTTGCCATCTATTTACTTCATGCTCATTGTTTTACTTGACTTTCCAATTTAGTTTTATACTCAGTAATGTTCAGACTGCACTTGGCCCTTATTTTCTGCTTCATTGGGACCCACAGATAAGGTGAGCATGGTTCCGTTCTAAAATGATATGATAGTCACATGGAGACATTGATCATGATGGATGAGCTCGTGTCCCAGTCCGCCCCCGTTGTATTTGATGGTCTTTTAGGGTAAGGAGAGTAAGGAGAGTAGAGGCACCCAGCAGCCACACAGGACCTCTCTTAACAAGACAAAGTGGGAAATGTAGGGATTTATATGAAAAGGATTAGTCTTGGCTGATAATACATTTGGTCATTTTGCTTCATGAGGATTCTAAATTTAAAGCTTCATATGACATCTCATGGATTCAGGATCCATTTTAAGGAATTTATTACTCTCTGTGCTGCTCTCCAAACCCCCCGCTCTCTCTCTTTTCCTATAGACAAAAGGTCAGTGATTAAATGATGTTTTCTGTGGAAAGCATCAACCAGGAGCTGTACAATGTATCTATTGTTTTAGTCTTCCAGGCTGTCTTGCCTCAGATGCAAAAATGGGCTCAGCTGCCATGTTCACATTTATTTATTGTCATCTATCGGGCATTTATCTGTAGACTTTTACAGAAAATGCAGGCTGCTTAATACTTCAGTCTCCGGCAGCTTCCTACACTCACCTTTTTGACATCAATTCAGAATAACATCCGACTTCAAGCCCCTGTGCATGTTCACTGCCACCTTTTATATTAGATTCTGAAACATAACATGTATGATGAGCTAATCACTTTCCAGTATAAGAACTTCAATATTGTGTAAGTGCCAAAATGTCACATTTTCCAGCTGTTATGAAAACAACCAAACACGAATCACAAAAAACAGTATGACAAAATACTAGTTCTTCATACTGTATCTGATAAAATTTAGTTTTCTTTGATTGCACAGAAAAAAGTACAGTGCATCAAAACAACCAAATCATAAAAAAGACAATATCCCAAGAGTGGAACAAAAGGACAAAACATATGATTTAATTATTATCAGAGCTTGTTTTCCATCAAATAACAGCAGTTGTAACTTGCAGCTTTTCTGTTTAGATTTACCAGTGATCATGTAAAGTTAATACTGAGCAAAAATCACATTTATCCAAGTACATTTATTTGCAGTTGTTGGTACTAAAAACATTAGATTGAATTTTTAAAAAGGCAGATAGAAATACATGCCGTTTGTAATTTAGGATTATTATGGTCTACTTCTATTTCTAGCCGTTCATTATAAGACTGCTTCATATGTAAGAGATTGCATGAAGCAAAAGCATTTCCAAATGTTTGAAATTTGTTTAAGAAGAGTCTTATTTCAGGCATACTCTGTTACCAACCATCAAACTGACCATGAGTAAAACAAATTATTAATATAAATTCATCATTGGGCTGTATTTCTGTATTATGTCAATTTTTCTTCAGCTGTTTATGTTTTCTGATGCTATCTAGAAGATGCTAGCTAGGGTATTATTTTTCTTTTTTTTTTTTATTTAACCATAACAATCAAAACGACAAATTCCTCATGACTCAAGAAATGGATCACAGATGAAATGACACAGTTTGCGTGAGCTCTCCATGTGCACTACTCTGATGTTATAGCAGCACAAGAGATTTATTTATTCATTCATTTCAAAAAAAAGTCCTCCAGCTCTTGTGGTTAGCCAGCTAAAGTAACCTTGGACTCCTGTCTCAATCGTCTGCAACAAGTGTACATTGCCTCATGGCATTGTGTCTTTGTCATACATCAACAATGATGAAGGAAGCTCACAGAGCAACGGTGGGCATCATGGCAGAGGCGAGACACCAAAGTAATGGTGGAGGAGGAAACAAGGGAGTGATCATAGACCATAGTAAGAGCAACTTCGTCTCCATCGAAATGGGGGGACCTGCTGAGTTAAAACTTGCAAAGGTTTCTCTCTGCTGCTTTAAACAATTTTAACTTGGTAACAGCTGTCTTGAAACTTCTATACCTCCTATACCCCTACACCTCACAATTATCCACCTCACAGAAACTACCAGATGTTCTGTTGGACTGACTGGCTGACTAAAGATTGTATTTGTGACTCTTGGTAATAATCTCAACAGACAAACTGAACCCTGCACAGCCTGCAGCAAACCTTCCCTGCAGCTTCTGGACAAGCCTAAAGTGTATCTTGTGACTTGTGTGAGGTAAATCTACTCCATGCACACATTAAAAGCCTGAGGTTTTCGCTGATATGTAGACAAACACAACATGTGTCCAAGTCAACAGCTCAAAAACTAGTTAGGGCCAATCCCAATTCCCCCCCTACTTTCTACCACTAGCCCTCCCTCACTACCACTACCCCTAAAAAAGAAGCCACAGATTTTAGGGCACTTGAAATCTTCCCAGGGGCCTGTCCCAATACTCCCCCTACCCCTACTTTCAGCACCACCCCTAAAATCAGGAAGCTGAGAGCCAAAAGCTGATTTAATTTCAGCTGTAGCGCTCTTAATATGCCACTTTATTAAGTTTTAATATTTTTTCCAGGCGTAAAAGTAACCGTTAAGATCCCCAACCTGGGCTCAGTTTATCCAAATAACGCCTGTTAAGAAATTTGATCTGATGTTTTCGGCGATGATAAGAGCCAGCGGTCCGGGGCGCAGCAGCAGCCGGAGTACAGACGTGATCGCCAGGTCAACCTGCGCCGTCGTCCCGGGGAGAAACCTGCAGCTCTGTGGAGAATTACAGCTGACTGAAATAAATCATTTAGGAAGATAAATGTTGGTTTAATAGATGAAATCTAACAGTTGTAGCTACGCCTGTTAAAAAATGTGCCGGTTCGGGAGCTGATTTATGGTTCCGCGTTAAATCGACGCAGAGCATACGGCGTAGAGTACGTCGTACGGTACGGCGTACGTCGCCGCGTAACCTACGCCGTAGGCTCTGCGTTGGTGTAATGCGGAACCATAAATCAGCCTTTATTCTAGCGAGGTTTGAAAAAGACTTTGCAACAACGGGCAAACGAGTGATTATGTACATTCACTGAGTGAATATTATGAAAGTAAAATATATATTTCTCGCTAGAAACGTAATCAAAACGCATTTTTATGCAGAAACTAACTCAAAATATTGATTTTTTCACTAAGAAATAAGAAATGTCCGCCATGTTTTTTTTTTTTGATTCAGTCCGCAAATGACGACGAAGAGCATTCTGGGAAATTTTTCTGGCCCTAGTTCAACTAGTGAGCATCGGAAAACCCTCGATCCGAAGGGCCAGATTCATAGCCACTACACTCGTTTTCTCCACGACCCCTAGGTGAAAAGAGGAATTGGGACACCACTACCCTCACGGGAACGTGCAAAATTTAGGAGTAGGGCTGAAAAGTAGGGGTAGTGGGTGTATTGGGACAGGGCCTTAATGTCTGTGAAAGCTTTTTAATTTGCTGGCAACTGGGGCCGAACGTGCATGCATGTGCTCTCTCCCCATGCGGTGCACCAAACCTCGGTAGTGGACACGGAGCATATCGCATCCTATTTGAATAAACTTTCAGGCACAAATCAGCAGATTCCATTCATCTTTTATACCAATATTAATTCTGCTTCTCTTTCTCAAGCTGATATAAGCACTTACAATAATACAATTTTACTGTGAACCATCTTAACAATCTTGGCAATGATTCACTTGAACTCTGACTGACACTGCCTTGACTGTTAAGTTGGAAGACCAATGATTTACAGTGTAACATATGCTCTCTTAAACCTTCCTGGAGGCTCGTTTCTGAGGATATTGTTATACATCTGGATTTTCTCTCCATTGAGAGACAATCCTTGCCATTCAAGATAATTCTCCTTATTATGTGCATCAAATTCATCTGTATAAATGTATATGTTAGAGAGTGTGAATTTGTTCATGCTACAGTAACCTTTCACAATACATTGTTTTACAGCTGATGCATGTTTACTAAAGATACAGATAAGAGGTATTGGGAAATTCAAACACTTTAATCAGACAGTTTAAAGTTTAACGTGCTTCAACATTTCAAGGTGTGATTTCAACCCTTAGGTGTCTGTAAAAGATAAGTTCACAGTTTGTACAAATACCACTGTTTAAAAATAAAAAACCCCACATCAGTAGTTGTCAGCAATCTTGTCAGATCGCGTACAAGACCACAGGCAACATGCAATTAACTGCCAGTGATTAAGCTGCACTTAAGACATTGCTTCATGTTTTTGTCTACTGAGTTGCATGAATAACAGTGAAATCAAACTTATTTTCTATTGGAATATTTGTTTTTCCTCTAATGCATTTGATCTGTAGCTCACAAGGTTAAAGAAAGAGCAAAAGAAGGAAAGAAAAAGTATTTTCTTCAATTTAGTAGGAACTGAAGGTGGAAAAATAAAAAAAAATCTATCAATCGAAAGCACAAAATGATTTTCTTGTGCATGTCATACTTTCTGTGACAATATGTTTTAAGGCCCTAGAATAAGATTATTTTTTTTCCAAATATACATTTCATGAAAATTATCAAGACACTGTTGGTTTTAAGATGCAAAACTCCAGCATTTCTAATTAGTTTATAAGCTGAGAAGGAAAGAGAAATTTTTTTTGCTTGCAGGTATAGCCGACAATTTTCCTTCTTGTCTCCATAACTGGCAGCATAATGGTTGAGATGCTCCCTGTTCCTTTTTCTGTGTATCTCTAAGTGCACAGCTGCCGCCGCCCTGCAAGCAACAAATAATCCTGCATCCTGGCAGAGCACTACAGCCTAAAATAATGGGCAGCACATTATCTTAGCTAACAACATATTTCTGTGTCAAGGGCAATTTGGCAATAGGCTTGATGTTTAAGGACTCACAATCATTTGAATAACATTAGCTAAACACCCCTTTAAGAATGTGCATGGCAGCATCCGTGCATACACACATGTGCACACAGGCGCTGCCGCACACAGCGTGGTCTGTGATTGATTAGCGCAGTGGCAGTGGTACAATAGCTTGGAGGGGGTGCAATCCTTAAATAGAAGATTTGAAGGAAGTCAAGCCAAGAATTCTGATCAGCTACAAGAAAACTGCTCTGGTGGCTGTTCAAGTACTGAGACACAATCCTCAGAGGTGTTTTTTCTTCCACCTTTCCACCCAAGTACAAATATCTTACCTAACTGTGTCTAAAGGTTTACGAGATCTGTTTGGGTATGCATGGGACATTATTGATGCATAAACAAATATCCCGTAAGGTTAATCTGTATGCTCTTCAATATAAAGTATTTTTGTAAATAAACAGGGAAAATGATATAAATGTACTTAGCGCCATATTTTTATTTCAGTGACAGTGACTTTTTTAGCGTCTAACATTTTCATCTAAAGAAACTAATCCTAGAAATTAGGCCACTTTTTTTAAAAGCTAAAAAAAAAAAAAAAAATCACAATCAAACTGTGTTTATTTTTGGAATCCCTCCCTCCAGACATATAGATGAGATCCAGAAATACAGGTACCTCACATCTGCACAATGTCCCCACCTATTTTTGGTTGAAAAACAACCCTTCAAATTTGACTGGCTGAAAATCCAACTTTTGAGGTGTTAATATGAAAGCGTAAAGACGACAGTGTTGTTTTAAAGCTATTTGGCACCAAAATCATATGGCCTGTTACATAAACAGTCCTAGGAGACACGTGTCCAGGAACGGGAGTTTAGTGTAAACCCGCAACACAGGAATGTCTAACTGCATCCTCAGCCTCTTCAGCCAGCGTGTCTCCATTACACTGTAGCGCCACCAAGCAGCAACATCTAAGTTCTGCAATGAGGACCATGCAGAGCTAAGATTTGTTGCAGTTCCTCGACTGACCAATAGAGGCTGGCTCCAAAAGCGAGTCGATCTCCGCTGACTCCCGTGTTAAAATGTCCAACATTTGAGTAGAAAAAAAAAAAATGTAAAGCCAGATTTAAAAAAAACAAAAAAAAAAAACGTTTTAATCTCAATCATTTGATTTCACATCCATGACTAACCTGAATTCAATTTTTTGTACCATTCCAGGAGAGTTCATTTGAAGCATTGAATTTATTGATAATATGATTGACTCACTTCCTCATCCGTAATTGTTATGCTACCCCATTTAGCGAAGTAACCAGCCATCTCTATTAGCCCAGCCTCGGATAAATGTGAGTGCTATTTTTTCATTTTGCTGTCAAGTCAACAAGTTTAACCAAGGGTCTTCAACTCTGGTGCTCAAGGTCTGTTGTCCTGCATATTTTAGCAAACTTGATTTTAATTAGTGGTCGTCATCAGCTCCTCATCAAGGTCTGTTAATGAAACAGTCATCAAGTGGAGTTGAAGACCTCCGAGTTAAATGGTAGCTGTAAACGTCAGATGGCAGCTCTGGAGATATTTCAGCAGGCTTTGCCTGAAGGAGCTGGAAGCAAAACTACCTTTAATTGACATATAGTGTGCATGTTTCTCATGTCAACTTTTGAAGCAACATGCTGGACCCCATACAAAAAAAAAAAAAAAAAAAAAAACAGGCTTCAAAACTGGTCTTCAGAAACCGATGGGTTGGTCCATGAACGCGACACAAGAACCGTTGACTGATAAATAGCAACACTGCCCACTAGGTGGCGCTAATGTTTTTTTGCTGTTACCATGTGCCTGGCAGCATAAAAGGAAATGAAAAAGACGTATGCCGCAAAATAACAAAGAAAAAACAAGGGATACAACATGCATTTTATTTGCTTTTTTAACATACACTGGGGTGGTAGTCATTGGATTGAAAGAACCCTCACCTCTACATTGGCAAAATACGCCAACAAGGCCTGAGCGATTCAATGTTCAGCACACGGTTTACTGGACACGAAAGGATATGTGCGAGGATCACTTACAGAGTGAAAAGCATAAACGTAAAAACACAGAGGCTGACAATCATGTACTTCAACGTTGATGTCTGTAGTACGTGGAACACCTAAAAGAAACACACACCGGGACACACACACCCAACCGTGCACAACCAGTGTTCAGTGCTTTGGATATTTAAGCTTAAATTTCAAAATGTTATATTAGTTCAATGAAGTTCATAGTATCTATATTTATTATTGCTTATTTAACTTCTTCTGTTATCAGAAACACAGTTTGTCATGACATAACTGAAAAACGTCATGACAAAATATGTGTCTGTTTACCGCATGAACAGTAGCAATTTATTTTTTTTTCCACTTTAAATGGATATTGAAAGGCCTATTTGAGTTGTTTATTTCATACAAAGAAGTTTTGGAAATTTTGTGTTTAAGTCCAAAAAGGATGAGAATATGAGAATAACTAGTGCCATGTTTTTGCCTTTAAATATGTTTACAATTATGAAAACAAAGTTTTCAGTTATAATTGCAGAAATTGTCTATATTTCATTACTTTATATACTGCCTTGGGGTCAAATTTGCATAAAATGCTTAAAATCGAATTCTCCAAAATTAAAAAACAAAAAAACACAGAAAATGGAAAAAATTAAAAACATGATGTGGGAAAAAATAAAACGGATTTCATAGGGCCCTTGCCTGAACCAACTCATCAGCCCAATCTGTTGTTTTTTTATTGTAATCTTCAACTTCATCAAACATTCTTGCAGCAAAATGTTTCCGCTCCAAATGGTTCAAATGAGTTGTGTTCACATGATTTATGTTCTCGAAACACTGATAATGCAAATTCTACTCAACAGAGATCCTTGACCAGGAGGTTCCCGTTGGCAAACCTGAGTACCTCTCCTACTACACAAACCTTTTTCATTCCATAATAGTTTCTGAAAGCCACTTTTGCAGGGCCGTTCCTGGTAATGGAGACGCGTCATGCATGTATGGGGGTTTGTTGTCATTAACAAGTTACTTGCAAATATGCACTGAAAGTATTTTAGCATCATTGTTAAGGTAATCATGTAAATATAAAAAAAATAAAACAAAATAAATAAAAGCATTCCCGTTTGGCCATTGGATGCATTTTAAGCCAAATTGCTATATTGAAACTGTTTCCAAACTGGATCTGACTTTGATTAACAGGGGGCGTTGGTGCAGAGGAAGCTGCCTCTCAATGCCTTTAAACCAATCTCTGTAAACAGTAGCTTTTGGGTCATCATATATGTATAAGTCGTTATATAAATCCGGCACCCATCTGATGAGATTAGTGCGGTAGTTGGAGAGATTTGCATGAAGTGAATAGGTATGGCTGCCTGGTACAGCCCCCACCTCACAGATGGATGCACCAACATGTTTTCTTCACGTATTCCACAATGCAGCATGTTTACCAATAATAAATAATCTTTCAGACCAGTATATATATAGTTATAGATCTTCTTGACAATTGAGAAATGTGGATAAATAAAAGTGAATGTTACAATTACCATGCTTTTGCTATGAGGTGGATGCAGATGTAAAAAACAGGATGTAACAGGATTTGATTTGTGGAGATAGCGGCATTGAAAGTAAATTAACATTTTGTTGTCAACAAGGGATGTAAAAAAACAAACCCAAAACAACCCGTTTAAATAAATAAAAAAAAATATAATAAATAAATATATATATAAATAAATAAATGGTAGCAAAAACATAGACAGAGCATTCATTTTCTACGATGTTCAATTTCCCTCATCTGATTTATGTTTCTCATTTACAGAGATAACACATATTTCAACATCTAAACCTAGAAATACGTTTCCTGAAAATATGTGAAGCAACTCATGTGATCTCACAGAAAACTGCTTGGACAAGTGGAAAATCGCATCTCCTGTAGCAGCGACTCCCTCTCCTCCCCTCAGTCATCCACCATTAGGCTTGCACAGTAGCAAAACCTGTTGGCAGTCTAAGCCATGCTGCTACCTGCTGAAAAGTAACTAAGACAAAGCTCCTTTATCTGCCCTGCTACTCTGCTGTCCTCAGCACACAATTTACTATTCAGTCATTTAACAGATGCTCTTATGCAGACAGAGACATTATAAGTGTATTCAAATAAGGAGGAGGCTGAGACAGCCACATATTTCCAGCATGTCCTCCCAACTATGTGAGATGTGAAGGGCAGTGGTGCTGGAGGTCACAGGAGACCTGTCTGGATGGCAGGCTGCAGAGATGACTTACTTTATGACTCTATCCCTCTCTCTTTCTCTCTCTCTGCTGTCCTCAGTGGATTTCTCATTTCCTACGTTTTTTTCTACCTGCATGCCACATTACATTTTGAAGGTGAATCCCACAAATGCTGAAATTACGTTGGAGGATAAATTACCCAGAGGGCTTTCTTTTTGGCCTGATTGCCCTTTGCATCGAGTTCCTGGTTTTCATTTTCCATCAACAGTTTCTTCTCCTGGATCCTCCTGCAGCTACTTTATACATTCTGACAAGGCTAACAGTCTATTTTCCATAGAAGATATTGGCTTGAAACAAAGGACAAATGAAGGAATGAAGAAATGTGCTGATTTATTTAATCCCTTTGAAATGTATGTCATTTTCAGACGTATTTCCCGTGTCTCAAGTTTCAGAATTCGTCTCAAATTTTACCTAAGAAAACGGGTCTGAAAAACGAATCCCCTGAGAGTTTTGACAGGGTCGTGTCCAGACCCGCAGACCTTCCTGGCAGGAGCCCCCGGTGCCTGTTAGGGACGGCCGTGCGCAGTTTGTGTGTCAGCAACTACAGTTGCTGGGTCTTTAAATATGCATGAATATATTAACTACAGTTGGTTTTCAGTATTGCATTTCACAGTATGCATTTACATGCACAATGCTTTCATTTCAACGATTTAATTCTCCTGGTGGAAGTTGGGTTAATATCCACAAAACAGCTAGTTTAACATTGCAAAAGTGATTATATCATCACTGTAAAACATTAGCTAGATATAATCAATATAAATATGTTCAACAGTCAATTCACAAATTCCTGAGTTTCACTTGTCTTGACAGTTGGATAGTTATTATAACTGTAAGGCCTTGGCTGTAGAGCTACATTTCCTGCCTTCTACTGTGGATAATATCTTCATTATGTGAACAGTGAGCACAAAAGGGCTATTGCAGAGTTATAGCAGATTATATTTTCCTGTTAAATAAAGAAAATGAATAGATTTAATGTTGGGTGCCATTAGTCTTAATTGAAATAGATGATAAGACAAACACTTTATAAGAATGACTCATCAATATAACCCAGACAAGGACTGTAACAAAGTCTTGCTTCCAAAGTCTTCAAATGCACTTCCATGATAACTTGTCCCCTGCCCGACCACACTTGACAAGGTGTGGATTTTATGTGTCAGATGAAAACTATGAGCCCTCATATCTCTCAGGAGTAACAGACTCCACTATTCTGGCAAACACTAAAATTTCCATTTTTATGTTGGAGTTGAGATGGCAAGCGTGTTTGTCCAGAAATTCAGAAAGACCTGGTAAATTTGTAATGTATCTTAATGTAACATGCTGTAGCAATGTCACAGTGTCACTTCACATTTTTGCTTCAGAACAAGACTTAATAGCCTTGATAAAAGAAATGTCTGAGAATGCTGGTGGGTGCTCACTGTGCCGTCTTCCCTGTTGTGTAAAGAATTGAAAATATGAGTGGGTGCAGCATAATGGATTTTAAAATTCCTTTTTTAAAGCAGTAAACAAGATTAAAAACACATGCTGAAAGGCAGCTCAACCTCCACCACCACTTTTTTTTTTTCAAAAAGACATTTTATTTACAGATATGGATCAACAACCACATCAGCCAGTGATGATATATTTCTCTTGCCATGTTGTGAAGGACATGATGATGTCTTTTTGTCTCTAGTTTTTTCCTTTTCATTTGCGGTGCTAGCAGCATGTGCCTGGGATGTCACAAGCAAATTAGTTTACTAAAATCTCTAAAAACAGATGGTGTTAAAGCAGCATGAACGTCTCTCATTGTGCTAGAATTCCATTGGTCAAGGTTAAAGTCGATTGTTAGAGCCGTAGCAAGTCACAAGTGCTGTTTGATCAGTCGTTTGCCAACCCTCCCTACCCATCCACAATCAACACAACAACCACCGCCCTTCCACACCCCTTCCATACAGCGTCTCCACAGGCATGCCAGCACCAAGTGCTTCTTTCAACCTACAGAGCAAAGGAGGGCCAAGTAGCAACCAGGGCAGCTGGGGCACAACCTGTCAGGGCAGGCTGCTGCCAAGCCTCAAATAACATTTAGAGGAAGCCTTGACTGAAAGTGACTTTCAGAGTTTACCTTAGTCGTAAGCCTTAATCCACTGTTACTAAAACAGCTTCTGATTTCTGAAGTTTCTCAGTCATGTGTGCTGAAATAAAGTTAAGAAAACTGTTACTAAAATCGAACCCCAAAAGAACCAAAACAAATAAAACATGTTCCAACTAATGTGCGTTACTTTAGTGAACTTAATTACTAATCTTAAATTACGGAAAATTAATAATACGGATTTTACTGAATCCCTAAAAGATTTTGTAGAATTTAAGATAAATGTATCAGAAATTGAGTAAATCCAGTGGAAAAATGTCAACACCTTAAAAACGCATTACTTAATTTAAATAACTATAATTTCAAAAATAAATTACGTTTCTATGATAAAAGAAAACCTGATCTCAGTGATATTCATTTTTATAAATCCCTTTTTGATACTTCCAAAGCTTTTTTTCTTTAATTATTTATCATAATCGTACATTTAAAAATGAGACCAGTATCCACTTTAAACATGCATTGAATGCTTTTTTTTACTACATAAATAATGGTGAGCCTTCATGTCCATGTAGGAGAAGAATATACCCAAATCTTTGACTCGACCTAAAAAAAAAATGCAGTTTAATGAAACCCTTTGTAAAAAACTTGAAATTGAAACTTTGCTCATTATATCCCCTAATGCACCATTTGATATTAGAAATAGCCAATCGCATATGCTCCAGAACAGGAAGATTTGCAAAATGTTTCATCAATTCTTGAACAGTTGAACATTTTTACATTTTCCCTTTAAAATACTGTATTAACACTGACATAGGTTCACAAACAAAAATCTCTGACTATAAAGTGCATCTTAACAACACACCTTCACAATACTGTGTTTTAGTGGGAATCACATTGAGATTTAACGGCCAATTTTTCTTAACTCAATTTTAAAAAAGCAATTTATTGAGTATGTTGGTATGAATACAAATATGAAAAATTTTAGAAACAATTTTAACACCAGAAATCCTCAGAAGAAAAGCTTGATTTTGAGAGTCAACCCTAGGGCTTAGATTCGGGCGCCGTGCATCAATTCCTGCAAAAAGTCTTTGGAAATCTTCAAAAGTTTTGTGATGTTTGGGTGGATTCTAAAGATAGACAGCGTGCATCATCCCAGTGAGTGTGCTGCTTGCTTTGGTGAGATTAGAAAGATCGGTAAGAGCTGGGATCCCCTGGATAACATTGTCCTTTGCATCTGGCTATGTTCATAGAATAGAATATGAATAATCCAATTAAAAATAAATAAAAAGTAAATAATTTCATAATACATTTACTTAAACAAATATAGTAAATGGAAGTTATACGGACGGTTCCCTTTAAAGACTTTTCACAATGTAAAATGACTAGAAAATTGCCTAAAGATACGATGAATTGTCCATCTATCTGTAAGACCACGATGAAAAGGCTTGTGAGACAAAACATTTGTCCCCCCATTGATCCCCCGCTTCACAAGGTAAGAGTTTTACTGCCTCCTGATATATTGTTACTGACTCAGGGGAAGCATAAAAAAGACAAACACCTTTCCTTCAAACTTTGGAATAGTGTTTTACAAAGCAGGCTATTTCCATCATATGAATTGATTGTACACCGTTGTACACTCAGTTATACATGTGACAAATATTTGTTAAATGTGCAATTTCATTTTTAAAAACACTGACATACTCCACTTGGATGGAAAATGCCAAAAAAACAAAACAAACTAACAAAAAAACAAAAAACTGCAAGATGACTGTGTCTGAACCATACCTGCCAACATTGGGTTGTGAAAAATAGGGAGATTTTCTGGGGTAGTGGTTGGAATACTCCACTCACAACATCCCCGCCATGATATAAACAAGGCGACTTTTAATGAGCTTTAAATTCATAGCTACAATGAAATGTGCTAAAATGTACCTCCCAAAATGATTCTACAGCCTTCTTGGAGCCAAATAAGTTTAGTATTAATAACAATAAAATACAATATTTGTAGAATTTCAGAGGTTCCCTTTGTCACCCAAGGACCTGTTGTAATTGTAGGTGTCAGACTTTGCAGCTTCAATCACTTTCTTGGAGGGTACATACTTGTGGCCAGGGCTGGTATGGTTTATCCTGCAAGAAAGGAGTGCGCAAAGAGTAGAATTATCCATACTCATTGTGTTTTCTGTGAGGATCTTTTTCACCATGCTGAATGAGCTCTCTGAGCTTCATTGCTGTGAGGGATGCAGAGCATCGCCTTCATCAGTGATGCCAGATTTGTAAAGCTCTCCTCTTTCCCTAGAAGGCCCCAGAACCTTCAATTCTCTCTTCCTGTGGGAATTCCTTGCTTGCTATGACTTGATACTCCACCAACTCTTCCCTCAGCTTTTTTTCAAAGCATTTTCTCAAACAAAACAAATTTTCAAATTTTCAAATAACAAAATAACATATTTTAACCATTTTCCAAACAATAAAATAACTGAAAAAATCTGAAAAATGGTTCAAATATGTTATTTTGTAACTTGAAAATTTTAAAATATGTTTATGTAATGCTTTGCTGATGAGAGAATATGTTTCTCTATTTTTCTTGTTTTTGTGAGGGGGGATATATTGTTTTTCGGCACTACCTTGTTCTCTATAGCTGCTATAACATGAATGAGATGGGATCGATAAAGTTCTTATTTTTGCCATCTGAGAAAATTAAACATATTATATTTGGTGCCTAACTGTTTCCCAAGTATATTAGTGCGTGTGTGAATGAATAAATGAGACATAAAACGTAAATTTCTTTGTAGAAAGGCGCTTTATGAAAATAAATCCATTCACTTTACAGCGCAGTCTTGCCACATCCAATATGGCGGCGACGTTGACGTATCGCAGCAGCTCCATGGGGCGGAGCTTGGACGTAGGCAGTGCTTTTGGGTTGGGTTGCCAGGTTTGTCAGGAACCCGTTAATATAATACATCCATGCAGGAACCCCGACAGTGAAACACCATTGACTCATTTAACTTTAAAATCGGGAGATAAGCGGGAGAAATTACAAATCGGGAGCAGGGCGGGAGAAATGGTTGAAAATCGTGAGACTCCCGCTTAAATCGGGAGTGTTGGCAGGTATGGTCTGAACTACTGCTACATTCCTATCACACATACCTGTTATTTTGATGACATGGCCTGTCTTAGATTCTCTACAATGTGTCTTAGAAATAGCTATGCTGTGAAAAAGAAAAAAAAAGAAAGCCTATTACCCTCTGTGTGGGAAATGCAGCACCTTTCAAGTGGTTTTTAATTTTACAGCTCAATCCTCATGTTGCTGCAGTCAAAGCATTGACGGGAAATGCTGTACGGGACAATGACATGGCTGTTAAAGTTTTGCCCTTATACACCACCAGAATGGATTTGAAATAAAGCAGTGGAAGATAGGTTTACATGTGACTTTGATCTTGTAAGACTGGCTGCCTCGCAAGGTAAAAAGTGGCCTACGAACTTAGAAAAATGATACCAATGTCCTTGTTTAGACAAGTTAATTCATTAAAATGCATTTTCTTACACACTTTTACCAGTTACATTTACAGAGGTGTCCCCCCACTCCCTCCAGCCTCCTCTTTCTCCTATAACAGAGGTGACCGTGGCTCAGCAAGTACGGCAATCATCTCCCAGTCACAGTTTGAGGTTTGAACCCTGGCCTCTGCAGTCCACATGTTCAAGCTTCTTTTGGCAAGACACTGATCGCCACCTTCATCCAAATGCACTCAGTTCGGTGGGAGATTCTGTGTGACGGCGTAAAAGCACTTCATGTGTATGTGAATAGGTGAGTTTGTCGTGTAAAAGCACTTTGAGCCAACAGAAATAGTAAGAAAGTGCTTTATAAATGTGAGATTTTCTGGAAGTCAAAAAGCCAAGTGTCTGAACATGCTTATACAAGGATGCCACAGAAGACATGAACAATAATAGCTTGTTTCTTCCATGCTGCATAAAATCTATGTGAACTTGTGAAGTTCTCAGTATTATTGAAGAACAATGCAGTTAAAGAGAAAAACAATAAGACTATGCAGGATGCAAGAAGAGCCCCAGGTGCTATGCAATCATGAAATTAAATTCTCCACAATTACAGCGTTTCAGATACGTGATTTGAATATCAACACATCAACATGCTTTGTAAAAACAAATAATGCTTTCATAAACTCAAAACAGGATATATTTTCAACTCATCACAAAGTTGGCATTAAAAATAAGCAGAGGCAGTGTTTCATGTAAACTTGATTTGTTTTTGATATGATTCTTTTTTGCCTCTAATGCGCTTGTGAGAGAATATTTTCTTATTACTCCAAGGTTGTTCAGGTTTTTTTTAATGGCATTTAACTGGAAAGACAAGATACATATTTGCAAAAACTAAAAAACCTGATGTGCACTGGTGAGAAAAATAACAGTTAAATGGTGTTTATAAAAAAAAAAACAAATAAGCCATTACCTTTTCCATTAATGCTTTTGGCAGAATAAACCATACACAATTAACACCATACTTGCTTCTCTTGAGATCAGCATTCTAACATTTCAAACTTTTTTTTTTGTTGCAAAACATTTGGACTATTTTTTTGACATGGTACAAACTGTTTATATAGTGACTTTGCAGATAATTCCATGATGTAACAAAACATGTTCAACTGCTCAGTGGTATGCTGATCAGGTAAGAGTTTTCCATGGCTTTCAGATTAAGATTCAACCATCGGATCCAGTTAGACTTTATTTGAACTTGAAAAAAACAACAAAAAACAGTAATATAAATCAATCAAAACCTATTAAATGTTTATTTTGTTTTGCAAATACATTCCTTGTTGACAGTCTGACTTCCATCAATATCAAATGGAAGATAAGTTTTTCTTTCATAGTAAAATGTCAGTTTTGGTTTCACTTGAAGGAATATTTGCTTACTTTTCAGAATTGTTATCTATATCTTGCTTGTATCTCTGTTATTGGTAAATACCTTACAAAGTAAGTTTGGATTCCTGTCCCAGATATGTCTTGGGACAAATGCATATGGCTTAAAGGAGCATGAGGCTCCTTTTAAGAAATGAGACTCTCTAGCGCCACTCTTTGCCACGACGGCCGTCGGGGGTACTGCAGCCAACAGTGAAGCCGGCATGGGAGAACGGGGAGAACGCACATGCAGCGTCATGTGACGTCACATCCGCAGGACAGCGCGGGAAATTCGGCCCCACAAATGCACCACATTTTGCAGCACACAGCCTGTTCAAGGCAACGGAGAGATACACTAGAGGGCTCATTCTTTTTGGTTTGGAACGCTTCATCTGACATTATTACTAGAAAACTTAAAACGTATACAATTTTTTTTCATAAATCCTGCCTCAATCCTGCCTCATGCTCCTTTAAAGGCATTATGTCACACATCAACGATGAAAATGGTTCACAGAGCTGGAGTGGACATCATGTTAAAGACTCAAGAAAGTAATGACAGAAGAGAAAATGAGAGTGCTAACTTTACACATTACATTTTATTAATGATTTCATATTCGCAGACAAATTTTGTCAGTCAGGAGAAAACCTTAAATAGCCTTGCTTGAACCGCAGTTCCACTCTTGTGATCTCAGTCTTTAAGTTTAAAGTGGCAGCAAATCAGGGGCAGTTGTTCTCGGCTTTTGACAAAATCAGGCATGTTGAATAAAATTGCAAGTCATTAGTCTTGTCTCATTCAAACATCATCATGTTACGAGCCTGATTGCTTTAGCAACCAATTACGAGCATTGTTGTCTTTTGATTAACAAAAAAATCTGGTTGTAGTTGTGAGACGGTGTCTTTTAAAAATATTTTAAAAGTTTTTGCAAAGTTGTCTAGTGCATGATTGGCATTAGAAACCAAAGAAGAGTAGATTTGGGACATTATTTATTTCAAAATATATATATATATATATTTTTTTTTTTTTTAAATGAGTATCTATTTAAATCCACTGGCATAGTCATGCATCCACCGCCTTCCTTGGTATGTTCTCTGGCATGACAACCGCCCATGACAATGACAACCTCTATATAAAAGAGGATTAAATAAAACAGTTCACAACGATCATGCACTGCGGAGATTTAATTATTGGCACCTACAGTAACTTAGTAACCCTGATTCAAATGCTTTGGACCTGAATGTGAGAAATGCACGTGGGCTTAGTTTCACTCGAGTGACTCACCTGTAGCAGCAATCTAACCAAATCATAAAAATATTCATTTTATGTCCCATAAAATATGCCCATTTGTTTGATTTCATAATTTTTTCTTCTGTCTCATTCAAATATGGGAAATTAAAAGAATGTGATTGTTTGATCTTCTTTTTCCTTGATTTTGTTTACAATTTCTGTGGTCCAGTCTGGCCGTTCTGGATGGACTGCCTTCTGTTTGAATACTGTTTAAACACTAAAATGTAGCACATAGGAGATAGAGATTTGTTTAATTCAACCAATATAACCGCCTTCCCTGAGCAAACAAATTATTTCCAACCTTTTCTCAGAGCAACCTCCACGTGTGTTTGCCATTTCTGCTCTTGCTTTTACCTAACAAGCTCTGGGATGATTTGTGGAGGATGTTCAAAATCAATTACCATTACGTTCAAATCTGCTCATCTAGAGTAACCACAAGTGTCATCCTCGTAAGAACTGATGTATTCATGATCTAACAATCATACCTTGTCCAAATATTTTTTTATGCTTTTTCAAATGGCGTGTTCATGCTTTATCAAGTGACAACTCGATTTACTTAATTTAGAAGAAAGAGCACAAACTGTCTGTTTTGAATTTTTGTAGTCTTTGTATTTATGGTTCAAATACCATTTCATCTAATATCTTATTAATACGCTCACAATCCCACTGGGGGCTTTGCTGATGGTTTAACTGTCAAAATACTTTTTGGGGCAACAGTTTTTGTGCGAAATGAAGGAGGAAAAGTAACTACCCAACAACAAAGACGTCATATGTCCTCTTTCTTTCAGTGGGCTTCATGCATGATGAGAGTGAGGTGTAGACCATGAGCAAAATAAAACTATATTAATAGAAACATAATCTCATCTTTCATCTTTAATCTTTCAAGATCACATCAGAGCAAAGTAGCACTCATCTTCCTCTTAATTAGCTGTCATAATATGGCCGAGAGGAGTTCCAGAAAAGATGCTTCCCTTGACGCAGGACAATAAGAAATAAAAAAAACAAAAGGAAGGGTGGTTTCTAGGATATTTCAGCAGTGTCTTCTTTTATAGTCCTTTGAGGCCGCAGTGCTCTTGAGTGGGAGAATGGGAGACAGAGAGAATTGAAGGCTGGTATCGGTCCTAAGAGAAATGGAAGGTGTGAAAAGACGCAGCTTTCGTGGACACACAATACATCACATATGACCAATGTCTGGTCCTGTCCTGGTGCCACTCATCTGTTCTGCAATTATTAGCTGTTCTTGCAGCCGTGCTCAACATAGTTGGAGGACAAGACTTATATTTAAAGGGGACCTATTATGGCAACTAATACTTATTTTAAACAGGCCTTGAATGTCTTAAAAACAAGCTTTTGATTATTTTTTCTAAATAAATGAGAAATTCAGCCTCTGAGCCATGTCTTTATCTTCCCATTCTCTAACCTCATTATCTATGCGGGATTCTGAGTGGGCGGGGCTATGATAATGAGGCGCTGTGCTGATTGGCTGCTTGAATGACACGATACACCGCTACGGAAAAATTGCGGAAGCTCCTGCTGGCGGAGTTAGTTGTGGGCGTGGTTTCACGCATCGGAGGCCAACCTATGTAAATCGCGCCCGTCGTCACGTAACGACTGGCGCAAAATCTGAATGGCTCGTAGATCCACATCACACTGGACGGCTCATCCGGGCGGCTGTACAGACACTGCAGAATTTGGTTGCTTTCCTCCTTCTCTGGCAGGCTGAGGGGAGACCACTTTATATATGTTAAAGCAAGAAAAAACTTGTTTTTCATAATAGGTCCCCTTTTAGTAGTTTTATTACTATTATCATATATTTTTTGAACCAAAAGAACAACAAAAAAGCGTCTCGTTACTTCCACTAAGTTGAGGAGTTGGTAATCACTGATTGCGTGAAGCGTCCGGTGTTCCACACTCAATTTTCGAACGATTATAAGTGCTACATCCAGGTACCTGCAGTGTACTGTGTCATCACACTTTTCACTTACCAACTCCAAATAAGAAGTGACAGCTCACAGCGCTGTCATGATACAGCTCTACCTCTAAGTGATTTTTTGTGTCAAGTTTTGGAAGTTAATGACATTTTTAGTGAAAAAAGTGTTAACACCACCTAGACCAGATTCAAGGCAAGGCCTTTCCCAGTCTCCATATTTGAGCCAGGTTTGGGGCATCAGGGAAAAACACCAGAGCTTCAGGAGATTTGACACACAACACACAGTTGGTAAGCAAATTTTTTTACCCCCCCCTTTACATTGGTGGATCCCCCATGTTTATTACCAATTTCACATGTGTCCCGTCATTTTTACATTAACCAACGGGTGTTGAGCTGGCCCCTTCAATAAACCACCTCCAATTGTACACTTAAACAAGAGACTGCCTTGATGTAAATAGGTTGACGTAGAATGGTCAGACCTGGGTGGGATTTCTTTATAACGTATAAGTGCAACCCATGGGGAGCTTAAAAAAAACAATAAAGAGCTGATCAGAGTAACAGCAGCAAGATGTGATATCTCTAATTTCACAAAGAGAACCTGCGGAGACAACGAGGTCCACAAGTTACCGAGCCTTAGAGCCGTAGAAGATGGTCCATTGTTGCACCATCTGGATTACAAAAGAACAGACTACAATTGGAAGTAACAAAACTCAGGTCATTAACAAATTGAAGAGCCTAGTAAAGAAGTTCTACGCGGTCAACGACCACAATGGCAGGAGTGGCTGAGGAAGACTGGATTGGCCGTATTTGGATTACACTGTACAACTCAATAGCACCTCCTGACTCCTCTTTCCTCTCTAAACTCACTTTTAGGCAATAGGGCAGCAATAACCCTGCATTGACACTTCCCAGCTCGCATTCAGGGAAACTATCTACCTTAAAATAACCCATTGAGTGGCCACGATTCACAACAGCTGATGTGGCACGTCCGGACTTCCACTCACGGTGGGACCCGGGGGTAACACTACTAGTGTTCAGAATCAGAATACTATCCCGAGGGGATACTGGCTTTTGTGCAGCAGCTCCAACTTGTCAAAACAGAATCACAAAAAATACTCAGACCAAAAAAAAAAATATATATATTATATATATATATATATATATATATATATATATATATATATATATATATATATATATATATACATACATACATATATACACACACATACATACATATGTATCAAAATAGGAGAAAAAAATTTAAACCTATGACTAGTTTGTATATGCATCTAATCAAATGTAGTGCAAAAGAGCCAGAATGGGCACAACTCAGTCAGTCATCTTATATCATACCTCTGGGAATAGTTCACCTTAAAATTAGACACATTTAAAAAATTGTGATAAGCATTAAGACTAAGTATGTGTGTGGTGGAGTTACATATGTGTATGTGAGGTAAATGAATGAGACTTGTCTCTTGGTCCTCAGCTGTATTCTGCATGTTACAATTAAGTTGTCAGTTTTTAGTGTGCAGGTGTTAGGATTCATGTCTGAGGAGTCTTTGCTGCCTAATTTACAGCTTGATTGGAGTTTGGGCAGAAATAGAGGCCAGGGTTTCATTTTCCCTCATAATGAATTATCTTCACAATTAGCGACAATTTCAACCCTTTTTTTTCCCTGCACAAAGCAGGAATGTCTGTGTTTTTTGATTTTTGTGGCATTTGCATATATTCTGTTTGTGTGAGCTCAGAGTGATTTGTTGTGAATACTTTTGCATAATTTTTCTGTTTCACCCAAAAAAATTACCAATAAGATGTCAAATTTGTGTGTCAGTGGATTAAGCACTTCTTTCCTTTGCTTTTTCTAATTTTTCCAATGCTTTTAAGCTTCACCCTCTTTCACGTCGGAATACTCTTTGCCCGGTCTCACAGCAAAATATAAAAAAAAGGTCCTGGAAATGAATCTCTTGATTTGTCTCTAGAGACAGTATTTCTGGTTTTGTGTGCTATTTGACTTAAAAATAGCTACAAAGATGAGCACATTATCAAAGAATGTTATGAAATACTCACAAAAGGACAGTAAAGCAACACATTTAATGGTGGACATTTAGAAGTAAGACCATCCACCTCACACAAATTTCCTCCGTGGGTAGAGGACCAAGATTGCTCATGAACATTAGCAAAAAATACAAAACCACTTTGTTCAACAACACGAACACAACAACATAATGAGTTTTGGTAAACTGCATTACAAATGTGTTCATATGTACCACCGTGTAAGCTGTCAAGCTTACACTCCACAGATAATATTTCCTTCAGATGCTCCAGCAGTCAAACAAATTAATTAATTTGAGGAATAATTGTAAAATGTAACATGAGTCCAGATCACTCACCTGAGAGAAAACTTAATTGACTTAAAAACATTAGTTTAATTTGTGGTGGTTATTGCAGTCTCAAGTGTGGCAACATGGTGGGCATTAAGGCTTCGGAACAAAATTACAACAGCCATAAGAGGCTACCTGTCTAAGGTAACTAAAGACGCACTTTGCAGCAGTCTCCCTTGGTACAATTAATTGCATTCAAACCAGCGCCTACTTTTAGGCCCCATTTACACGTACCAAAAACGGTGGTGTTTTCATGCGTTTTGGCCGTTCGTTTACACAAAAACGAAGCTCAAAGTCACCAAAAACCGAAAATTCCAGCCAAAGTGGAGATTTGCAAAAACTCCGTCTTCACGTTTGCTTGTAAACAGAGGGAGACGGACATTTAGGCTTCAGAACGTCACATTATGCAACAGAAACGTCACCAGCATCATGTGTGCGACCTGTGTTTACAATTTGTTTGGCCACCGTCAATATTTTCTTGTATTTTACTTGTTTTATATTCTAACGTCACACTTAAAGTAACTCCACTTCTCTGTCACTCCAAACAAAAGACTCTCGTTCTGTCTTGGAAGTTACACTTGTCATTTGTTGATGTTTTTTTCGAGGATTCCGATTGGCCAGCATGACTTTATGCTTCTCGTTACACTGCCCCCTGTAGGTTTGGCTGCTCATAGCACATTAACAGCGTATTTATTTGTGTAAATGATAGTATTTTTCAAAACGTAGAGGGGGAAATATCCATTTTTGTAAATACCCGGCTATGTGGAAACATGGCCTCAAATCCACATGACCTAGGAGAAAGTTTAGATTCAGGCCAGGCTATAGGAAGTCAAAGATCAGCAGAATATCTTGGTTTCTGTTTGTCTCCCTTCTATGCCAGCTTCACCTCCCCCTCATTTTTTTGTTTCATGTTTTGTCTGACCGTTAAAGTGGCATAAGAGTGAGAAGCCTTTCACAGCTGGATGGGTCACCAGTCCATCACACGGCCACATGAAGACAAGCTTTTCGTTATGTAAACAGTAGGAACTGTTTTTTTCTTAAAACTGCATGGTAGACATTTACCCGTCAACACCCAAACCCTCACTGGTGACTCACCACCCTGTGGCAGTGGTTGAGTAAATGATCATCTGCAAGTTTGAGAACCTCCATAAAAGCAAGACTGCTTAGTTCAAAATTCAATGCAAAAATGTGTCATTGTCATTATTCAAAAAAACTTGTCAATCTTAGTAATAGAAAATGTTCCTAGGAGAAATTGCGACACCAACAAAGCAACATCCCAGAGTCTATAAACCTCAGTTACCATGTTAAATGTTAACACTCCCAATAGCAGAAAAACAAAAAGTGGAGATATTTAAAGGGGACCTATTATGAAAAACACGTTTTTTCTTGCTTTAACATATATAAAGTGGTCTCCCCTCACCCTGCCAACACAGAGAAGGAGGAAAGCAACCAAATTCTGCAGTGTCTGTTCAACCCGCCCGGGTGAGCCATCCAGTGTCATGTGGCTTCTACGAGCCGTTCAGAATCTGCTCCTGTCATTACGTACAACGACAGGAGTGATTTCCATAGGTCGGCCTCCGCTGCTGGAAACCACGCCCACAACTAACTCCTCCGGCCAGAGCGTCCGCCATTGTTTCGAAGCGGCGAATCGTTTGGCTATTTGAACACTGAGGGACAGTAAAAATTAGGTTTTGCATCGACACTTACCCTCATAAAAGGATCAGTACCAACAGTAGGGACCCGGCAACTGCACACGAATCAGCGGTAAGTGACGTTAATTTGTTATGTTATTTATATTTGTCTACAGGTAACACCGTAGGTCCGTTTAGTGGCTCCGGTGTTACACTGGAGCCACTCAACGGACCTCAGGTGTTTTATTAGTAATAAATAAAAAAAAGCTCTATTAGTAATACATTTTTCTTCTGTTTATGGTTTCAGATCTTCCAAGCAATGCACCTGAAGCTGTTCAACGACACCGTCAGAAGATGCACGCTCCTTCCTTGAGCCAGCAATAGTGCATAAATGTTATTTTATTTTTTTTAAGTTAAGTTGTGATTTCTTTACAGTTCACATGATTCATTTGTCTTGTAACATAAGAAATGAAATGATGAGGAATCTGAGTAAATAACCTGTTTAAAATTCAATTAAAGCTTCCTGTGTGAATTAGTGTGAAGACGAGGTGACCCGGTCCCCTCTTCAGGTAACTAAAGGCTGATTTATGGTTCCGCGTTACACCAACGCAGAGCCTACGGCGTAGGGTACGCGTCGATTTAACGCAGAACCGTAATTCAGGCTTTAAGATCCGTTTACACCGTATCATAAATAGATGCGAGCGTCCGACATCGGAGGCTCTCTTTCCACACTGAAACCGTTAAACTCGCGGCCAGTTAGGACAGTCCAATAGAAAAAAAATAAAGCAATGGAATTGATTTTGTTGCTGACGCTCGCATCGCACATGCTTTAATAGTGTACGCAGCCGGCTGCTTTTCTGCCCGGAGCGAGGCTTTGTGCCCTCCCCTGCTACACGTCATTCAGGCAGCCAATCAGCACAGAGCCTCATCATCATAGCCTCCCCTCCCCTCAGAATCCCTCATAGAGAAGGAGGTTAGAAGCGGTAAAAATGAAGACATGGCCCAGAGGCTGAATTTCTGATTTATGTAGAAAAAACAAGCTTTTGATTGTTTTTAAGACATTCAAGGCCTGTTTAAAATATACATTAAATGCCATAATAGGTCCCCTTTAACTATAATATAAAAAGGGAAAAGCCTAAAACAGCATTTCAGCACAGACTCTGCATGCCACCTGTCAAACACAGTGATGGTCTGGGTTTGTTTTTCAGCGACATGATCTGGAAACGCCGCATGTACCCAGATGGCTGAGCAGCAAAAATCACAAGTGCTTGCCTAATGTCTTTCCCCGTTGGACACAGTGTTAACACACACCTGACTGCTAAGGAGCAGAACGTTTCTTCTCCTGTAAATAGTTGTTACAATTACCAAGTTCACTTGATTATCTCGAGCAGACTGCTACTTTCACTCTAAACTCTTATGGAAGCAGTAATATTTTAGTCAGCTTCTTTATTCACCGTTTATCCATTGTGGCAATATTTTTTGTTCAATAAATAACGTGGAAAAAATATCATGTTTTGTTAACCTGAACTTGCATTTACATCATTTTAAGACGAGGCAGGAGCATGTTGATTTTGTTGTGTCCTGATACACAAAACCCCAGATTTGAAAGAGTGTGTGCTTTCTTTTTCAACCACTTCAGCTCTGTTACTCAAACGACTGAGTAAACTACACCACTGTGTTTGATCCTAATCTGGAAGCTCAGCTTTAATTGCGACTGCAGCAGGAGAAAGCAGTTTGCACTGCAGGTAATTTTCTGGGGTTTGATTCCTTGTCATGATAAAAATGGCACATGATTGTCAGCAAACACGGCGGAGTAAAGACATGAAGGATGTGAATTGAGAGAACAACAAATTGATTAAAGCTTAGAGGTGAAGGAGGCCAAAACAATACAAGGAAAAGATTCATTATACTGTCACACAAAATGAAAAAGAGCTCAACTATGTATTTTACATACAATATCCAAGTCAAATGTCCTCTGCTTAAAAGAAATGAGTTTAATTTCTCATTATATAAACTATCACATTTAGCATTAATTTCACATGTTACTGCTGATGTCCCCAGCTGGCATTATCCATCTTTTGTTCAGTTTTAAAAAAAAAAATGTCCCCTCTATGATGGTCTTAATCTGATACTATTATTATGTTAATTAGATCTATGTCGATATGCACACTCGTTTTCGTAGGGAAAAGCAGAATTTTTAAAATAGCCTGGCCAGTAACAATCACAGACCCCTATTTCCCATTTTACATCAGTTTGGTTCATAAGGGGGATAATTTAATAACAAGATTCATCAAGATAAAATTGATGATATTGATGATAATGTGAAAAATCCTCATTATTTCATATTGAAATCAACTAACTGAAAATTAATTAAACTGTATTTATTCAACTATGTAGATTTGATGCTGTGAGTTTTATCAGTTAGAAACTGTAGCTGTTTTATATTAGCCATTAGATAACCTCAATTGTACAGCCCCCTACAATATATATTATTTTAAAATCAGGCAAAAATAAGCTCTAAAAACTACCTCTTCTGTGTACTGTATTTCCACTCTATCTATTTCCATGAACTAAGATATGTGACTGAATACTCCAGTTGGTTTGTATCAATCACTCAATAACATTTCCATTTAGACATGTTTTTTCCTCAATATAATTTTAGTCCCAGTATCTTTCCTTGGTTAGGATGAATTCATATGAACATAACAAGAATTTGATTGAATTGACTGCATGCTCAAAAGCTGGTGAAGAGCAATCGCAAAGTACACATTTGCCTTATACAGTTCCTGTCGTGCATTATTGACCAATGTGTCAATTCCCAGCAAACCAGCACGGTGTCATCTAATTGAAAAACAAAAATGAGGTGGAGTTGTTGTATGTTGCTGGCTGTCTCACTTGCACTTTCTTTTGCATTTTTATTTGAGGTTACATCCACAAATTTGTTGGTCTATTAGTCACAACTATGCAGTGTAATAAAACTGTCATTCAGTAAATCCTACCCTCATGAAGGATATGCTTTTGAGCGTGTTGTGGAGAGGTAATTCAACTGAATGGGGTAAAAGTCTGCAGGGCCATTTCTGCTGGAACTGTTTTATAACCTGCCTGGCCCCCCCAAAAAATAAATAAATAAAAAAATAAATAAATAAATAAATCACCACCCAGCTTAAACTCAGCAAATAGGCTAGTGCTGCAGTGATGAACATGTTTCAGCGCACAAGTTATTTGACTCTAATCAATGCAGTGAGTAGCTTCTCTCTCCTAAAACATGACCATACTGTGGTTAGGGATGGAAATTGATAACATGTTATTGATACTAATGTCATTACTGATCTCTCCCTTTCTATTTTCTGGTCTGGGGTCTAAAAAGATGTACTTTATTTTTCACCGGAGTGTACATAATAAAAACTACTAGGTTATACATGTTCTGAACCCAAACTCACCTGACTGTGACGATAAATGGACAGATTAACTGATAACTTTACGAGCAAGAAGGGCCCACACTTTTCAACTTCTCATCCAAAGTGCCATAAGTGACTCAAACATCTGGTACAATTATCCTGGATGTCTCCAGGCACAGCCAAATTGGGTTTCCCACAGCAATAATTAGACGAATTGACGCTTAGAAATTGTACAGTGGCATTACCACAAAAAAGCACTACAAAACCCAACAGATTGATCTCTAATATTTGAAACGACTTTATAGAGATCTCCAGTCATTCAGCTGATGCAGACTGAATAAAACATACAAGAGTCTCTCCCTTGAGGACTTGTTGTGCTTTTACTTTAACCATTGCAAGTCTTTTTTACATAAAGACATGTTTTTTACATAGACAACATAAGGCCAGCTGATATTATCAATGAAATGAACAGCAGTAAATCAATAATCTGTTCTCTCTTTATATCACATCTCTGTCCTAATACGTCAAACAATAGGACTGGTTATCCGTTGTTATTCTACCTTGTATAAAAATCTATAACTATAACCAAATATAACCAAATACATCAAAACTACATGGAAGGAATTTAAATATTGTCACATTTCACCCTTTGAATAATGTAGTTTGTACTTTATCAATCCCTGAGGTAAAATTGCTGATGAAAAAACACACACTCAATTTACTATTTCACACAGTGTTAACAAACTAAAGAGCAGAGAAAAAGCACAATCAAAAGTGCTGCTTAGACATTTAAGAGTCATGAAAGATCCTATCCAGGAAAATCTTTCATCAGGCAAATTAAACAAAATGTTTCTCATTTCCAGGAGTGTTCCAGTGGTGTTTCATTTTGACTGATTTACATGCTTTCCACTTCCCGAAGTTCATCAAGATAACAAAGACATCATTGTCAGGACTGGAGTCACACTGTAGCTGCTTTGTTATTGTTTGAGATAAAGGTTTCAAAGGAAATAAACTTTGGCAAGAAGAGCAGCAGAAACAAAGACAGTCCCGTCAGACCCAAGCCCTGTGTGGATAATATCGTACCAACATCTAGATGATGGAGCAGCTGTGATAACAGATGTTCATGTGGAATCCTGTTTCTCATGCAGTGTGGTACAATTTGGGGACACCAGGGGAATCAGCCTGTACTGTATATGAAGATAATTGCTGGATCCTGATGGTCTGCTTTTCCTAATCTGAGTTGTCTGTAACACTGCAAGTTATTCATTTGGTTTAATTATTCATTAATTACTCATTGATACAATTACTTCAAGTAAAAAAAGAGTTTCAGCAAGTCCATGAACTATATTTATGTAGAATTCTTCTTGTCATTTTGACAACTTAGAACTGTTTTCAAGAACAAGCCAGATGTATTCACATACACATGCAACACGTTGTCTAAAAATGATTCTCCCACATGTTTCTCAGATACCCAAGGACATCCTTGCAAGTGGACTGAAGTAGCCCCAGATCAAATCAGTTACCTCTTACCTCTCATTGCCTTGCCTAAGTCCTAACCCTTCTAAACCTTTCCACAGAACATGAATACTAATCACATGGCAAAGACACTACCTGAGGCCGGCTGGATCTTCCGATAGACATTCCAAGAGAATTGTTAAGTGTTGAATTTAGGTGCTCCTGGTCTCTCCTGTTTGCCTCATTTAAACACTCAACATTTTCAGGTTTGGAAAAATATGTTTTTAAAGTATTTTTGAAGTGAACTTATTTCTAAATAAAAGTAAAAAGAAAACTTGTCTGACAAGATTATAAACTGTATCAAATACCAACCGCTTGTAAAAGCCTGTGTTTTTCCAATGATAAACACAGGAAATCCTGTAATGTTATGGCCCTGATTAATTTGCTAAAGGAATATGAGACACCAGCAGCAAATTCTGATGATAACGTTATCACAAGGAAATGCTAAATGAGTTGCTAAAAAATTATGGAGCTCCGCATCAGACCAGTTTTGGTCTGGATATGACTGGGGTTTTAAAGCTTTACAATGTTAAGTATATATATATATATATATATATATATATATATATATATATATATATATATATATATATATATATATATATATATATATATATATAGCTGGTTTCATGATCTTTGTAACTGGTCCTGATGTATTGGATGCGTGTACTATGAAACTCTTTACAACAGTGCGAAAAGAAAAGGATTATCCGTGTAGTCTTAAATTGAACATTGCTCTTTTTTGTGTATAGATTACAGACTTTCATGAAAAATTACATGTTTTCATACCAGGTATGGGAAATTACTCATGTGCAAAATTCAAATATATATTAAAAAAAAGGGAAAAATATGATTGTTCATGTAATGAAGTGCTCCTAATTGTACGAATAATTTGCATTTCACTGGTAGCTGTGAAGATCAGAGGAAATCGAAATAGCTCCATCTGGGCTAACAAGGTTAGGCCTATTCTTTACATCTGGCAGACAAAAACATTCATCCAGAAAGGAATCTACAAACACAGGCTGGCTGAACAGAGGCTATTCCCAAGGCATGTTGTTTACTTGAGGTTGAGCTGCAGCAGCTGAGCTTTGTACATAAAATTACTCAAAATAGTCAATTATCTATCTTTGACGGTGTATAGAACCATTCTCAAACCCCAGAGGATGCTCGCAGTCTTGACACTGACAGAAACAACTCATGTCATAAGTCTAAATATAGGGTTTATTTTTTAAACCTTCTTTTTCCGTCTTACTTGCCATGTTCTGATTTGATTTATGTGTCATTACGTCTGTCTGCCTCAACATCTGTCAGTTTTTATGTCTGTGAAAGCAACGGGAAACAATTTATGAGTAGTGTCTCTAATGGATTGGAGAATGTGAACATACACATTGAAAATCTAAAGGAAGAACACAACTATAAAATTATGCACTTTTGAAGTGTCATGATATTTCTTTTCAAATATGAAAAGAAGGGGTGGTTCAGGTATGAACAAATCCTTGCATCCCACCAGCAGGCCAGCAGCCTGTTAAAGAAGGCAATACAAGTGATTGGTTAATCAGTCAGCAAAACCCCCGCTTACGGCCATAGTTTCCACTCTACCCCTGAAAAAAACAGTATTGTAGCACTTACATGTTTGGGTGAATTTCTGCCAGATGATGACTGAAGTTGTCTCCATCATCTTCTTAATGGTTCTCACACAGATGGAAAACAGTGAAAGCAAAGTGGACAGTCCTAGGAATGTTTTTTCCTGGCATTTTAGCTCCATAGTTGGTTCTTAAACATGACAAATGTGGTACATGAACTGAAGATAAGTGGGAATGTGCTTCCTGCACAAAGTTAGTGTTGAAAATAATGTATATATGATCTCATGCCAAATAATTTTTCCATATTACACAAAATACATTAAAAATTCGTCTCTGATTGGCAAGTTTGAATGCATGTAATCCAAGAGTTTGAGTCATCAGCGTTCAAGTCATAAATCCTTAACTTAGGGCTCATGTTGGACTCGAGTGTGAGTCCTGGAGTCAAATGGAAGCCCTGAACTCAACGACAAGAAGTCTGCTTTGACGTACAAGCGTGCCATACAGTTGTCTGAACTTCTGTGGAGTTGCCATCTTGTACTACAGTATATCACTGATGTGTGAACAATGTCACGTCTGCGAACCAGCCACTCACAAAAAAAAAAAAAAGTGTATTGTATCTTGTGCCAGCATTAGTTTCAGAGCTTGTATTCTCTTTTACCTCCGCCACAACAATAAAGCGCCAGGGCAGATATCCTGCTTTCACTGCTCTGAATGAGGCTTCTTGCTCACACGCGTGTAAATAATGTGCAGAACCGTCATACTCCTGCACTGCCAGAATGCACCAGAGTGGTAATGATGTGTGGCCACTCTTATTTTATACTCCAATGATATGAAAATCTTACACTGATCCCGTGCAAGATCTGCTGCAAAACCTTAGCCAAAATCCAGAAGTGGGACATAGTCCAGTATACACTTAATATACACAAACTGCTTACCTTTTTGAAATGGAGGATTTGGTCCCGTTTTGTAAAATTGTTACTTTTCTTTGGTCAGCAATGAGCAATTTGAAAATGTTTGCTTTTGATTTTAGGGATGTCGTTGGGATTACTTCACCTGACTGATTTACTAGTCATTAACTTCTTAATTTACAACAAATTAACTGGAAATAATTCTGAGCTGCAGGCTGTCTTGAGATACATATGAAGAAATTAACATACTCCCTTTGAAAGTATTAACAGCTTTTCTTCTAGAAATATGGGCTTACACTTTAAGAAGTCAATTTTTGGGGGGCGAACTGGGATTAATGCAAGCAATTTACAAAACAGCCTCGTAGACTTTTCCAATGACTGAGGAAATATTGAAATGCAAATAAACATTCCTTGTGGTGGTAGTAAAGTAACACTTCTTATTTCCAAGAATCTGTATTAGAATAGCATCAAATCTAATTCATTTGAATAGTAATGCTACGTTTTTTTTCTACACTCCAAGTAAATGTGATGGATAGCCTTGGAGAGAGTGTTCGGAGAATTAAGAGAAACAGAGAAACAGCATGTTGAAATTAAGTTAAATATTAGGATTAAAAGCAGAAATGGGTTGAGTGTATTGGACATGGTGCTGAAAGAATTCCACAGGGCAACCGTCTAATTAGTTTTGCTTGCCTGAGGCGGTGCATTGCCACTGGCCTTGTAACATGCAGAGTTCCTGCAACGCCTTTAATAGAATGATTGACCGTTAAGGCAACGAAATTTATGATAGCTATCATAAGTATAGCAATTTCATTTAATTACCCTGGGGGTTTCAAATGTGTAATAAACATCTATATGCATGGATCAATAATTGTTGTCTAGTACCTCAACTATGAGACCACCTTGAGGCGTTTTCCTTTTTTTTTTTGCAGTCATCACTGCCAAAACCAGTCCCCCATCTTTTTCATGTGTTTATATGTGGGGGTAACTGTGCTACGTTTAATGCTGGAATGTGAAGAGTTTGGCATTGACAGCTATTTCATTGTTGACAGATTAATAACGTCAAGGATGCACACAGTTTCGAAGAAAGCAGTCATTTTGTGTCATGAGTTTTCAAGTAATCATTTCATCCCACCGTGGGAAATAAAACAGTGTGACAACAACTAACTTACTTTGTGCTACCCCTTAATTGGCCAGCAAGGGAAATCAAGGAAAATGGTGTCACGGTGAATGCATGCTATCCAAATGAGCAAATGGTTAGGGAAACTTGTCATGGACCACTATTGGCAAAGTAACTGTTTTATTTTTTTCCGTCTACTAAAGATACATGTACACGTTGTTTAATGAATAATTGTATGAAAGCGCATGACAGAATATGAAACATCATGTCTAATCATCAGAGGGTAAGCTGCAAGAATAATGATTTAATGAACATCACAGTACGATGGGTGTTGTAAATTTTCTTCCTGACACACGATTCTTTACGTTTCTGATCAATAGTAGAGTATCAGAGCAGATATAAACAAGGTCAATCTTTGGAACGTAACCACAATCAGAGAGGCAATCTTCACCGTCAGCTATCATTAGCATGAAAATCACAAACATGTGGCAAATGTCAAAGTGAATTTCTTTAAATATCCAAACAATATATGAGTTCACCCACATCCACTTCAGACTACTCCTCTCACATGATATGCCCTCATTAATTCAGATTGTATTCACACCTCTCAGTTGTTCTCACACATTCTATTTTTTTCCCCTCATAGGTCACTCAGACGGACACGGCAGCCCTGTGTGTGGTTGTATAGAGAACTGTGCAGACATTGAATATAGTTCCCAGTAATGTATGGCAAGAGGTGTTGATTTGTGTGAATCTAATTTTACAGTTTCCCAAAGATTCGTCGCCATGGTAGGAATAGAGAATTTTCGTGATGCCTGGACAAACGTCTGTTTATCAATTATAATTTTACCTAGATAACATAATTTTCAGTATTTGTGATAGGGCAATGTACATTCAAAGTTGGATCTTACTGCTCTGTTTTATATTTAGTTTATCCTTTTTTATCATATTTTATTTTCATTGTTTTATCTTAATGTTTTATCTAAATATTTTAGTCGTTATTTATGGTCTATTTTATACATTTTACTGTCTTATTCCTTTAGTTTTTAATGTCTTGCTTTTTAGACATACTTTTAGGATTTTATGTTATGTTATACTTTTTAAACTCTTTTAGTGTATCTTATCCTGCTTTCTTGTAGCTTTTATCTCCAGTGTTTCCTCATGGGGAGCCTCCATGCTGGGAGTGACTCTGGCCTGCAGGGGGTCGTCCTGGGGGTGGTTCTGGCCTGGATGGTTGTGGAGCTCTGCACCACGGCTTCACCGCTGTGGTGTGGACTCCTCTATCCGTCCGGGCCGGGATGGTCTCTGTGGGCCCCCCCCCTTGTAGCTGCGGGCTATGAGACCTCCTGGCGTGGACGGCTCCCCGTTACCGTTTCCTCACCTGGATCCTCTGTGCCTAGCCATGTCTGCACCGTGTGTCTGTGTGTGTGTCTGTGTGTGTGCGGGGAGGGGGGGAGGGGGAGGGGGAGGGCGGGGGGGGGGGGTCATTAATACATTTTATGTTTATGTTTTATGGAAAGCACTTTGTGTTACATTTTTTTTGTATGAAAGGTGCTTTATAAATAAAGTTTGATTTGATTTGATTTGAAGTATGTAAAATAATGAGCAAGCGACTAAGGAATTAACTTTGAAAGAAAATATCCTCCCCTCTGCATCACAGAAGCTCCTTTTCCCCCCAAGTGCGTGTGATGAACCACATGTTCTGAGCCGTGTTCTGTATATTTATTCTGAGTATGCGCCCAGTGGGATCCACTAAGGAAATTAAACATGTTGACACACAAAGCTGAGATTCATGTACATAAAGCCAAGTCTGACACTGTTATATTGAATCCACCTTCAAATTTGATAAAGAGCCAGCCCAACTGGATCAAAACAGGCCACATCTAAGCTCCACAGAGCCAAGTGGACCTATGGGGATATAACGTGGCCAGCCATTGTAATTCTTCTTGTCTTCAATACAAAGAATTAGTCTGGTTCCTGGATGCCAATCCTTCCCAGTGACCGCTGTTGGGTTGCTTGCAATCCGCAGCTTTGCCTCTGGTGGTTACAAAGCTCTACACGGTGTTCCTTTAAAGATTTGGTTGAGTGTAGGGAAAAAGTAGAGTGCAGATTAGGGGGGGAAAAGAGTGCTGACACATTCAAAATGACTTGAGTCATGAGCTCAGATGCCTTTTCTCGTTCTTTTGAATAGTGGCTCTTGGATGCGGCTGTATGAGTTATTGCATCGAGCTCACCCCCCTCCCCGTCACTGATTTGTTCATTGTGTTCTGCACCTGCGGAAATGGTTGCTAATAAGTATCAGAACTGGAGCTGATACTGGCATCACTGACTGATGGGAAACAATTCAATTTAAAAAAAAAATAAAATTGTACAATATTGGCATGTTTATTACAAATGTTCAATTTGTAAACAACAACCACCACCCCCCTTTGGGGTATACATCCGACTCGGCTCACAGCCCAAAAAAAGTGGATCAGCAAGTCTCCTAACTGTAAACAGAAGTTGTATCAGATGCGTTTCAAGAGTTTTCTCCACGTGAGTTTGATATGTCTCGCCAGGCTCATGAGGAACTGCACCACAAAATAAAATCCTAACAATAGATGGATGCACTTTAACGGAAACAGTTCTGCCCCCCTCCATTATCATCTAATTCAGCTCAATTTAAATATTTGTATGAACTTTGCACAATGATTTTGATAAGCATGCAGATTATGAGGGAAAAGGTCATACATACAGATTTGCACTCACATCTTTTTTAATGGCACATCCCACTGGCAAACCACATTATAAATCACTTAGCACAATTTTGAAATCTTGCTCCCCTATGTTTCTTTATTTAGGGTAATTAAAGGTGCAGTGGTGGTTTGAGATTGACCCATGGAGGTTTATGCAAACTGATGGTCGAGTAGTCTGTCAGCGTGAGGTGTTGATGATCCTTTAAGACTTTTGCATTGGGTCGAATTTTCGCAGGAAACGCTAATCAGCCCTGGCCACACTTCCTTACTTTACTCTCATTAAAGTAGGCAAGTGACATTTAACTACTACACCAGGGACTTCACAATGCAAATAAATGGCAACTTCAGTGTCAGGATTATAATGGCCTTCATACTCTACTTTTAATGACCCATTTTAGTTTTCAAAGTCACCTTTTTAAGAATAGGTAGCTTCCTTGCTTCTACAAGCCTCCTCATTGGCTAATAGGGAGCAAACGATGTCAACTTAAGTGTGAAGAGATTCTCTGTGATGAGGAAAGAGAGAGAGTGGCTAAAAGCTCAATCACTTGCTTAAACTTCAGCACTTCTCCCATCTCCAAACTGGTTTCAACCATTTAGATATTTGCATGCTACATTTCATACAGGAGCATCTCTAATCCCCAGGTCCAACTAATGAGGAGGTAATGAAAAGTTAATCCACATATCTCAACTTCACCTAGCCTTTAGCTAATGCTGCTTTACACTCCAGTGCTCATTAACTTTTAAAACATGAGCCATTAACAACGGGTTGGTAGGCTACCCATCGGCTGGCCTCCCAAGAACTCTGCTATCCAACACTTACTGTGTCTGAACTTTAAAGCACAATCGGGTGAGTGAGAGAAAGTCTTGGTACACACTGACCTGATAATTAGGAGACAGTCTGGATTTTCTGGAGCTCAGCTGTCGCCGTATTGATTTCTCCACAGGACTGTAGAGTTCATGGAGTGGTCACCTTGAGCATTAGTTGTTGTTTTATCTGTTGAGGATGCACATAAGTTTAATTACAGTCTCTAATTTTTAGCCTCAAAAACTTTAGGAAGAGGAATATAAAAATACTTCCTCCCCCCCTTAATCTGCCGATTCTTCACAGCAGCTAAACATATTGATTACTTGTATGCACTCCATTGTCATTGAGGAAAACATGAATTATTGAAGAGGATGATTAAAAATTAAACACAACCAACACACATCATAAGCTTTAGTGGGAGGGCTAGTAATATAAAATAGACACCGACACCCCCACGCTTCTCCCAAGAGTTTAATGTTGTCTCTAATAAGGACTGTCACTGTCGACTCCCAGCCTATATATGACAACACTCCATCATAAAACATGTCTAACTGATCCAACGATAAATACTGATTTGATTACAAACGGTTAATGCAAGGGCAAACAAGTGCATAAATTCTGCATTCCTGGGGCTTTCTTGACAGCTCTCAACTGATTACCAATTCATCATTTGTGTGCTGCAGTGACAGATAGTTCTACAGTTTCTGTTGCTCTGGAGAATGAGAATGAGGTTAATGAATGTGGATCAGGCTAATTCCTCTGTCCTTGCCAGACAGAAGGCCTATAAAATACCCGTATATACAGACCTGCAAGGATGAGATGCTTCGAAGCAAATTGGAAATGCTCAATGAACTCAGGGGATATTACGGCAGACTTTAAAAAAAGATAAACACATGCTCCTGATGTTTTTTTTTTTTTAATTATAATTGAGAAAGTCTTTCCCAAGTTAAAAGGTGTGAGTAACACAAATGTTATGTACAAAGTAAAAAGTTTCATTGAAACACACGCATAGAAGTCAAAGTGATGTTTGCTTGCTGTTGTGCCCTTATAGTACAGTTTTATTCTTTCTCATAACACATTTATTTGGGTCGAGATCCTGTGTTAATTGGGCTCCCACACAGCCTGGAATGTAAAATTAAACAAAAGACTTGCATTTTCTCCAAGATTCTTTAACACAATGTGTAACAGGTGAGGCAAACACAGGGTGAAATGCATGCGTTGAAATACAATGACTCAATAGAGTTAAAATTCTGCTTTAAAACAGAGATGTGCAGTATGTGCTTCCATTCAGATGGATTCACCTTTTCTCCCCTGTTGTAACGTTCACAAATACAGAGAAGACTGCCGTCTCGATGCAGAGGCAATATTTGATGTATTCCCTCATGACTTTAAACAGACGGTCTCTAATTTATGGCCTTGCTTCAAAGTTGCATTGCCACTCAACACATATAGATTATACCAGTGAGAAATAGTGGGGGCTATGGATGCCAGATGGTCAATTTTATTCTGTTAAAAACTGATTTATAGATCTTTACCTTGACTGTGTACATGGCAATGACTTGCTCTGATGGAGTATATATTTATCGTTTTGTAAGTTGTTATACAAAGAACCATATACAGCACCTGATAGCTCTACATTTAAAAAAATAAATAAATAAATAAATAAATAAAATCACATCGTGATTGACATCTGCACTTTACATAAAGTTGTTAATTACAGGAAGTTAATTGGAATTATCAATCTTTAATAGCACCCATTAATTATCAAAGTCAGTACTTGGACTGCTTATTACAGTTTCTATAAATTGATATTTCAACCATAATTTGAACTTAGATTGTAAATGATAATAATGGTATGGGATGGTATTATTGGGATTTTATTGATAAATACTTATACTACTTATTGATACCAATACTTATCCTTTTTCCCCATTGTCTCCATATATAATAATGGTTAATATCAAGTTTGGTATAGATACTTCAATCAATATTATAATTGATACTCTATAACTTGGAAAAAAAATCATCCAAAGAAAAAAAAGTGAGATGAAAAAATGTCTACATTAAAGACAAAAACTAAATAAATTAAAAACACACAAACACAAAAAAAACACAGGAGAGAGAAAAAGAAATGTTGTGAACACATGTGATGGAGATGTGATACATGTGATCAGAATGTAATTAAGTTCTGGTATCACTATTTAGGTGTCTTTGACACACCCACAAATAGTCCAGCATCTTATTTGAGCAAATTGTTGCTTTACAAGTCACAGTGTCCTTTGCACAGAAAGGGGAAAGTAACGGTATCCCAACAGCTCTGATTTAGTATAACACAGAGGATAACAAACATGCATTCTTGGTTTTTCCTGCTGTATCTAAACCTACTGGTTACTCCATAGTGAAAAGCAGTGAATCTTTCACAATGAATTTCGAGACAGGCCTATGAAATTCTTCCATTTTTTTCTGCATCATCTTCCATCGTTTGGCAGTGAATGTCACGGAGGTCTGATAACCATTCACATCTATTGTAGTTGAGGCTGATGCTGCCGCTTAAAGGGCAACCTAGGGTTATAAAGATATGTCATTTGAATATAAGTAATAGTTCTGTTAATACAATTAGATTACTTTTTTTTTTCTTAAAAAAAAGGAAAAAAAGAAAAAGAAAATTCACAGCAGAAATGATGACGAAAACAATTGGGTTCCACATAAGCCAAAATCATGACAACCACTTGCAGTAAGTGAGCCATGTTTGATCCAAGTCATGAGGCAGAATAATATATAGACAGAGTGTTGGCAGGATAGCCTCAAGGGAGGATAAAATACAAACCACCAAGGACTTTAAAGGGTGTTATAACCCTAAAGCAAATACTCTGTCATGTCTCTTAGACAGAATGAGGGAGGAAACTCTTCGGTGCAGTATGCTGCAAGACAAAAACATTTGCTATGTGCGGCATGCGAGCAACAGGCAAGTCTTTTTCATCTAGGTTTGCACCAAAGTAATATAAATGTTAGAGGTCACGAGCATTTTCCAACCAGTCATCAGTGCAGTGACCAAAGTGCTGCTGAGTAAACAAGCCTTATTAGAGAAGCGTGATCTCTATGGTTAGTGTGGAGGCCGAGTGGAAGGAATTATCAAAGGGCTAATAGACCAGCATTTGCCTCACACTCCATGATTAATTAATTATCATTTTCTGCTTGATGGCTCTCTGAGGGCCATGGTGCTTTGCTGCTGATGCACTGTCAGCATTTGAAGCTTATTACTCTGCCAACTCATGTAAATATATAGAACACTCTTAAGTTACTTCAAATTGCAATGTATTTATTTTATTTTTAGTGAAAATGTAATTCACACAATAATTACACTCTTAAAACAATTTATAAGACATTGTATACACATTCATATACATGCATACTGTACATACACAAACACACACACACATTTACAGCACCTGTAAACATGCTGTAGTAAGAATAGTGCCCTACTTGGGTTCCATTCGATTGTTCCTTAAACTCTCCATATATGGATTTCGTCATTTATTGTTCTAGTCTTAGCAGCGTCTCTCCAAAGGCAGGGCTTAAGACTATTCCCATAACTGTGCTTTGAGTAGAGCAATTAATTTAGTGGAAAATAATTTTGAGCCAGAATAGATAACACATCAGCTGGGATTTAACTTTCAAAACTGTAATTACAAAAAGAAAAAAGAAAAACACAAAAGAGATTAAAATGTATTGTGTTTTGACTCCTCTGTCATGTTTGTATGGGACAGGCAGGACACAGCAGAAGGAACCCATTTGCTTTAAAATTACTAATATTTCATTGAAACTTTTTAATGAACATATGTGGAGAAGATGGCAGGTTTTTTTTGTATTACAGAAGCCCTCAAATATACAGATACGGTTTTTAATAAAGGTCTGACAGATGGCTACCTGGCTAAAATCAGCGCTCTGTCTATCCTTGTGTAATATTTGTCAGCACACATTTAATTGTTATAGAATATTGAAGTGAAGGCCTATCTGAGCCTCCAGTGTATCTAACAGATTGGATGAAATATTGGAAAACTTTCTCGTCCTCAGACTGAAAGCTGTGCATGCACACTTGTTTATGCATCCCCATTGGCAGCACTTTGGCATATAAAAGCTATTCTTCTAACAGCATAATTTGGGTCATTTCACTGGACCGGTCTCCTAAACAAGTTAACAGGCCCACTGAGGTCTGGACAGAATAGCTTCACTGTTACACATGAAATGTAAAACCTCCTCTAACTCAATATCACAGGCTTTTATTTATCTACACTACAGACAGTATTACTGTTTTTATGGCATTATAGTAGGGCTGGGCGATATGGCAAAAAAAGTGATCACGATTTTTTTTCCCATATTGAATGATCTCGATTTTTAATCACGATTTTTTTTAAATCAGAAGATCCCCCCTCCCTTCTGGAATAAAATAGAAAGAAACCAGAGATTAGTTTTTTTTTTATTAACAAATAAAGCAAATAGCATGTTTTAACAAGAATCCAGAATGCTACCAGTGGTACCCACCGAAAAAACTAGGGATGCACCGAAATGAAAATTTGAGGCCGAAACTGAAGCGGAATAAAATTTAAAGATTTGGCTGAATACTGAGTACTGAATAGCCTACGGAATGCGGTTGTTCACAGTTTTTCATTTATTTTGCCATTTTTTTCACAATTGCATAGATAAAATTGCAATGACATTATTAAAAACAAAAACAGTAAACTAATATGATTTGAGCCACTGTCAAGCAGCTGGCGATGCGGTTGCTTAAATTGACCAACAGGTGGCTCTCTAACATCACTGTTTGTGTACTGTGCGTGACTCTGACGCTGGTTGGTAATTAAGGAGTTAAAACTCACTCGCCACTTACAGGACTCAGTAGCCAGCAGAAACGGCAGTTTTATTACATTTATTAACTGTAGTACCGCTATTATGAGAGGTTATTTCTCACAGTATTAGCCTAAAAGGGACTTAAGGCTGATTTATGGTCCCGCGTTACACCAACGCAGAGCCTACGGCGTCATCATGCTGAGCTCTGCTTGTTGCCTCCGCGTTCCGACACATTCACTCCGCTGAGCGCGCACACACACACACACGAGCGCGCACGCACACACACACACCCATGTCGGGGCCGCGGAGTTTCTGAAGTCGGCGGTGATGAGTAATTTGTGGTACAAGCAGAGCGAATCACAACTTTAATGAGTGCGGTTCGAATACACAATACATCCATCACGAAGGGCATTTTGTGAATCCATCACACCCTCCTCCTGTACGCTCGGAAGAAGTTGTCCGGCGAAATAAATAAATAAATAACCGCTAACCGTGAGTCCCGGTCGGCTCGAAGCTAAGCTAACGCTAGCCTGCGGTTGTTGTCTTGTAGTTTTATTCTCTCTGGTCACGCTTGCTCCCACCAGTGCAGGGGAGGCAGATGTGACTACTTTACTGCCTATGGTCATGCAACTTGCCGCGGCATGTCATGCATGATCAATTAATGCAGACAGCGCGGTGCCAGGAAAGCGGGTTGTGATTGGTTGTCGTGCACTTTGCTGCAGCATGTTTTGCACGTGATCGAGAAAGTAGACCCACAGCTGATCACCGTGATCGAACTTAATTTGATCGCGATCACAAATCGAGATCGTATAATCGCCCAGCCCTACATTATAGTGTCTAACATTTGCATTTGATGACACACTATTAAGGCTGACTTATGAAAAGTTTTGGTATGCTGAAAAATGTGCCAGTGAAATTATGCAAAATTGAAAGCTGTTCTGATGTGTTGCAATAACATTAACATGTTACGTAGCTTGCTGCACTTTGACTTCAAAAAGCTAATTAGCAGATTACAATTTAAAGTTTAAGCTTCACAAATTTACCAATGTGTTTAAAAAAATGAAACCCTATGAAAATAGTCTTGGAACTTTTTCTATTGCGCATTGATGAACAAAAACAAAAAACAAGCAGCTAAAAAAGCAATACTTTTCACTTTGTAGTAAGTACCGTAAGTAAAATTTTAAGTAAATAAGTAACATTTATTTATAGAGCACCTTTCAAAGTTCTTTACAATAAACACAATCAAGAAATATAAAACATAAAAACTGACAGCCTGTCAGAATTTGGGTTGTTTTTTTTTGTTTTTTTTAGGTTAAGTGATCTCAGAGTCCTCTGAGACTATGAAATTAAGAGAAGGTGGTAGAAAGTTCCAGAGTCTCAGTGCCACCAGCGCAAAAGACCGATTAAGTGCATGTTTTAAAATAACAATGGGACACCACCAGTAATCTCTGCACAGAAGACCTCATAGACCAACCACAAGAGTACATGCACAAGAGCTCAGACATACTGCGGTACCATACCAGCTTTTAACATTAAAACAAGAAATTAAAATCGAGCCTCAGACTGACTTGAAGCCAGTGAAGAGTTTTTAAAATTGGAGTAATGTGATCTCTCTTCCTGGTGTTGGATACTGCAGCCAATTAAGGTATCTTTTGTTCAGACAAGTAAAAAAGAATTAGGTATCCAGCCATGACGAGATTAAAGGACGAATAATCATTTCAATTTCTGTCTTAGAAACGTGTCTTAATTTTGCTGATTTTGCTAATGTTTCTTGGATTGAAAAAGCTGAGTGAGTCTGCTGCTGAACATGAACGTCTAAGGACAGAGAATTCTCCAGAACGACCCTAAGGTGCAAACTAAACTTTACAAATACTCCTGCAGACCCAAGCCTCTGTTTTACAAAGGGGATGTGACCGTCAGGAGCAAGAACAACAGTTTTACTTGAGTAGAATTGTTGACAGCTAACCAGTTAAACAGTTAAACAATGTTTAACTCAGGGACATTACAGGGGGCATTTGGCTAGAAAAAGCAAATAAACTGGATATTATCAGGATAAAAGGTGACAGGAAATGTTGCTAAACTTTATAAAATTGACCAAGAGGCACCATGTACAAAGTAAACAAAGTGGGTCCAAGAAAAGATCCCTGAGGAACACCACAGGATATTCAAATTCTTTGATGGAAATAAAAAAGCTCCTGACAGTGAAGTAGGAAGTGAACTAGTCTAGCGAAGACCCAGGCACCAACCATCTTATGTAATGTACCTTGTCCAACAAAATACAGAAATAAGTGGTGTAAGCTGTCATGAAATCTCAGCTGAACTAAATTTTTGAAAATTCGTACTGAAATTTGTCCAAGTGCTTTTCTAGAAAAACTCCAAGTTGCCCAGCAACAACCTTTTCTAAACTCTTTGATAAAAAAAAAGGTAGCTTGGATATCGGTATGTATGTTGTTTGTTTAATAGCTTGTTGTTTAAAAGCAGAGGAAACAGAACCAGTCAAAGAGTTAATCACATTAATCAAACCAACAACGTAATGGCTGACTTGAGTTAAAAACGTTTAAAAGCAGTGATCACTATGATCAGTGAACACTGATATGTTAATTTATTTAAAAACTTGGCAATTGTATTAAAGTGGCATGAAGGTACTTTTGCAATTTTTTGCTCACAACGCCCCACAAGGAGGTTAAGCTGCTTTTTTAACACAGTCCAGGATTTACTCATATTTCATCTCTTCACTTCCACCATTACTTTGTGTTTCTTTGTCACCTCTGTATGGTTATCCACAGGTCTGTGAAATATTTTCATTTCTTTTTTTGTTGTGTGATATAGTTTGTACAGTATATTGTTAAGGTTAAAGTACATACTCAGAAAAATCCCACAAAAGGAACTTTGGACTCCTATCATTTCCTGCAACAACTAACAGCAAGGGTCGTAGACTGCAAAAACTAGACACTACTTCCTAAAAGTAATCCAATTTTATTTCAAATGAAATTGGATTACTTTTATGTTAGTTTAAAGCTCCTTTTATTAGGAGTACATGTATATGGGAGGCAGTTTAGTTCTTTTGATGACTCTCCTAAATAAATTAGTGTTTTGAACATAGAAAAAGGGGAAAACCGGCGAGCTGGCTGCAGTCAGGTCAAACATTAGTTTGCTTATTGTACGTGAAGGTTTGTCTGTGTGATTTCATCTCACATAGTAACTGGAAACCATAATCCTGGATATGACAGAACGCAAGCAAGCAGCTACCTGGAATCGTGTGGCAAAAGAGGAAGGTCACCAGCTGAGGCAGCATGATTTTCCCTGCAATTGTTGGCAGCAAAACTGTGGGTCTGACATTTACTTGGAGGGTGCTTGGATACATAGCATCTACCAAATATTACTGCAGATCCCCAAAACCCAGAAACGGAACAAAGTATTCACTTCAGAAACGTGAAAGAGCTTATGGTGTTAATTTGGCCCCCCATTTCCAAAGATCTAAGTCTAATAAAGCATTTAAGAGATGTATTGAAAAATAATTTAAACCCATGGTGACACCATCTCACGTCTCAAGAAATCACATCTGTTTTGTCAGCTTGAGGACAAAGTGGTCTTAATGTTGTTTAAATCAGGGCATAAATCATGTTGACTTAATAATTGTCAAAAACACACGGTACTCAAATGATATGCTAGGTTTTAAGTAGTTCAGAAAAAGTTGTCTAATGCCAAAACATAGTTTAATGCTTAAAAGGTCCACATTGACAGGCCTCCTACTGATAAACTGCATTTATTCAGGCACATGGAACACCTTTTAGTGATGCAAAAGTAATGTGAAAAGATAAATAATGGTAGGTAGAGTCCAATTTAGACTATCAAGGCAGCAGAGGAGGTAGATCCAAGTGAAAACTGAATGTGAAAAACATAATAAGTGTATTATAAGTGATGAGTGTAAGTGGAAGAAGTTGAATGTGCATCTGGTGGGTAATAATACCAATCTTACAGCATATGAGGCATTTGAAGAGGTTTTGTCTGCATTTGCTCAGCAAGAGGATAAGTGAAACTGCATGGATTCTGGCTGAAGATAAGCTTACATAACCTGACAAAATGAAAACTCTGAATTCAAATAATGAAACGACAGTATGTTATTATTATAGAAAAAGTTCCATGCACCAGAATTTTATTAAAGACCTTGCAGCAGAATATTCAAACAAAATGCATGTCACTGCATTGGTTTTTAATAGGTCAGAATATGTTACAGTAAATGATGTGGCAAAATACTAAATAACTCAATGAATGAATCACCTTTAAAATAATTTAACTAAATTATTAGAGTTTGTATATCTTCCTCATAATAATTTCATTTGACCTAGAAATCATATTGTCCTGAAATAAGCTAGATACAAGTAAAAATAGTAACAATCACAAATACAATATAGTCAGAGAGTAACCCTGGAGGGAGAAAAAAACTAACAAAAAAAAACCCCAACATGATTGATTTGGAGAGTAGACATTTACGTCCTTCGTATTTTAGTGCTGAATCTGTGCATAGATGAGTGTCCATTGATGGGCTGAATGTTTTCTGCATAAAGTTAATGTGATGTCAATTAGCCATTAATACAAATGTCTTGCCCTTTTCTGTAAATGTCTGATTTGACTCAGCAGTTAATTTGCAGGCACTATTCCTGCACACAGAGAGCTTGTTGATGACTCTGACTTGTTTTGCATGAAATTAACAGCAAGCTAATGACCAAGCTGGAGGGATAATACTCAAAAACTACTCTTTTGTTGGGGGGTAAGTCCATGACATCAGAATTTCCATTTACCATTCCCATAAAGAAGCTGAAATCCATCTTAAAAAAGTGTTATTGGCTGTTGCGAGAGTGGTGTTTCTAAAAGCTTGTTGCTTGCTTGTCACTTTTAGTTGTATGTGTTGTAAAAATGCCATTCCCATGCTGGATAACACTGTATGGAGGACAGGTGGCAGCTGTGCTCATAAAAAGCTGCACAATGGCGTGGAACAATGATGGAAGCAGAGTCATTGACCAATGGGGAGTGCCATGAAATAGCCACCATGTCATTGCATAAAGTCACTGGCCCATTCAGCCTTAACGGCCCCTGGAAGGGCAATCAGCCTTCACTTGCAAACAGAAGCTGAACTCAAGAAGCTAGTCCTCATAAAAACCTACTGATCATTTCTTGGTGGTGTGTTGTTTTTTTAAAGAATCACTGCACTGTATTCCCACAACTAAAACCAATGAATTTTAAAACAGCTTGAGCTTTCATGGCAAATATTTATCAACATAAGGTCATGTTTGGGATGGTTGCTATCAGTACATGGTAATGTGACAGATCGAGTAAAGGTCAAGATTTTGAATGAATGAATGAATTACCACTTCTACTATCTCCTTCTTGCAAACTTTGTGCAAGATAGTTGCATGATAAAGCTTTGATTCCTGTTGCAAAGACATTTTGCTACGCAGCAATATCAGAGATATCCCATAAGTGAAGCACAAGCCCCTGATTGTCTTCCTTTAAGACAATGAACCATCACTGTCCATATCATTTAATCCACACATCAATAGGTTGCCAGTATCTGCACAATGATGATGATCTAGTCAGCAATTAAAAAAACACTACCAAGTTTTTCTTGGAAACAAAGTAGAAGTTAGGTTACTTTAGGACCAGTTCAAAGATCAAAGTGCTCGTTGAACTGAAATACCATGAAGTGGTGCAACTGGCAGAAAACACGGTCTGTGTAAGCTGAAAACACATCCCACAGGACTCGGCTCATGCCGACCAGTGAAGTGTTTACATCTACAAAACTTGAGAAGCTTGTCTCATCTTCCTTGCCCTATCAGGGACCAAACAAACCACAATTTGACAATAATCAGAAGCATGAACTGTCAGAGCAACCATGCGAAACAATATCTTGTGTTTGTCCTGCCTTTACAAAGTGATGTGCTCTGCAGTTTCAGTGATTACATTCCATATTGCAAAACCCCACTTCTAAATAAGAAAAAAAACTTGTTTAAAAAGAAAATAGAAGGCTATTTTAGACTGTTACGCTAGTTTTAAGAATACACGTCAAGGAAAAATCTTATTCTAGTCAAGAAAATATCTTTGTCCATGGGGTGAGACTTTTTGACTGGATTTATGGAATAGTATGCTTATTTCTGGAAGGGATGTTTTTACAGTGAAATACAAGAATGTGTAACAAAACATTAAGTATAAACTTCTGTACTGACAGAAGCATAAAAATGGAATAAAAGAAAGGCCACCTCATTAATCATGCTCTTTTTCTGTCCAGCCTGAGATATGGGGAAAGAAAAAAAAATACTGTTTTACATTAGTGCATCAGTAACTCCAAATTGCAAGTGAATTGGACATATTCCCCTGTGGTGGTCTACTTATTCACCCTGGAAGGTGAGTATCCTCAAATCACATGATTCAATCTGACAGTGGGACAAAGTCACTGTCATAAAGTCCCATATTACATTTTTTCTCCAATTTATTGCTTTGTAGCTTTGTAACTTTGTCCTTTTTGAGTTTCTGCTGCCGTCTTATTAACTTTACAAAAGGTACAGTCATGTTCAAGTGTTAGCACCCTTTTCTTCTGATTTACTTTTTTTGTGCGATTGTTGGGCAGATTTTGCACGTTTTAATCCAAGATTATGCTGAAACATGTTTTTGTTTCCTAAGTATATTTAATTTACCCATTTTAAGCTAGCTTGCAGTGGAGAAAAAAGTCCAATTCATAACAATAAATTCCTGTATATTCTCATAAATTCCAATAAATTCCCACTGTATACAAAAATAGCTTTAAGAAGATGACAGTTTCGTGTAAGTCCGTTTGAGTAAGTTTATATTTTAGCACTATTTTACTTCAGATTGTTAGCAGCAAATTGAGTGATTTCTCCAACAACAACATGCAAGTAACATTTCTCACATATTCACACAAATTACCAAATACGCCAAGGGCAACTGTTTTCTGATAACTATTGAGACAAACTGTGTGAGTGGAGCTTTCTCCTGTCTGCTTTTTGACCACCAACACTCCCTTTAAAAAACTGTCAACGGGGCAGCACATGCATGTAAAAAATTATGGATTTAACTATTTGGCCAACAAAGGACAGGGAGGAAGAAGAGAAAGTCAAGCTGGACTTCTCTTATTGCCTTTTCCTACTGGGTCCTACTTCTCCTACTGAGTCTGTATTTGTTTAAGTCAAATCTTACTCATCTGAAATCTGTGATTTATACATGTGTTTTTAGTTCAGTTTTACTAACATGTAAAACAACTCTTGAGTATTAATTTACATGTGAGGCTAGAACTTATCTGCAATCCAGAAGCTTGTGAGGTTGTTAAGAGTCTAAGTGACACTAACAGTTTGCACAGTTAAAACACACTTAAACATCAACACATGAGTGAGATGATTTTTTTGCCCAGTAACACAGATTTGGATCAACCCAACAGTCTTTTGTGTGGTGGATTAGTGGAGTCACAGCCACCCCAGGGAGGCCAAGGCAATGCCATCCAGTGCAAATATACAACCAGATAGTGTGTCCTCGAGATGTCCGGGTCCAAAGACAATAAGACATAAGACCTCGTACAAACTGTATGTTCAACAATATAAAGTGTTCTCGTTCATGTCAGGTCTGGGTGCAGTTCCAATCTTCTTAGTGATCTGAATATGACACCTCATTTTCCAAAATGACAGTTTAGTAATTGCTTTGAGAAGTCACGGCTGAGCTTCTGAATGATATCAAAATACCACAACCCTCCCCATCCTGCTCACTCCACTCAGCATCTTGTCGATCTACAATGAAGTGCTATTACAAGCACCCTTCGTTCACTCAAGCGTGGGGCCTATTTGGAATTGTTCCGCCACTGTCAGACCCACCGCAGATTTTTCAGCATGGTTCCAGATAAACAAAATCTTCTTTTTGAAGGTGTGTAATCAAAGAGACACATATTGAGTGTGGCTAAGGCACATCAATTTTCAAATAACACCATGTTTGATTTGACGTATATTAAGGCCATGTCCATTCAGTACAAGATTAGATAATTTCATTTATTTTGTTTCAGCAGGGCTGGCTATGGGCTTTTTTAACGTATATTTTTAATTCCTATCCAGTTTAAAATCCAAACATGAAATGTGAATTTTTTCAAGCCCCTTATGGCATCTAAATAACAAAAGAACTTCAAAGATTCACCCTGCGTGACCCTGCAAAGGATAAAATGGGTGAAAAGAAAATGGATGGACGGATGCGTTCTCAATAAAAAAAGTAATAAAATGAAATACTCACTGTAGCTTTAAAATTAAAATGGAGGTAAGTACCCTGTGAGATGCTCATTGTTGACTCTTAATGACCGCTTCACTCTAAAACAGCCAGCAATTCTATTTGATTTATCACTAACAAGAACTACTTAATCTTATTTCAGCACTATGACACTAATGAGGTGAAAGTATTCATCTGATATTCATAACGTTTAAATAGGACACTCCCGTATTTGTATGCTTAATATTTTTAGATCACTTCTCTGGAGAAACACTGCAACTCTACTGAACTTCAAAAATAAAGTTCACCATAGTCAGAGTGATGTTCTTTGTCAGAGCAAAGCAGAGTACTCCTGGAGAGAGCAAATTAACCAATGGACAAATGTTCCTGTGTCGGAGTGACAGATCATATATCAGACAAAGCTCAAATAATCTACTGCTGTGGAAAGCAACAATCTCTATCACTTAGACATGAGAAGTGACTAACATCACCTATATATTTTTTAACATTTATTACTGAGGATAAACATCTAAGAATCAAGTTCTTACAACTTCATGAAAGATAAATTAAGAAATTAGTTGCTGGGTAAAGTGATGAGGAACAGTAAATATAAATTGACGTCCTATTTCTTCTGTTCCTACTACAGAAGTTGTTCCTACAACTATGGGGTAGGTGCAAAATGCCGTGCATTATTTTTTTAACTGTATTTTTCCTAAACGTTGATGCATTTTTTTTTTTTTTTTTTTTTGTAATCAGAATAAGGGTTTACTTACTTTGATATTTGCCTCGGCTTTCAGCTAAAAGCACACTTTTTCAAATGTTGCTGTTCAGTTTAAGAGTATTTAAACAACTATGAACCATTAGACATCATTGTAGATCAATCTGGCGAAGACAAAAACGAGATGTAAAACAAGGTGTAGCCAAGTGTTTTAGTCCAAGAAGAAATGTGAACATGATATCTTTTCTTGAGAATTACAGAAACTCTTTGCCACATAAGGGAGGGTTTTGTCATGACCTTTCACACAACATGATTTTGAACCTGATTTGTTTGTTGGAGAGCTTGTGACTGGTCAGAATCAAACTGACAAATGGCATGGCAGCACCTGTGTCCAACTGGACTCTCGGCCGCCTGACCAGCACTTATCCAGCTGTACCCTCCTAGGTGATTTATTGCTTGTGTTCTCTCAGATGCAAATCGTTTTGGATACAAGCGTGTGCTAAATGACAGTAGTAGTGTTAAGTAGTTGGCACTCACCAGTTGTTAATTGCAAACAGGTTCATGTTTATAATTGAAAAGCTTGATTTTTAGATCATAGTCATGCTGGGTGATATGCACACGCACTCAGGACAAAAAGAGATTCTTACTTTTTGACTACTTCACTTTTTCCTCGAGGCAAAGGACAAGACTGAAAAGAGACTCATCTGCTTTTCATGTTTCATAAAGTGGAATATATTGCAATTGATTTTCTGTTGGATCTCATTTGGGCTAAATAAATAAATAGAAAAAAAAAGACATTCTTGTACTCTGGAATTATTTAATGAATAAAGTTTATTTGACTTTTATTATATTTCTTAAAAAATAAAAATCAGCCAAAATCTGAATCAGGAGGTCAGGCTGCATTGGCGTTGACAAGACAACTGCTCATCTTTGCCAATTAGAGTTATGATATCTATCAAAGCATCAGTCACGGTCGGGGAAAAATGTTGCAATCAGTCACTCTGATTGATTATGCTGCAAAGTATATTTAATTTGTGAGGAATATTAGATACATTTACATTTTTACAATGTATAGTATGCACTAACTCATGTACGCTGACACATAATATTAATGAAGTTTTTTTTTCTGTTATACCAGAAATTACTGGGAAAAAAAAGGAAAAAAAGTCTACTCAGTCTGATACTCCTATAATCTTCACTCCATATAGTTTGTCTTTGGGTCCTGTTTTCACTGAGGGGCTGGCAATGGCAAATGTAATTACATAGGGAGAATTCCTCCAGGTGCTGCTTGCAAGGTCAGCACAGCCATGTTTAGGATACCATTCAGGCGTGAAGAGGAAGAGCGAGGCCCAGTTGACTGTGGTGTGAGCGCTGCCGTCCCCTCAGGTGACTCACACCAGCTCCCCACTTCAATTTTTGTAAAGTTTGACAGCAAATCACAGGAGAGCGTTGTCTGTCTGAAGGTATTACGGATCCACATTGTTGGTTATTGAGAAAGACTGATTCCTTGCTTTTTTAACATTCTCTGTGAGGCGTGTGATCAATTCCAAAAGATGCACTCTGGCATATATAATAAACCAAAATTGATTATACTTGAAATTTAGGGCTTGGTGTAGCAAATAAGTATGAGGAACAACAGTGTCAAAATGCAAATGACACACGCCTGTTGTAGGGGCCAGAAGAGGATCATCCCCCTGAGATTGGGGGAATCTAAAATGAATCCTTAAGCATGTTTGGTTTGGCTTTATGGAAGACGCTTTGCTGAGATGCTTCCCATCTGTCCTGCTCTCACCTTGGCCACTGTCTGCCAGCTTGGTCTGCTTGTCACATTTGAATAGTTGCTATTGGACTAGTCCACTGAGACCCTGTCAGAGACCACAGAGAGCAAGGCCCTATCATCAATCACACAGATGAGCAACATGCACCACAGGACGCTCCCTCCAATGATGGCCAAAGATCTAAACTCCTTTGACATGGATTTATATGCTGGGATAACAATGTCTTTGTAATCAATCTGCAAAGGGGCTACATGATTGCTCATTGGTGACCGCCATGCTGGGACCGTCAAGCTGGGACCGTCAAGCTGCTGTTTTTAGCTTCAGCTATAACCTATAATACATTTAAAACCTTAAGCCAGAACAACAAACCTAAATGTCTCTCAAATGCTATGGCATGACATTTTAAAGGTCATCATGTGCAGTGGCTCAAATCTATATTAAATTAGCGCCACAATATTACAGTTGTCAATCTTGTATCCTGACTTGTGACAATCACACACATTTATTTGTATTATGTAGTGATTTATAGGGACTGGAGACATTTAAAATGTTCTTTTGCCCAGTTATGCCATAACACAGAAACCGTATGATACACTTTTTTTCCCCTAACTTATTTCAGTCTAAACCAATTTTAAGGGGGCAATAAAAGACTGAGCATTTTTCCCAAAGAGTTTGTAAGATTTGGAAAATAGTATACAGTAACAATGTTGTTGATAGGATAAAAAGAAATACACCCTTGCACAATATATCAGATTTGTACAACTTTTTAGTCACTTATGCCACTATTCAGGATAGTACCTTCAATGAACAAGATTTAATGCTTCCTCTTTAGTGGGAATTTGATTCTGCTCCAGTTTTGCATCAGTGGGACTTGGAAACTAACAAGAGACCAGAGGGCATGAACTAATGTAACAGCATTCCACCATGAGACTAATGGAACTCATGCTGAATCACCTGTGAGCGTGGTGAGATAATTGCCATTTGGGAGACCCAAAGAGCATGTAGTGATAATAAAGTCTTGGGAGCAGGAGGTTTGCTTCTGTCGGGTAATTGCAGAGGAAATACGTCACGTGACTTGGCCAAGCATCAGGTAAAGAAGCCAAAGATTTATTCATAGGAACCATTATGAGAAAGAGTAAGCTTGCTTGGCTTAACAGGAGGTCAATTATATTGGAGCCTTGCTTAGGTTGTCACCACAAAGTGCATAATCAAGAGGTACTGCTGGGCTAACCGCTAATCCATAGCTGTGCACTTAAGCAAACCAGGCTTCTAGCCATGTAGTGTTATTCACTGTGCGCTGATGGTTTCGGTCTACATTTCTGAAATCCTGGTTCCTAACCGTGTATGGTCTGTGTTTGTGTGCATGTTCCAAGCATGATACCTATGCAGACAGATCAGCTATAAGTGAGTGAGGCAGATTAAAAAAGAGAAAAAACAGCATTAGCCTTCAGCGAAGGTGAATGCGAGCAATGGATTGAGTTGAAAGCCACCTTTAATCATCAAGCCATCCTCTTTAAGATAAGTCGGCTTTGATTATATTAACTTCACTCAGCAGCACACAAACAGGTTAAGCCTCTTGTATGAGGACTTTTAAGACTTCAATTAAAGTGGAGACTGCATCTTTCTTAAAGGTTCACAAGAAAAGTTGGTTCAATAGCAATTTTTTTATTTATCGCAGACTATTATTATAATTAGGAAATATATATATATATATATATATATATATATATATATATATATATATATATATATATATATATTTGTTTTGTTGTAGAGAGTTATTGAACTGCACTGTCTTAAAAGCTACAGCTGACACCATATTAACTTGATGAAACATGAAAAAAATGGGCAGTGAGTTAGTATAACATCAAGTGTACCTGTTGGCACAAAATGAAGGCTGGAAAGAAGTGCTACCTAAAAAATTATTATTTTTTTTTCTTTAATTCCGCTTGTCATTGTCAGCACAAGATATTGGTGGCAACCTGTTGCAGTAGCTCTGGTCATATTTTGTTTTTCTGAGCAAGATGTTGAACTTTTCTACTGATGTTTTCTCAATTTAATCACTATTTAAACATTTGTCTATACTGCTTTGGATGATGCAGTGCTTAAAAGGGATATCTGCTGGTAATTCTGACACTTTTCAACATCTGTTATGATGAGTAAGCATGACAAAGGGAAGTTAACTAATTGCGCTTTTGCACTAGTATCTACTCAGCTCGCTTCTACCCGCCACGGCCCCGTCTTGCGCTTTTGCACTAGGGGCTGAGGCGGGTAGAGCCGCTCCAAGCAGATACTTTTTCTGTAACCATTCTGGCGAGGTTCTAACCGGGCTGAGCCGGGACTATTTCTGACGTCACCACCCTCCGCGCCACTGATTGGTCGGGGGCGGGGCCGTCAGACATTTGAATCAGGAAGCGGGAGTCAGCGGGAGTCAACGCGAGAGCGACTCGCGGCGATTTTATTATAAAGCGCAAAACGTCTGTTTGGTGATCCAACTCTGAGGTGCAGATGTTCATAAACCTGGTGGCTGACGAGAGAATTAAAAAAGGGATGTAGACGTTGTTTTACTCTCAGCCGCTTGCGGCTCCATCTGATTTCTCATCAGCGACGACACGAACAAAGCGGTTGCGCAATCGAGTACGTCACAGCAGCTTCACTCCAACCTGCCCACTTCTCACCTGGCTGTGGAAAAACAAACGGGGACAAAACGGGTGGAGCCACGACGAGCCGAGCTGATGAGGTACTAGTGCAAAAGCGCCATAATTGAGCTTTTTAAAGTCCATGCCCAAGTCCAGACAGGTTGAAGAGGATTTTTTTCTTCTATATATTAACAATAACAATAATCGAGTTGTCTACAAGAAGGAGCAGATGATTGAGATGTCAAGAAACCAAATTATGCCCAGACTGAGAACCCAAATTCCCCACAAGTAGAAGGGAAGACATTGTTGATGTAGGAGCATAACAGAGAAGAAGAGGAAGTTTAAACCAGAGCTTCCAACTGTAATCCTGGATAATGTCCAGTCTCTCACAAATAAAATGGACAAGCTTCAAGTGCTGATGAGGACAAATCTTTTTGCCATGCAGTATCATATGTTTCAGAGAGATGTGGCTGCAGAAGCATATCCCAGAATTCAGCGTCGCTCAACCCAGCTTTCAAATGATATGGGCAGACTGTAATCAAGGACTTGCTACTGTAAAATATTGTTTCTGTGGCCCATATATTCAACTTGTTTACATCCCGCCATCAGCTGGTGTATGGCATGTGACGTCATCAATTCTGCTAGTGCTAAGCTACAGACAAAACAACCCAGCGCGTTTCTAGCCATCACTGGTAATTTTAACCATGTCTCTCTCCCTACCAAATTTCAAGCATTTCAATAGTTATAGTGTTATAGTGTTTCACCAGAGTAAAAAAACTTTGGATTGGTTTTATGCAAACATCAGAGATCCATACAGCTCTTCTGCATGACCTGCTCTTGGCAAGGTCGTTCATAATCTGGTCTCTCTCTCATCCACCTGCAAACCCATCATCCAGAGGCAACATGTATCTAAAAGGACTGTGAGGAAGTAGTCGCAGGGAGTTTTTGAGGGTAGAGACTGGGATGCACTCTGTGATCCACATGGAAATTATGTAATACCAAGACTGAATGTGTGACTGACTACATCAACTTCTGGGTGGACAACATCATCCCCACCAGAACATTGAGGTGCTTCCTTAATAATTCACCTTAACCCCCGACCTGAAAGAACTCCTCAACATGAAAAATGAGCCTTCAGGGAGAAAGAGATATTGATATTGATATTAAAGAGAATTATGATCAGTAATTATGATCATGGTCACTAGATGGAAGTATTAACAGAACCAATGAAGTGAACAAGCACTCTAACAGGTGCAGTTCAGAAACAAGCTCAACATCCTCCTTCCCCACCCCCAGCCAAACAGACCTCCCATCCTCCTTTGACCCTCAGCTTCCATGTCACAACTCAGTTGCCTTGTCTTCCACCATTGTTGTCAGGAGATCCTGGGACAACCTCCCCCACTCCTTGTCTCTCTCTAGCAATCAGGTGAAGTGGTAACTGGAGAGACTGAACTGGAACAAGGGTGTAGGACCAAATGTCATCAGCCCAAGAGAGATGGGAACCTGTATGGACCAGCTATGTGGGATTCTGCAGCACCTCTTCAACTTCAGCCTGAACCAGGAGAAGGTTCCAGTGCTGTGGAAGACACCCTGCCGTGTTCCAGTACCAACATGATCTCATCCATATTCTCCTAATGAAAGTATACATTTAGCCCAAACACCTCACATCATGAAAGTCCCGGGGAGACTTTTACCGGCCAACCTGAATAAGCCCCTCCCAGGACCCAATGAAGTTTGCTTATCGTTGTGGGGCTTGAATTGAAGATGCAATCATACACTTGATTCAACTAACCCAAAGTCATCTGGACAAGCAGACATTACTGTGAAGATCATGTTCTTTGATTTGTCCACTCTCACCATTCCTATATACCCTGTACACCTCAGACTTCCAGTAGAAGTCAAAGTCCTGCATCTGCAGACACTCAGATGGTTCTGCAGTTGTGGGGTGTTTCAGTGATGGACAAGAGACCAAGTATAGAGGACTCTTGGAGCATTTTGTGGCATTGTGTAGGAACAATGATCTCATCTTGAATGTGAACAAGACAAAGAAGATGATTGTGGATTTTAGGAGAGAAAAGTTTTTCTATCATGGAACAAGTGGAGGTGGAGAAGAGTAAATACCTTGGTGTTTGCCTGGACAACAGAGTGGTCTAGAGATACAACATTGATCCTGTTTATAAGTAAGAACAGAGAATACTACTTCTTGGGGGAAGTTTAAGTCATTTAGCATTTGCAGCATGTTGTAGTATATCTTCTATACTATCGTTCTGGAAAATGCAATCTCATCTGCAGCCATCTGTTGGGGGAACAGCATCAGAGCCAGTGACAAAAAAACTGAACAAACTGGTAAAGAATACTGGCTCTGTTCTGAGGACTGAAGCCAATTGTCAAAAGAGGGATACTCCATAAAATGAAGATCATGGACCACCCTGACCCCTCACCACACAAAGATTCAGCAACAGTGTCTTCATTTAATCAGAGGTTTCTTCAGATCCATTGCAACACAGGAGATCCTTTCTGCCCACGGTAGTAAACCTCTACAATGAATCTTAAATCATGAAAACTACTGCAATAGTTAATTTCCCTGCAGATAATAAAGTATTTTGATTTGGATATAAATCACATTGAAATGTTGAGGAAGCTGATGAATACAAATCAGTCTTTCAGAAATGTAGTACTATGTATTATAACCACATACTGGATAAGAAGAACTGTAAAACCTTTTACATCACAACATAGATTTTCTCTTTTCTCTCATAATGCAGATGATTTTGTGTTTGATGTTATTGCATTAAGTAGGGCTGAGTTTAGAGAAGGACAAAAAGGCAGGATTTGCATTCTCCACCAATTCGCTTGAACGTGCAAAACTAAAACAAAAGCTACCCGATACTTAAACATAATCTCCAACAGTTTTTGTGTTAGCTGTCTGCTGTCCTGTTGTGAGAGGATACAATGCATAAGAAAGTTACGAGATCTGCCAATGACCAAACTATGCTCCAGTACGTACACTGCAGTATAAAAGGATTCTTCTAAAGCCTCTAATTTAAAACACCTTAATCAGAAAATTGTCATTAACAGATTATTGCTAACCTGGTTAACATGGTCAATGAAAACCTGTTTTAAAGAACTATTAACTGATCTGAGTAGTTTTTCTTTTTGGTTTTGTTTTTTTTAAAAAGCCTCTTATTACATCGTTACATCAAAAAAACGTCTCTCCTTAGCAAGTTTGACTACCTGTATGGGTAATCCCTTTGTATATTCAAACATCTGCATCATCTACAGAGTGATCACGCATCTGCTTCCATTTGTAATCACCACCCCGCAGACTTGATTGCCAATAGAAGCTGAGAGCCTAAACGGAGCAGAATATCTAACCACACAGGGCCAAGGGACAGTCAAGCACAAAACCAGTCTGCCAACAGTGCTACATAACTTTCTACCTCTTAAAAACTGGAGCATAACTTGATCCTAAGGAAAAAAAAAACAAAAAAGAGACATTAGAACTGTCATTCTATTCTATTTTGGGAAAAATCAAGTCTGTCAACCTGCACAACATCTTACTGATGCACATCAGTGGGATGCTGTCTGCCCTTAAATTTGACATACATAAAAACAGTCTAAATGTGTCACAACCCTGCTTGAGATGAGGCTTTAAGAGCTTGAGCGGAGAGAATAACAGATACATTATTTACACTGCGAAGAATCTGATAGTCCCAGATATCAAAACAATTGAAGGTATAAAGAAAGCACTTTGCAGATTTTAGAAGCATCCAAAAACAAATGAATTTGAGAAGTTGATATATGATGTCTGCATACCAAATAGTTGCACAAGAACAGCTACTGGCCACCTTTTCAAGGTTGCTTTCCTGTCGCAGTGATTGCAAGTGAGTGTGCTAATGTATGTGTGTTGGTGAACAGATGTGGCTATGCATGTGCTTGTGTTTAGTATCAGGCCTTCAGTGATGCCTGAAAGAAAAGAACTTTGTACATACAGGCGGTCTAGATTTGTCAACATTACAAACACTAGTCAGGCATATTGCATCATCAAGGTTTTTTGTTGTTAAAGGTTTGTACTTGTCAACATTTAACTCTTCACCATTTTGCATTGGGTTTTGTGAAAATACAGTTTCAGGTTCCTTTTCTTTGGTTTTGTTTTGTTTATTTTTGCTCTGCTGTAGTCTCATAAGTCAGCACCTGTGAAGCTTTGACTCGGACACATTCTGACCTATTTTCTACCACATCAACAGTATTAACTGCTTACCCCCCCATGAGAAGGAATTTAGTTTGTCGGAATTCGATTTTTAATTACTGACATACAATTACTGCCACTTTCCATCAACATTTAAGACTATCTCCAAGGAATTAAAAAAAAAAAAAAAAAACATGTATCCTTTCTATCAGAAGGGAGAAAAATAACAGAACTGCAGACTGGAGGTGTGCATTTTGTAGCTTGGGTCTTTTTTTCTGGTGCTCTTTTAATTTACTTAAAGGGGACATATTATGGCATTTAATGTATATTTTAAACAGGCCTTGAATGTCTTAAAAACAATCTAAAGCTTGTTTTTTCTACATAAATCAGAAATTCAGCCTGTGGGCCGTGTCTATAGTTTTACCGCTTCTAACCCCTTTTTCTGTGCTCCATTCTAAGGGAAGGGGAGGGTATGATAATGAGGCTCTGCGCTGATTGGCTGCTTGAATGACGTGTAGGAGGGGAGGAGACAAAGCGTCCCTCCGGGGAGAATAGCAGCGGCTGCGTAGCAAAGCGTGTCCACGGTTCTGCGTTAAATCGACGCGTACCTACGCCGTAGGCTCTGCGTTGGTGTAACGCGGAACCATAAATCAGCCTTTAGTCACCTCGTCTTCACACTAATTCACACAGGAAGACTGAATTTAATTCTAAACAGGTACACCACGGTTATTTACTCCAATTCCTCATCATTTCACTTCTTATGTTACAAGACAAATGAATCCTGTTAACTGTAAAGAAATCACAACCCTGAATTTTCACAAATGGCAACTTTATTGTTAAAATATATAAATAAAATGTATGCACTATTGCTGGCTCAAGGAAGGACCGCGCGTCTTCTGAATGTGAACAGCTCCAGGTGCTTGAAAGATCTGAAACCACAGAAGAAAAATGTATTATGGTACTGAGCCGCCGGCTCCGGGCCCCCGGAGCTGGCCCCTCGGAGCCCCCGGGTTTGGATCTCCGGGCTCGGAGCTCCGGGTTTGGAGCTCCGAACCGGGGGGCCGGCTCCCCCGGGGCTCCTCGACGGTCAGGTCCGTATGCGGCGCCGGGGCTCCGGAGCTAAGCTAAATACTTAGCCCATGCAAAGATCATACAAATATAAATGACATAAAAAAAAGGAACATACCGCTGACTCGTGTGCAGTTGCCGGGTCCGTGCTGTGGGAACTGATCTTTTTATGAGGGTAAATGTCGATGCAAAATCTCATTTCTACTCTCCCTCGCTGTTCAAACAGCCACCGCTTGTAAACAATGGCGGACGCCCAAGCCGGCTGAGCTGGTTGTGGGCGTGGTTTCAGCAGCAGAGGAGACCGGGGGCGTGGTTTGCATTTTGGTGACGTAAAGAAAATGCACAAATCTAAATGGCCCGTAGAAACCACATGACACTGAGGGATTCAGTCGGGCGGGGGGGAGCAGACCTTGCAGATTTTCATGGGATATCATCTTTTCTGTGTTTGCAGGGTGAGGGGAGACCACTTTATATACAGTATGTTAAAACAAGAAAAAACGTGTTTTTCATAATAGGTCCCCTTTAAAAGTATATTTTTAGTCATTTATAAAAAAAAAAAGTCTTTAAATCCCCAGAGCATAATCTAAAGTTTACACTTTCCCAGTAATTTTATTAAAGCTTGCATTTTTTTTATTTATTTCCCCCTTTTCCAAAGAAACTCTGTATTTCTTCACCTTCTTAGCTCAATATCCCACCAACAAACCTTTAAAAATAGCTGGACTGTCCCGGTTATCAAAGAAATAATATTAAGCAGTACCATTCTTCAAATATGAGTTTTATAATGCTGGTTAGTTGCCAAACTTTGTCTTAACTGTCAGTTTTTCCTCTTGAATTTGCACTACTTGCTATGTGCTATTAAAATCTCTGACCTCTGGATCCACGATCCATTACCTTTTACAGGTCTTACTACAGTTCTAAATCAGATTAGCTGAACTATCTCTTGACCGATATGGGGTCTCAGTATCTCCAAAACCAATAATGAGAAAACTGAGATTGAATTTGAAACTCAGTGTGACCAGAAGGATTAGTGTGCAGCTTGAGACTTCTCTTGCCTCAAAGATGTCAGATGAATTTGAGCTGGAAGGGGGTTGGAGGTAGGTTTCCTTTGATGACCTACATTTCTCCTAAAGCACTTGCAAGGCACGAACACTTAAACTGTGGCAATGTTGCCGCCTACAGAAATGGAACTAGAAGGATTCGACCAGCACTGATTTACCTTGGCCATTGGGGTGGAAACAATTAAAGCTTCTCATCAGCTTGTTTGGGTCAGCAACAACAACAACATTAATGCCACTTTGACGGAATTTCTCTACCACTACTAGAGGATGTTTCTGCGTTCTAAGACCGGTTCACCTAATTATCAACCTGATTTGCAGTAAGCACACAAGCATATCTCCTTCTATTCATTAAATAATCAAGTAGTTAGTGTTGCTTAGCAACCATATCATCAGTGCCTGCATAGTTTTTAGATACTGAATGACAAACTGCTTGGCTCAAGTTCACAGCAGGCTTTAGAAATTGAAGGTGAATATTCGACTAAAGTTCAGTTTTGTTCATCAGGTACAAAACCACTATTATTCTTATTATTTTGAGATGGTAAGCAGCATCCAGGTGCTCTCAGTCAAATGTATTTGATTGAGGTGTTGTAAAACCATTTCCATACAATCTTATGTATATTATTCTACAGTACAAAATATATTTCACAAGTGTAAAATATTAAATACACTAGCTAATCTTTTCAGGAGTGGGCATCCAAACAAATTTGCCCTTGAAATCAAAACGGTGAGGCTCAGAGACTTTGCAAAAACCCATGGGCTAGATCTTGACTGTCCAGGCCTCAGATAGCATGTCATGGCAGACCAATCAGAAAAAGACTGACCAAGAATGGCTTGTTTAAAGGTTCCCAAGTAAGCCTCTTCTGTATATTAAGAAAATGTAAGTTCAGCTGAGGTTTGCAAACTGCATCTGGACAATCCACAAGGATTCTCGAGGAATGACCTTTGAACGATGGACTGATGAGAACAAAGTGGGGATGTGTAGCCGCAATGCTCAGGGTTATGTTTGGCGAAGATACTTAACCTAGCTTTGCTCCTACCGACCGATTTTAGCTCACTTTATATTGTGAAAAAGATTTTTTCAAAGATTGCATTATTCCTATTTTCATACGTGTATGCAAATACGAAAGTCTCCAATATCTAAAATAGATTAGGTATAGAGATAAAGCTTACAAGCATTTTGGATAAGTTGATAAATAAATGCAGAATTTTATTTCCTTGGCTTGTTGTCATCCTGCACTTAAGCATCATTGATATATAAGAGCTATACGATTAAGAGGCATTGATCTTACTATAAGCATTTAATTTGATGAGGATGTCTAATTTAGTGCTCGATTCTCAACTTCTTCGTGAAATACTTTGTGCATTAGTACCAGACCAAATGATTGAGTAATTTTGCAGTATCATTGTCCAATTGCTTGGCTTCAGTTTGAATAGCAGCAAGAAAACAGACCTTTGGCACTCTTTCAAATGCATCCTGCGTCCTTGAAACTCAAGAATGGCCTATTCTAAAAGCAACTTATCTCCCAAAGTGAAGCTGACGTCTAATCAACACCTGCAACGCTTTCCTTTGCCGTGTGTCCAAGTGAGACTTCATAAATTGTGCCAAGCCGCACACCTCACGCTGTGTGTGAGGCAGCGGTGGTGGAGAGCAGAAAGGACAACCCTTCCCAGAAGCTGATGTTACTTTGCACCACGTCTATTGGATAGTACCTGTGATGTGCCACTACATCCAAATCCCTTTTGAATGGTGGGATGGCTCGTTTTATGCCTATTCTCCTCCGGTAACTACCTTCTCCTCCAGTGACTACCTGCACTTTTAGATCACACCGAATAGCAGCAAAGTTAAAATAAATAAATACATACAATGACATTTTTCTTGCTCTTGCCTTTTATTCATATGAAAAACAGAAGTATGGCTATTTCTGTCTGATCTGACAAGTTATTCTCTCCGAATGACCTTCATATCACTGGAATCAATTTCTTCTTTGGCTAGCTAAATGCACTCTTACTTGTTGACTTTAGGTCGAAAATGCTTATACTGTTCTATTATTGTTTTCTTTTATTTGTTGTCTTAGATTGCATCGTAGTTCACAATTGTTGTCTTATGCTTGGACTTGGGCTATTGATGAACTATCCTTCTTTGACAGCAGTCATCAGCAGGGATTAATTGTTTTTGTCAGAGACCCAATGTTAAGATGGTGAAAGGAGCTTATCACTCTGCAGCTGCTTGCTTGTAATAATCAATAACAAGTCACCATGTGTGACCTTGAAACACACTGAATCTGCAGAAATACAAAGAAAGATTTGAATTGCATGCGCTCATGTTATATGGCTGAGAATTTATGACACGCCGAGTTGTAAAAGAACTTAACAGGAGTGTGTCGATAGATTTTTTTTCCTCCTTACCAAAGTAATATCTTCCTGAAAAACGCCACCTCTCGTTGTGTTATCTCGCTCTGTGCTCCCTCAGCTGTAATTGTCAGTGAGATGCTTTTGGTGTTGCTGGTCCACCAGCAACAGCATGCAGAACATGTATCCATCAATCTCTTCAGTTCTAACTGAGCAGTTCCCTCACCGAAATCCGTTTAGGGCTTTTCTTATTGAGTGGAGTGTAGTGGAGTCCTTATGTGGCTTCAGCTCCCTAACCTCGTTCCTTCACTGCTTTTTCAATGAAACTACCCCTACTTGTAATTATGTGCTCTAAACAGAAAAAAGGGTCTAGTGATGGAGGATATCTGTTTAATATGAATACCGATGTCACACACTGACATCTACACTACATGGACCAAAGTAATTGGGTGCCTGACCAATTAACAGGAGCTGTATAGACATTGTACTCAAATATATATACTTTAATATGGCGTTTATCTCCCTTTTTTTTTAGATATAACAGTTGGGATAGTTATGCCAGAAGGAAAAGAACTGGCTCAGATGTACACTCTGAGATGTAATCATCTTAAACGTGAAAAGTCTTTTTTTGGGAATGGCCTTAACACAATTCGAAATGAATGGGACCCAATATTTGCTTCTCAAAAATCATTATTTTTGTCCTTCATCCTTGGCATTGCATTACAATAATCTGAATGCTCCAGACGAGTAAAATGTCTCTCTTCTTATTATCAGCAAATCAAGAACATTATTTCCTATAGAAGTAATAGAGATTTTGCATTTTGGCTTAGCTTCTGTTAATAAAATATGAATAATTTATATATGAAAAAATAACAACCTAGAGTTATACATCATATTTCTGTTTATTTTAGATTTTGTTTTCCTAACTTTAAGATCTGGTAAGGACCAGATTATTTTTATTATGCTGTAGCTGTTGTATAAAAACTGGAGATGTGCAGAGGTCTGTATTTCTTCTTACTCGCTTTAGCACAAAACCATGGTGAATCAATCAGGATATAAGGTCTTCTTGAGCTGCTTTACTGCCCTGTTATGCAATTTGAGCTGCACAATACACATTGTGAGTTCTGAAGATGTGCTGAGCACAGCAACTAACAATGAGGTGGGAGGGACCAAACTTTAGTGTTGTGTTTGCAAACACATCATGGAGTTTATTTGTGGAGTTTTTTACACAGTAAATAATGAGCCATTTGTCAAGGGTAATGTATTTCAGAACAGAGGAAAATGATCTGTGTTCTTCAACACTCGGTTACTACTTTTAAAAGAGTTGTTTACTTTTCTCTGATGAAGGTAGTGATAATTGGGAAGCAGAGTGTTGAAAAAGTTGTTAAAATATGTCAGAACAAATGCATTTTGAAACAGTAGAGATGTGGCTGTTCAGTACTGTTGTTAATGTGATGCCATAGCTGATGACCATTCATCCTACCTTTGAAAACTTAGCAAAGTCAGATATGTCAATTAAACTGTAAAGAGTAAAGTGCACACGTTATGTGGAATTGTACGATTAGAAGACCATTTTTATATATGACATTTACAGACAGTACTTTTCTGGGTTGTTCAAGCTTTAACAACCCACCTGAAAGTCTTTACGTAACCAATATTCTGTAATTTACTCATGTGTGTGTAGCACCTGCCATCATTTATTTCAATTGTGTCCCCGCAACCTGTTGTGCACAGCCAAAGTCCTAACCTAATTAATGAGTTTGACACAGATGTATAATGTTCCTGAAAGTATGTTGGACTTTGTGAGGATTCAGATGGATGGTAAGCATGAAAAACACAGCAGGCACAAAACGTGTGATTGCATGATGTCTGAACAGCATGTGCATCTTTAGGTTTACAGTATTAAGCCAAATTAACTGATGCACAACCTTTTGTAAAACACTTTTTTGGGGGGTTTCCTAATACGCAAGAAATAGCAATAATGTAGATTAGCTGCTTGCATGATATTGCAAGGTAAGAATGTTAGAAAGGGAGCTCATTAATACTGCTCCACCACTGAGGCAGAACAGTTATAAGTATAGCGATACACTACTTTGATCCAATTATGCGTGATAACAGCAGACCAAGGTAGAGTATGTGAGCTGTATATGAAAATACACTTCCTCTCATAAATTGAAGAAGATGAAAAAAATGGGTCTCACCATTTGTATTTGTCTCAGACTTTATGCTCAAAGGAAGTTTTGTGTATGCATTCCCGGCGTCTCAATAGAATGTAGTCCCTCTTCCATCTTAAGAGACATTTTAGATAGGTGATGCATGTTTTTGCAACACTGTGCAAAAAACACTAATAAATCAAGAAAAAATACACTGCCTGGTAAAATGAGTCCCCACCTGGCGTTAAATATGTAAATTGGCAAAAGCCTCCTATTGTCAATGTACTGCAGTAATTCATATTTATCTATTCTTTTTTTTCCACTGGCAACAATTATGTAAACCCAAGTAATGCACTCAGTAGCTTCTTTTTTGTTAAGAAACCGTGCTGAAAGACACATGCAGTGGTTGTAAAATAAAATAAATAAAAATACTTTTTTTCAATAGTGAAATTATTGATTTGCATCAAACAAGCAGTACAGCTACACAGATTGCATAAGCTACTAAGGATGGTTAAGAACCGTCCAACACATTATTAAAACCTAGAAAGAAACTGGCGAATGATCATTTGACTATTTGTCATCTTACTGTTGTAATTGTAAATGTAGCACAAAATTTTAAATACAATAGTTTAAAAGGCTATTGGAAAAAAAAAAATCACCTCATGTATAAAAATCCTTCTTATTGAAAAAAGAAATAAAGTTGAAAAAAGTCTGAATTTCAACTAGACTTTGCTGCACCAGATTTTATAGTTTTGAGGCAAACTCAAACTTTTGAATAAACTACCTATCATTTCTTCAATTAATGCATTTTTCATGGCTTTATACACTTTTAATTTTGAGTTTTACACAGTGAATGTTTGAAACTCATTGCAAACATATAATTGAGTTGAATATAAACTTCGAGATTTACTGAGAAACTTCAACCGTGCCAACTATCCATCCATCAATTATTTATCCCCATCTATACCCGCTGCTTCCTGTTCAGGGTTATGGGAATCTGCTGGAGCTTATTGTTCAGGTGAAAGGTGTGGTACACACTGAACAGGTCAACAGACCATCACAGGGCAACATACCGGCAAACAACCAAACATGTTCACAATCCTATGGGCAATTTAAACTAACCAATTCTCCTTACTCATGATGTTTCGGACCGCGGAAGCAAACCAGAGTACTCAGAGAAAACCAACACAAAAAAGCTCAAGGCAGGATTTATACCTGGAGCCTTCTAGCTGTGAGGTAACAGTACTATCCAGTACTATCCAACAAGCCACTGTGCCAATTACTAAAGATAACAAAACTGTTTAACTTCTATTGTTGTTTCATACATACTGGTTTAAAACTGTGAAAACAATATGTTCACTCTTTGGAAGCCAACTTTTAGTTGAGTTGATATGCTTGGCAAACAGACACCATGTTGAAAACTCTCGGCAGTCACTTGGAAGACTCGAAGCAGTTAAAGCGAGCATTTGGCCTCAACAAGGGTTCAGTTACAGTGTTTGCAGTTTGCTAAAAAAGAATATGCATCAACACTTTAGTGTAATTAACAGTGCAATAAAATCATTGTTGTTTAACAAACTTAAAAGTAAATTGTAGGAGTTTTAAGTTTTCATTTTTACAGTGTATGAGCACTTGTGGAATGGAGATAAAATCATTTCCACAAACAAAATGAAAATACATCTCAAGTTGAGACAAAACTGATCTGTAGTGTCAAGAAACCACCAGGGAGGCTATTCTGAGGGTTTCAGTTTGCTTGTGAGCATAAGGATTTGACTCCAGATATGGAAATAGCTCATGTGGTCAGATAAATTACAGAGAGATTGGTGCAGCAGAGCAGGAAAAGCAAAAATACAATTATAAAGGCATCATACATGTTACTTACAGTCTACACCTGTGGGTGCACCATTATGACCTGAGGTTGCTGCAGTGAGTCCGTTCTAGGTAACCAAATGTTTTAGTTGAGCAGTTCTAGGTAAACATGTGACCAGAAAAAGGGGTCAGCTGATGACCAAAATACATGTAGGTTTTACATCCATCGATTTATTCTTCCCTAATGGATCAGGCATATTCCAATATGATACTGAAAGCATTTAGTTAACTCAAACTGTTTAAGACCGGAGATATACTTGCAGTTTAGACCGTGTACGCATCATGGCCGCCACGCGTATCCTGCGTTCATGACGCGTCGACGTGCACGTTCTCAAAAAGACACTGAACGCGTACGCGGTCTGCAGTTCTCGCTCTGGCCGTGAGTGGCGCTGGTCCCGTTCAGATGGTGCCGTTTCCTTTGCAGAGATTGCAACCAAAGCAATGTTATAATCTCCTACGTCATCCAATATTGTCATATTAACTTGTTCGTTGTTCTAATCTGCTACTGCTACTACCTCTACTACTAAATATTTAATCACTTCTCCAACTGTTGCTCTGCTTACTGCCCCCTATCTGTCACCGCCGGTACTACGCGCTCTCCTAGCGTACTACGCGAGCGACGTTGCGGTTGGTGGTGCACGCAAACGGACGTGAACGGATGCGAACGGACGCGAACGCAAGCACCAACAGCACTCGGCTCTAAGACTTCTTCAACAGACATCACTATCACAACACCACAAAATGTTAAATGTGAATTGTTAAACAGGTATGTTGTTATTATTATTTATGACTGGCAGAAAGATCTCCAACATCTCCAACAGATGTTCTGTGTAATGAAAGACAGCTTCGTTGCACTAGATCACCTTATTCAACTTTTAAAGAACTATTTTAATGTCAGAAAAGCAGCGGTTTTGAGCAGCTTCTACTGCCTCACTTTTCTTCCTCTTCTGTGAGTTTGCGTTCCCCTAGTGTTCCTCTGTGAGCAGTGGGCCCTGTAGTGCTTGCTGCTTTCTTGCTGTCTCTCCATTAGGCGCCTAACAGAGCATTGGGCTGCGGCTGCTCTCTCCCTCAATGCTTCCATCTCCCTGTCGCCCTTCAGGTCTCATCACCCTCGCAATGGAGGATCCTGTCCGCCATGATCCCAGGACACATACTGTCCTCCATTACCCATCCTCACAGGCCACTGCGTTCAGATCTCACTCTTAGGGCCCATATATGTGCCAGAGCACATATTTGCATTTGACTGTGCATGCGCCCACACTTACCCAGGTACACCAAGGGTGTAGTAAATACTGTCTTACACAAAAACACAAAGGGTGTTTGTAGGGGCTCAATAGACGGTTTTAAAGGGTTTTGGATTTTAACTATGACGACATCCATCTGTACATTGCTTACACATTAAAAGAATAAAAGACCTTCAGCTGTGACAACTCATCTCCCCCGAGTCATCACGTGCACATTAAGCATCTGCTATAAGTATTCCCAAGTCAACTATTAAAATTCTTGAGTAGTTTGCAATGAGCTTTTTTCGGGGGGTAAGATAATAAACAAACTTTCCCCACAGATTTTCATAAACTTCACAGCTACTGAATCCCATAGTTAATCAAAAATGTTAATTGTTTTCATGTTTTTAAAAAACAATTGTGTTCTTTTGGGGTTTTTTTTGCTCCAGTCCAGCTGAGTCCAGCTGAGATCTCAATGATTCATCGTAGAAATTGTTATTAAATATCATTTCACATTGTCTTGGTGTACACGAGTGAAGACCATCAGTCATCCAGGTCAATGTAATCCACAAACACTGGAATCAAGGTGACTAGATCTCTTTTTCTTGAAGAACCAAGAACAGGAAGTCCAGTTACATCCTGGCATCATTGAACAGATCACATTTAGGATTTGATTTTTATTCTTCTTAGATACTGAAAACAAAAACAGAAATGTACATATTTTCTTCTTATTTTCTAATATTATGCATCTGTAGTTTCCTTTCACCCTGAACTGCAAGTTTGAATGTAGTATACATTAACCACAGTCTTTTGAAAAATCCTGAAAGACTCGCCAACTCAACAGTGCTCTTCTTATTCAAATCAGATCACACAGTCTTTGCCTAGAGTCAAAGACACCCCCAAAACTGAGATAACAAATTGTTTTATCCACAGGATCCAATTAAAAACTGTGAAATCTCTGAAAGTCATTTGGTGTCTTGGATGCTTATCTCCACTGAGTGCACAAGTGATTATACTCACCCGTGAACTTCAAGAAATCATGTTGATGAGGAGCCACAAACATAATATTCTGCTAGTTGAGGAGCAGATTGAGGAAAAGCACACTGATCAAATCAAAAGTGGGAGTCGTAACTTAATCTTCGGTTCTTCCAGTTCACACTGAATTAATTTTGCTGCAGTCATGCAGCGACATAGTGCTCCAAGAATGAGGAGAAATGGATAAAGGAGATTGTGAACCAAATTTGGCCTTTTTTTTTTTTAAAGACTGTATGTGGAATTGGTTACTGAAGCTGGTTCCCGGTGTGGATTTGTGCCGTGGAGACACTAAACCATTGGTGTTGAGCATTCTGAGTACAAGCAGAGATTGCTCCTTGTTTCGCAGCACACCGCAGGTTATATGGCTCATATTAGACTCACACAATTGGATGTCCAACTCTACCTCTACCCTTGAAAGTTTGGAGCCTAGCAATACCTTTTTAACAAAAACACCAGCTCTGACAATCATGCACCAACACCAAATGTTGAATGACTCCATGTAGCTGAAGAAACTAATGCAATTTTAGAGCAATTTGACTTGGATGAAAGGTTACATTTTAGAGGTGCTCGACATCAGTTTATTGCCACCAATAAATGTTTCATACGGTCAGGCTGAATTATTTATTCAAGGCTTCAAATTAAAATCAGCATAGTTAATGACATCCTGATGAGCAATAAAGAGAAAATGCCAAAAATGAGCAGTTAAAGCTGTGATAGACGACAACAGAAAGAACCCCTGTTTTTGTCGACCAGTGTGTTGACTTTAATTTTGATGTTAGTGTCAAGATATCTCACCCATTTTCATACCCTAAAAGACACCCTGTGAGGAACTCTATTTTTATTCTTTTTCACAGACTTAATTTAAGAACCTGCCTTTAACTTTTCTGCAAAAGAAAAAAATCAGCAAAAAGGAAAAGGAGAATTTCTCCCTACTCATTAGATATCTGTGGACATATTTAGCATATATGAATTCTTTTACATCTATCTTTACTGCAGTGTTCTCACAAGCAATATTCTTCACTGTCTTTGCTGATTCTTTGTAATATACAGTATCTCAGCACGCTACTACCGCCTGTAGATCATGGGGCTATGTTCAGAAAGAATCTCATCTTAACACCAGGAGTCCTGTAGCGACAGCTCTGAAGATTTTTCTTAAGAGTTACTCACTAAGGTGCAGAGAGCAAGTTTTAGTAAGGAAGAAAGAAACTCCCATGCCGATAGAAGGCACTGCATTACACTGTTGCTCTACATTAATGACGGAGTGGTTTTGCCATGTTTATTCTCTGAAGGCCGAAATAGTTTGTCTTTCTTGTGATCAGTCGTGTCGGTAACATTTTCGCTGTGCGGGAAGTAATGCGCATTAAGTGCTTCCCTCTACCCTTGTGCTTCTCAGTGCCTTCTAAAGCGGTAAAAAAAAGACAGAAAATTCAAGCCAACAAATAAAGTTTTTCCGAAAATTGAGGAAGTCCCATGAATTTTTTCCCTTAAGTCAACTTTTTCCTGGAGCACAAGTTCAAACTTCGAATCATGGAAACGTGGTACTGCCTCCCAGTTAGATTTCATATTGATTTTACGCCCCAGATACTGTAGATTTATGTTTTACAGCAGAATGGAAAAAACGGTTACAATTATTTACATGCAAGAAAAATAGAAAGCTAAGTACAAGCAGAATCCAGCACATGTCAAGAGTGATCAGTGATCAGTATTGCAAATGCCAGTGCTGATATAATCAGGGTTCCCACTCTTTCACTTAATGATTTTCCAGGACTTTTCCTGGACATTTTAATTAAGGGTACTCCTCTTCCCTGTGGTGTCTGTGAGCATCTCACTCTGTTAACAACTACTTTTATTGGAAATTAATGGAGGTTAAGTCTACATGAAAATCCATCATTCTCTCTAATTTCTTCTCACATCTACAGTATTTTAATAACAGAATTCCTAAGGTTTTTTTTCCAGACAATAAAACCAGTATGAAATACTGGATAAAGTGCAGCCCATTAAAGATCACCTGTTAACTGTAATTAGCTCCCGCTATGCTGAAATCAGAGTTGCATCCACTGCATACAGCCAGTAAAGGCCACGCCCACTACAGCTCTCCTCTGCCTGTCACTCAGCACAGGACAATAACGACACTTTTCAACTTTCAGTCGCTAGTTTTGTCTCCAAGCGTTTAGTCCTTAACAGCGTCTGAAAAGTCGCTAAATCTAACTACAGTCAACTGGAAGCACTGGGTTGGAAAACCACTCTACGCAGAAGAGGAAATTTGATTGGCTGGTAGCGTCACGTGGGGCGCTGCGCCAACTAGAAGTAGAGAAGCGCTGAGCCTTCTACTCCATGGCTCCTTAATGTTGCCCTGATCAGGTGACAACAGATGTACATACGCAGATCATTTTCCAGGACAACTTAACCATTTCCAGGACATTTGACCATATTTTTCTCATTTTCCAGGTTTTCTAAGGCCTTGTGGGAACCCTGATAATGTGTAGTTTCAGCAAATGTAATTTTAGTCACTCTTGTCAATCATTGAACTGCATGATAACAGAAAAAGACTAAAAACAAAGTAAATACAAATAACTATTTGGAATTCAGCCAAAAAAAAATATACACACACACACTCTCTGAAGGCCGAAATAGTTTGTCTTTCTTGTGATCAGTCGTGTCGGTAACATTTTCGCTGTGCGGGACACGGACACACACACGGACACGGACACACACGGACACACACACGGACACGGACACACACACACACACACAATATTGTAAAACAAAACAGATGTTACTACTGAATCTGGTTAAAAGTAGAAAAACAAATAATTTAATTTTAAGATTATGAGTTATTTATTTGTGTAAATTCAAAGTCAAGAATAAAAGTTCCACAAACTAAGCAGTACAGAAGATCAATTACTACTGTGCTGAACAAAGTTTCGACTGGCCATTAGGGTGGTAAAGTGCATTTCATGCTAAGGTTTTATATTTAACACCTTGCTTTTACAATAATGTCTGATATATTTCACTGTTTACTGTTGAGCAAAAAGAAATAACCATTTTGATCCTGGAACACCAGCCATCTAAAGTTGTGACTTATTTTGAAAACAACTTCCGACATAAAATGGCCACAAGCATACGGATGATTTAGAGAAGAATGACTTAACTGCCAGGGAGTAAAGTCAAGGAAACATTTGTTGGTTTTATTTTTTTTGTTTGTTTTATTTTTGCAAGATGTCAGAATAATGAGAGATGGTCTCTTTAGAGATTTTGTTTCTTTTAAGTCTCAATTCAAAGTTAGAAGTTTACACATATAAAGTTACAGATGAGGAAACTTTTAACATTAGAAGCTTCTACTAGACTGACATTTAAGACATTTAAGTCAATTCAAGGCACAGCTGTGGATATATTTTCAAAGGTCAACGGGTCTGGCACATTGAATCCTATGAGGAAGTTAAAAAAGCCTCAAACATCAAAAAGTTGGTGCTGGACCCAAAAGCTAGTCAATCTCCATCGACCCCCATGTTAAAATATCCTAGTTAGTTTTCACATCCATGACAACTTTCAGATGCCTGAACTTCGACATTGTTGTTGAAACAATAATTCATATGCAAGAATAAAATCCATACTCAGGAAGGAGATGGCTTTTGTGTCCAGATGAAGCTTCAGGGTGAAATGTACATAAGACACAAGTACAACAACAACAACAAAATACTTTAAAAGATAAGGAATGAATGCAGAAAACACTGAGATGATATTATTTTCTGTAACAAAACATTGTCTGTACTGACATGAACTCAAAGGCCATGCAACGGGAGAAAGCCACTGCTCCACACCCACCTTAAAAAAATGCAGATTACAGTTTGCAGCTCCGCATGGGGATAAACATCTTGACTCATGCTTGTCAAGTTATCCTAAAAATCTCTGCAGCTTCCAAACTTGAAAGAGATCGGGCTGGATGTCACTCAATGACCATGTCATTTTCTCCTTTTCTATCTTTTAATTGCAGATACAATATATAGGAGGAACAATTATTCAATAAGATCAATCTTATAAAAGCAAAACACTTTATGAAGACAATTTTATCCATTTAAAACTGCCAATACAAATAAACACATTCGCAAATATTATTTAAAAAAAACCACCACCAGAGACCCTCAAATTATCAATTAGGTACAACATCAATATTGAATACCAACACAGAAACTAATGACTGTGTTCCACCAAACGTATTACTTTATGTATCCCTCATTTTTTCTGAATATTTGGTTCCTATTTAATCTTAATGAGGTTTTTAATTTTTCAGTTTTACAACTTTTAGAATTGTGAGCAACTGTGAAAAACTATTTTGACTCGAGGGATGTTTAAGGCTCTGGCCTAGTTTTGACAACTCTTTAGTATTTTTTTGAGTAGAATGATAAATATGAGGAAGTTCATGTGTCTCTGAAATATGACCTGGCTCTTCTATTACTTATTTGAGATTTTTCACATTGATGAATCAAACACACATTTGCAAATCTAAAGCATCTCTCAATGTTCCCCCAGTATGCAGCTATGTTTAAAGTAATTCAACGCTTTGTAATGATGCATACATAACATGAATGTATTGATGAGACCATTATATCACACTGTTAACAGCATCATAGGATAATACATCTTTTAAATGTGACAAACAGCTAATTTCATGCACAAAAACAATAAATCACAACCGCCTAAGCACTTCATGTAGAGGGAGCTGCCTGTGAATAACAAGCTGTATGAGGTACAGTACTACACGAACCGCACATTAATAAATGACTGGATAAGACAACAGAGTAAATGTTAAATGCAAGTCATCTGCAAAGGCATCATTTCAACAAACCTTGTTTTTCCCAGTATAAGCAATGAAAGGAGACGTCTATCAGAACTTTGTAAACTGTAACTACAAAATGCAGAGCTACATATTAAATGAGCATGATTCATTAAACTCTGGTTGGGATGATCCTCGAGAAAATAGATGATTTAATTATGAATGCCATTCCCTTCTTGCAACATCAATGTGTAAATGACTACGATGATGGTAGATGATCATGGATATAAAACATAGCTGAGAAAAATCAATACCAGTGATTGAGGCTGTTTACTGTTTCATTATTCTGGATTCATGACCTGCCACAGCCCCATGCTGTTGTTGCCCCCCAGCTAAAGCTCACTGTCACTTACATTTGCTCATTATGTGCAAATCCCACTATACTCGAGGCTATAATTTTGCCAGAACTTGGTGGCACTGCAGATGTCAAATAATGATCCCCTGCCTTCTTCCTGCATAATTCAATATAGATGCAGTCGACAGAAATTTAACCTTGACAGTGAACTCTGCCACTGTGCAAACTCGTGGTCAGAATCGCTTTTTATTAACTCTATTCTGAAAAGGTTGGAACATAAGGGAAAATGCAAATAGAGGGAGTTACATTTTATTTTTCATCTAAAGATACATCAATTTTGCATTTCAGACTGAACATGAACCAAAAATTCAATAGTGCAGCCATGTAGTGCCAGTATGGAAAGGGGAAAAAAAGAACAAAAAAAAAAGGTCACAATGTTCTTTCAAAAACATGACGTCAATAGGTGACTTTAAAGATGATTTTTTACAAAATCTATGAAAGTATTCATGAGAAGCTGAGTCTTTTATGAGAAAAGATGGGCAGAGGATTTCCACGCTGACATCAAATGGGGGAGAAAGTACTTTAAATGTTGAAAAAAATAAAAAATTCTTCAAATAACAATTGAAAGGGGATTGCATATCTCATCGTCAATAATGCATAATGTCATTAAATGATTCATGCAATTGGAAATACTCAGCAGTTCCGCTGAAAATGAGGTTATCCGTTTGTAGGTCTATGAACCATCAATTATAATTAAAAATTTCTAAATATAATCCAAAAAAAATATACAATACTGCTTTGCAACTTCCTGTTTTGATTCAGCAGGTAGAATGCGATGTACAGTAAATGGTTGGACTGAGGTTGCTATCTGGCATTAGCATTATGTAGGCAATATGTAGTTATCTTACAATGGGAAAACTGCACCAACATTCTCATTATGCAAGGCAGCAGTTTCCAGGGGTGGCACAAATGTTGTGAAGAGTAGTAACTACCAACATTATCAAGCTTTTAGATACCGGTAGCCTTCAAGAGAAGGAGCACAAGGAGTTTATTAAGTCTAAAGCTTGAGTTATGGTTCTGCGCCAAAACGACGGCGTGCCTATGGCGCGCGGTACACGTCGACGCAGACCACACGCTGTCACTGACGCCGTCACTGACGTGCACCTCCCGAAAATTGTAACTACGCGTCGAGGCGACGCAGACGAAAAGGGCTGTGATTGGTTCGCTTGGAAGCAACGCATTTCCGGTTTCCGGTTTGAAGCAGTCGTGAACTTTCAGCGCTCTTTTCTTCGTGTATGTGTGATTTTTTTTGTTTTGGCTTTTTGCACAATAGTTGTCCTTATCTCTTTGATTCACTGTGACCGGAAAAAGTCGGATAAACCATTCAGGAAAAGATTGAGAATTAGCGGTTGCGGGGGGTACTGCACCGCAGCGAAATGGAGTGATGGAGAAGTCCGAAGGGTTCACGACGGCGTCACGGCGACGCCGTGTGCTCTGCGTTGGTTTGACGCAGAACCATAATTCAGGCTTAATAGGAATTGCTGAGGATCATGCTCTGGAAACCGCCTAAAGACAACCTCTATTGGAATAGATGCTATACAAATAAAATTTAATTGAAATGAATTAAAGACACATGATCCATGACAGCATAACAACAATAACAAGATTAATGGTGACCATTAGTTTAAAAATTTAAATAACAATCAGCTAATAAAGTATTAGTTGATACCCTTGGCCTTGCGAGAGTCGAAAAAAACTGCATTGAAACATCTCTACTTTAAGACAACACGAGTCTCTAGCAGCGTCCATGCAATTTTCTGCACAGGAGAGCTGTACAATTTATCACATTTTAATTATGATTTTAATTTTGGCTTCAATAATCATTAATAGCGTAATCTAATTAATGATTTTTTTTGCTGTATATTCTGTCTTGCATTCTAAGATGCACATACAATACAGGTATACACTTACAATACAGGTATACACTCCACTCGGCCGTAGCCGGATGATTCCTTCCTCATCTTTGTACAAAACAAATTTATTTAAGCGTTGCTGAAGTCCTGCTGGTATTTCTGGCAAGAAAGGACTGAGCAGTATCTCTATTTGATCAGCTTCACCAGCAACTGCTATGTTGCCCTGAATGATCTTTATTTAACATGAAATTTTATCTAGTCCAAAATTATGTTCAATTTTATAAATGCAACACACTTCAAAAGTCAGCGGATAATTGGTTTAAATAATTGCAACTTTAATGTTTCACAAAATAATCACCGTACAGATTTATTTTCATAATCAAGAGGTAAAACAGTGTACAGGTACTGGTCTGACCCAACCTGTCCCCAACAGAGAATGTGTAGATGGTTGTGGAGATAAAAATGCAACGATGGCCCCCTACTGCACTGCTTTATTGCTTGGTATCCACAGAATCCCTTTTAAGTGCCATCGGCAGGAGGGAAACATTACAAAGCTTGACTGCCCTCACCTCTTTTTAGAATGGGTTTCGGTGCTGATATTGCAAAAAAAAAAAAAAAAATATGTAATTGTTAAAGTAGGACAATTTTTGTTTTTGTTTTGTTAAGTTTAAATCATTTTGGAAATTGTCATCAATCCTCGTCGTCACTCGTCCGTCCCATCACCAATAACTCAAAGTAACTTCAGGGTCCCATCTTGTGACACAGCAAAGCAGCTTATAAACATCAGTGGGTTCCCCTCCAGATTTAGCAGTAGGTACAATGTAACTTCCATTGAAAGTTTATTTTTTCTACCTGTGAACATTGAATGGATGTGATGTACCAAAAAGCTCCAGTCTCATCAGTCCTAGGCATCCCCCTAGAACTTTGTGGTCAATCAATATGTGTTTCAGCAAACTGAATTTTTTTTATTCATTTTTTGTGTATTTCTCGAGTGGAATCCTCCTGGGACTTCTTCCATGAATCCCACTGTTGTTCAAAAAGCAACAGATGGTGTGATCAAACAGAAACTCAACCTTGACATTCAGCTTGAATGTCTTTGAATGTTTTCCTTGGCTCTTTGTCTACCATCCACGCTGTCCTTCTGATCATGCTGGGGTTGCATTTCCTCTTGTGGCCACGTCCTGTAAGGTTGGCTACAATCCCATTGACCTTATACTTTTTAATGACTTGCAACTGTAGTCACTAGAACAAGAAGCTGCTTGGCGATGATCTTACAACCTTTACCTTTAAAATAATTCCATGATGTGTACTTTTGAGCTTCTAGGATGAATCTCTCTTTTGTCTGCATTACATTGAATATGGACGAGATTACGCAAAGATACTGAACTGCAAAGTGCAAAACCTCTCTCACGTTAAAGGGCCTAATGGCTGGTAAAAGTATTTAAATCTATGGTGCCAATAATGTTTAGATCATTTATTTGAATTAAAACCATAATCCTGCGATTCATAACTTATATTTTGGGGTACCAACAAATCTATCAAGGCTGTTTATGAGTATACTTGTCAAATAAACAATAAGTCATTTTTCATGCTTTTATTCTCTTACCGTATCACATGCTACAGAACTCCAGGTATGCGTGAGATATTTGCTTTTAATTGAATCACTTTGGAGCAGGAATGAAGCATTGTTTCAATGAGTTGTAAATTTGCAAATTTGTCTAGTTTCGCAAATGCCCAGAAAATATAAACATAAATCTTCTGCCGTAATGAGTGCAATCTCGTTAGATGACTGCATCTTCATTGTGCCTCACATAAAAGGGTCAGGTCAAATATGTATTTAATTTCCTCTTATATGCATAGCTGAAGGGGCAAACATATGCTCAGCTGTGTTATCACTAGGGAGGACAGCGAGTAGTGAGTATGGAATAGTTGATATTGCTTCCTTTAAATGCCACATTTTTTGTACAAGGACTTGAAAGTGTTTGCTGCAATATAGTACAGATAGAGTACGATCCTCAAGGCCCGGTCAAAATGTGGTTTCAGCAAGGACCATTGAATACAAAATGAAGAAAGGCACACTTAATAATAACACAGTGCCAATTAAAAAGAAGAATTCAAGGTTCCCATTAACCGCTGTGATTAAATATAAAGACGGATCCCAGCATGGCAGTGAATTAAATGAAAAGTGTCATGTGTCAGTAGCCATGATCCTGAATTTAATTGACAAGTTGTCATAGACCAGGCATTTGAGAGACAAATAAATCATTCACTGCCCAGAGAAACTGAGATCTGAAACTATTCATGCTTCTGCTCCATTGTGTTAAAAACACTAATTTCAGAACCAAAGCCATGTAAGCATGCTGAAAGCATGACACCCACACAAGGACACTGTTTCAATTTTTTCATGACAAAAGATCTAATGCGTGAACGTGACCCATTAAGGTTGCAGCACTTCCAAACTGTGATGCAAGAAGGAACGAACAAAAATGTTTTAATCAGAAAGAGCTGGTTGTCCATCTTATATTACATTTTGGACTAGACATGGGGTTTGGGGATGCTGGCACTTTCCTTTTTTTTTGTACAACACAATATGACTTGTACACAGAAATACAACAAGTTGAACAAAGTAAGTTCAGTAACTTCAAGACAGTATTGAAGGGAGAGGGGAAGAGAGAGACGCATCTGCTGTGATCGTATTAGGTAGCTTGTTTCACTCTTGTGTAACCACAAATAAAAACTGTGTGCACTGAGAAATTCCTTGACCGCAGAGATGAGAGTACCAAATAACATTCTTGAGAGGAACACTCTGGTCAAGGAGTAAAGTTTAGATAGCTGGGTACTTGAATACATGATTCTGCAGTCATGGGTAGCCAGTTGTGTTCAATGAGTAATGGGGTGACTTGTGTCCTTTTTGGTTGGTCAAACACCAGATATGCCATTGTAGACTAGTAGGGGTTTCAATGTGAATGCTGGGAAACATGATAGAAAGAATATAGAAGTAGATGAAATGAGACAGAAAGGCTTAACTGTGGTTATTTAGTGATTCTTCTACAAAATGCAAATTTACTTGAGAGACACAATTGAATGGAAAAGGGCAGTTAGGAGGGCAAATGGTAGGGCTGTAAACAGATCAGGGGTGCTTAGACAGCTGGCTGTAGGGGTGAGCATGCAGAACACAAGGAACCTGAAAAGACTCATCCATCTTTTAGGTCACCATTATAGCAGAACTCAGTTGACAACAAGCCAACCTTCTAAGTTGGTTGTATTTCTGGGGAAGTGCATGTCACGCTACAGCAGGTGTTATGGCAAAGGCTCCCCAGCTGCAGCAGACATGTTGTTGGTTCATCCTACAAGCACAAATCACCTATGGTAAATAATGCATAAATCACCTTATATGTGATTGATGCATTAAATAAGGGGGGTGTCATCATTGATGACATGACACCTATGAATCATGTGAAAAAAATTAAGAAGCTTGTTAACGGGATAGAACTTTTTTTATTAGCTATTTGGTTTGATTGAAGAAAAAAAGGCTTCATAGATAGGCCTAAGCAATGAAGGTATACTGCAAAAACAGTGCCTCCATAAATAAGTAGTAATCTGTAAATCTCGTCAAAATGGTCTTTTAAGTAAAAAATGTCTTTGCCAATGGGGTGCGAAACATTTACTTGACCACAATCCTTAAAACTAGCAAAATAGTCTAAAATAGTTTTTCAATTTTCATTAAAAAGGGCTTTTTTAATTTCTTAAAAATGAGTCGGTGAAGACTGCACTGTTGTCCAGCTACTCAAACACATACTTGTTAATCTTCTTGTTTGTCAAGCTATAATAGCACAGAACATGTTGTCTTTACTCTGAAACCTGTTTAACCAAAGAACATAATATTAACTTATATGTTATGGACAAAATAATTAAACACAAAAAACACAATCAATACTTATAACACCATCTGGTATCATTTTAGTGTATTTCATTCCATTTGTGGATGCGAAATGTATATGAAACTGTATGAATGTGGTTTCAGTTACTTTGCAGAAAATTGCACAAAATTACTAAATGGTTGACAGAAAAGATTCTTACCAACCTTCACTCTTTGCAGTTAAATACACTTTTTGAAGGAAATGTCTTGTGTTCTCTTTCACAGGTTTAAGCCCTGAGGTTGTAATGAAGTGTCTGTGACTTGCTACAGTTGAAATACCAGAGAAAGAGTACCACAAAGTACCACAGGGACAAAGTACTCAGCCTAGTCTACAACTCTGTTCACAGCAGCCAGTGTTATAGTGTGGAATGGGTACGCGGATTACACTTATAAGCTTACAACATTATTAGCTATCTCTCTTAAATTAACAACATAACTGATGTAAAAGCATGAGAAAAGTAACCCCAGCACTGAGTGTAAAGTGAATGCATAATTTTCTGAAGTTGTAGATGGATGTAAAGATATGGAGACTGGATATTTCTACTCTGAGCTGGGTATGTGATGTAACAAAGGTGTACAAACCCGAACTACTTTTTAAACTTTTTTCCAGCTTAGGTGCCAGGGCTCCAGACTGCGACCAAATGCTCGCATTTTGCGACCAAAATTTGAGTATGTGCGACTGAATTTCATGTCCACTCGCACACGTGCGACCAGTAAATTTGCCAGTGTTTTTCTTTTCTTTTTTTTTTACACGTTAAACGTGGAAGGGGTGCGTCAATGAACCCGCATATTTGCAGGCCAATGAATTTGAAAGGGAATGAGTCGGGGGATCTATTTATTTATTTATTTTTTTTTTCGTTTAATTTCACCAGCTCAAAGCAGGTATTACGCCCGAACCACATTTAATGCGACACAACGCACTGCCGCCGCGGCGCGCACATAAAGTTAGAAGAAAGAGACGGCGGGTATGTTTGGTTTTAGTAACATCTTGCTCAGGCAATGAGTCTGCAATGGCCCAGACGGGAGACACATGTAGCTCAGTGCTTAACTTTTATTTTTAATCCACTCTATATTCTTCTGGTTGTTCTCCAATATTTTCCCCTAAAGCCTGAATTATGGTTCCGCCTTAAATCGACGCAGAGCTTACGCCGTACCCTACGGCGTAGGTCTGCGTTGTTGTAACGCGGAACCATAAATCAGCCTTCACCTGGTACATCAGAATCAGAAATCAGAATCAGAAAGGGGATTTATTGCCAAGTTTGTTGACACACACAAGGAATTTGTTGTGGTGATTGGTGCAATACAGTAAAAGTAAAAAATAAAAATATAAAAGCAAACAAGTATATGGAGATAAAAAAAGAGATAGAATAAAGTAAAATGTATAAACAGAAATGTACAATATGAGGATTAAAAAGTGCCGGATATGAAACATACATAGGTTTCTCTAAACATCTGTCCCCGCTACAGTTTTAACTAAAAGAAAATGTGCTCCAATACAGCAGGTCTCATAATTTTATTTTGAACACTGCCAAAACTCTAACTTAAAACGTAACTAGAACTTAAAATTTGCTTGAGACAAATGAAAGTAAAATTTTAACACGTGGGAAAAACACCTAACCTTTTAAGTGATGTGTGTTATCAGGTGTAATGGCATTTTTAGGTTAGAAATAAGAATATTTCTTGGTAAGATCCTTAGTTATTTGGGCAGTGAATTTGGTCAACTGGTGTAAGTTCAGGGTTTTAGTAAAGACACAAGTAGGGAAATGTTATTGGCCAGTACCCCCAATATTTGTACATTTGTTAAGTACTGTGTTTAACAGTTAAATTCATGGCTGAAAGGTTACTAAGCACCTTGTTACCAAGCACTTTTTTATCATGTGAATGTGTTTTTTTCATATATAATGACAGCAATGGTGCTGTCAGTTTACTTTATGTTGCGGCATCTTTAAAAGTGCACAATAAAATGTAACACTGCATTTGAAACAGCACATTGTGGTAATTCATTAATCTATTATGAAATACGTATTACTAATACACTGAAATGTAGTAGAAATGTAAAAATTTGGTTAGCGTGTCGATAAACGATATGCGCTCCTAAAATTTCTGATTGTGCCCCTAAAAATTTTCAGTTAGGGGCTACTGTGCTCCTAGTGAAAAAAGTTAGTCTGGAGCCCTGGGTGCCCTGAAAAAATTTTGGGAATTTATAGACAGTTCGGATATCCATGAATATGTTCTCAAGCGCACAAAAGGAGTTTTCTGTACGTGTGCTTTTAACGGGCAAACTTGTGATAAATAAAGCTACTACTACTACAGTTAATTTAACTATTACTTAAATAACACACAATCACAAAAGACATCAAACCTAATCCTCATGGGTTTAAAATTTGCATATAAATTTATGTCAGAAAAAAAGTTAGCCTTAAAATCCTGTTAGATAAGGAAGCTTGTTAGCACAGATCAGTTCGTAAAAACTGAACCTTGGATTATTCAGATTAATTAACCTAAAAGTTCTTAACGGAAGGTCTGGGTCGAAGGAGCTTAAAATAACACACACACACACACACGCACACACACACTTAAAACAATCAGCATACGAATACCCATGGATGAGCCAGGTTCATCTTATTTGAAGTGCCATCTCAAATCAATCTCAGGGCTTCAAATCAGAATTAACGAATGCCAGTTTATAGTTAAAACCTTTTACATGTTTGATGGGTCACGGGACACTGTAAACATGTCTGAACTTTGGTTGGTTTTCCACTGAATAGTAATTCTGTAAGCAGTAGTTGCCAAATAAAAATCTGTCAGTACTGTAACTGTCAATCATTTTCTTTTGTCCCTCACAGCATAAAAAGCCCAAAGCAGAGGAATCTAGCATGCAAACTGCATGTTATTAGCCTGTAGTTAAAACAACAGTGAAACAACACTAGAGGTTGCCATGACAGTGTTCTTACAAATCCGTCTCATAGATGTATTATGACAGCATTTCTTTTCACTAACAAGTACTAAACACATGTATAATCTTCTGAAAGATATCTCACTGAAAATGCAAGGTATGTGGACAAGTATCGCTTGATCCTTTTTGAAACTGTGCCCAAAGATTCATGTATTTTGTGGTGACAATAAAAAATACATTAAATTACATTTTTCTGAGGGAATATGAAAAGAAAAAAGAAAATTGGATTCCACAAATTAGACATGCATATGACGAGTACCAGGAAAAAGCCTTTTTTGTCTGTACCGTGAATCCAATAAGCATGTGGGAACAAGCCAGTCCTGTTGAAATAATATCCTTTTGATGGATGAATTAAAGACAGATGTTGCTCCAAACCCAAAAAATAATTCAATCAAAAGATCATCATCCCAGCTGTAAAGCATGGTGATGGCAATATTATGCAAGACCATCCCCAATTTTTGTTGGCCATGAAGAAACTATCAGTTATATTTGACATTAAATCAAGTTCACCAACATAGTTACACATCAGGTGCTTTGCAACTTGACTCATCATTAATGGCATCACGGTGGTAAACCTTCACTGTGAACCATCTCTCTGACACTCTTCCACAAACATATACTATTCATAAAGTAACAAAGAAGGAGATTGATGGAAAAAGACGCCATAAACCAAGCAGCTTTATAACCTATTAATTTGAAAAACATCATGCAGAGTCAGCAGTCCACAGAGCTTCAGCCAAACAGAAGTGGTAAAAGTGAAGTGCCACACTCAGTGCATCAATATAAAGACAAATTAGAAGAATTATTTAACAACTGTTAAAAAAAAGGAAAGGGGGGGATGCCATCACTGTGCATAATTGCAAGGAGACTTATGATAAGATAGTTAAACACTGTGGTGAAAGACTCTTCATCTTTTCTATAAAATGATAATCCTGACTGAAAATGCATTTTTAAAACAGTTACAGCCTGCAAATACAAACGTCACGTTTTCTTTGTTCCATGGGCATATTGAGTACACAAGATAAATTATGTCCAACCCTGTTTTTCTACATTTATCCTGAACAGTCCACTGAAGTTTCTTTTTGCTTTCACTGAAAAGGAAACTTACCGTTCCGCACACACAGGAGAAAGAAATGTGATGCTGCCGTTCAAACCTGTGAAACTGAATATGATCATGGCAGTGTGCTACTAAAGGGTTAACTGACCTCTGTTCCAAGCTGCTCATGCTGTCTGGAAGACATGTTGATTTGTTTTAGTGCTTTCTTGTTGGTGCATCTGTGTGTGGTTTAACTTTAATGCTGCCGCAAGTTTCAAGGCCAACTCCATGTGGCAGAGCAGGTGTCCGGGCTGCTGGGGACTGCCAGGTTGTTGCTCTGCCCTCCATTAGTTTTAATGTTTTTCGTTTTTTTTTCCCTTTTCTAATTATCTAGGACCCTGTACTAGTTAAGGAATACAGAAAATGTGTTTATGGTAAAAGCTTTTGTCAAATTACTGTATTTTTTTTCCATCAACATGACTACCCATTTTATGATTTCTATGATAACTTACTGCGAAAAATAACAAAATAGGTGCACTGCTGAGAAAGCGTAACAAAAGAAAGATGATTTCTTTCCTGATATGCCATGTACCACTGACTGTAAGCCACATTTTCAACAAAACCCAGAAAATGGGCAGCACAAACATTTATAATTTGATGTGCTCTGCAAGTTTACAACTCACAGTAAAATGTGAGCTAAGTCTAAAAACAAGTTTATGGCCATATTGTAATTTTACAAGAAACGTTGTGTAAGCACAAAAATAAAAATGTTATTTTAAGTGAAAAATGTAAAAATTTACAAAAGCTGTAAAATCAAACAAAAAAACAGTTATATTGGGTGTTAAAAATGGGGAGATGTAAAGCACATTGTTACGCTGCATTTCAGGACATATTTCGTGTTTTGGATAGTAAAAAGAATAAGAATATGCCATTGGGCTGACAAATACAGTTTAACTGTTAACATAAAAGGGGGGGCATCACAATTTCATCATTTTCTGAGAAACTGGTGACATCAAGTAAAAGGTCAGCTGGCTCTCTGGAATTTATTTTATGACAGAAACGATAAAGAAATCAAAATCTGAGCATTAATGCTTCATCAGCTGGTCACCATTCAGAGTTAGTCAAAGTTAGTCCGATTCTGCTACTCAGCTGATCAGTCAGTACATCCATACTTAATCATTTCCACCTTTTTAGTCCCATGAAATTAGAGATGTCTTGTTTGTTGTGTGAACATTTTTTAGAATCAAAGTTACATTGCTGTGAAACTTAGTTAAAATGTGGTGCTTCCACTCTTCAATCTAGTAAATATTTCAAATCTACGTTAATGTACAACTCTGTAAAAAGTCCTGGTAACAAGATTAGCACTAGTGTATTCCACGTTTGCTATTTAAACAGCAAAGACAGTGGCATAAGCTGTAATGTCAGACCAATTAGGCTAAAATTCAGTCAAAGAGCTTTGTTAGTTGTCAAATTTGAGTGATTTTATAAAGTGTTCTTTACGCTAACAAAAAAGTAATCTATTTAAAAAATGCCTCTTTATGTGATCTAGTTAAAAAACTATCTGTATAAGAACTGAGACCATGAAATACTTTAAATAAACTTAAAGTCAAAACAATGGTAAACCTAACCTACTGTAGCTACAAAGAAACCATGAAAAAACTCCTCCACGTTGCTGCCTAAAAGACAGTGAAATTGAATTGTTAAAATTGTGGTTAAAAGCAAGATGCCTTACTCCCGGATGTCTCAGTGTATACCCCTATCTGCGATAATCATTCTTTTGTTCCATCTCAGACAGATGGGTGTTTGCTGTATGGAGGGACAAGGGACTTTCAACAATATATAATTTATATATAGAGCATAAGTTTGCCTCATTTGATCAACTAAAAAATAAATTTGACCTCCCTCATTCACATTTTTTTCGCTATCTTCAGATTAGACATTATGTTAAGGAGGATATTCCAAATTTTGAAAGCATGCCAACACCACATTCATTTTTTAAGGCCCTACAGCTTCCTCCTAACAATAAACACTTGATCTCTCATGTTGTGTCTGTCTTTGCCACCCAGGTATCCACCAACCACGTAAGAGTAGCGTGGGCCAGGGAACTAAGTATCAGTCTTTCTCTGGACATCTGGAAGGAGGTATTAGCAAGAATCCAAACATGTTCAGTAATGCCAGACTCGGATTGATTCAGTATAATGTTATACACAGGCTTCACTATTCAAAAATTAAACTGAACAGAATGTATCCTACAATATCTTCAGAATGCGACAGGTGCAAAATGGCAGATGGTTCACTAGCACACCTTTTCTGGTTTTGTCCTCTCCTTAAATGGTTTCTATGGTTTCTTACTCAAAGGACTTTCCCCTGGACCCTAAACCAGCTCTCTTTGGATGTTCAGAAGCCTTCTTGGATTACACTCTTGAGGAACAACAGACGCTGATGCTCGGAATGGTTGTGGCTAAGACAACAATCTTATTGGACGGGAAAACACCTTCACCTCCTTGTTTCAAGAAATGGCTTAATGAAATGATCTCCATGAGACATTTGGAAAAAACACGTTTCTTTGGATCCAGATTAAGCCACAGGTTTCTGAAGGTATGGGGTCTATTTCTGAACTGTATCAGAATGAACTAGCTGGACTGGGGCAAGTCTCCCACACTAATATGATCTGATAGAAAGAAAGAAGAAAAAAAAAAGAGCTGCTATGTGTTTGTGTTATTTGTTGTCTTGATGTGTTTTGTTACTGTGTTGGTTTTTTATATATGAATGTACATGTATTCGTGTGGGTGGGGAGAGGTTGTGGGTGGGGGGTGGTAAGATGGAGAAAATAGCACTGGATATGATGCTAACTATCTATACTGTAGAATATTTAAGTTTTGTATGTTCAATTAACTGAATTTGTGAGTTTGTATCTTATTATGTACCATGCATCCTGTAAATTCTTACAGTGTTCGCAATATATATCTATATATATATATATATATATATATATATATATATATATATATATAGCAAGATGCCTTAAATAAAATGTCCTTCCATCTGGATTTGATTAAAAATATGAACACACTGTTTCATAAGAGATTCCAAGAATGTTGCAAATCATGATTGCAAGAGGCATTTCGTAATCCCAAATACACTCAACTGCAGTGTTTTTCCTCCTCTTTTGTTATAAATGTTTTCTTTCTAAAAAAGTAAATTCAAAACACACACACACACACACACACACACACACACACACACACACACACACACACACACACACACGTACTTTAAGTACTTAAAAACAGATGTTCTTCAGTTATGAGCTGAATAGGTCAGAAGTATTCTTGATACACATACTCTTCTTTTGTTCATGTTACAAAAATGAAATACCAAAAAAAAAGGAAATCAACATAAATGGTTTGTAGTCAATAGCACAGATGTTACATGGAGGAAAGAACAGAGTAAGGATGATGTTTGAAAGCGAGATTGCAAAACAAAAGTAACCTCCTGCTTGGTGCCAAAGGGCTGTAAAAACTTTTCCACGTTGCTGCCTAAAAGGCATGATGGAAGAGTTATAGCTCTGGTTATCAGAAATGAGGCCTAAAATTCCCATTTCCATCTGGATTTGATTTAAAATATAAACACACTTTGTTGCGCCAGAGAGATTGCAGCAACGTTCCAAGACATGACATGTCTAGAGGCATTTTGTAATCCCACATACATAGAGCTCAAGTTGTTTCCCTCCTCTCCAGTGTATCTCCTGGCCTTTCCCTCTTTTATTAAATATTTTCCCAGTCACAAAATTTGAATCTGAATCTAAAAAAAAAAAATCTATACCCATTCTGCAGACCATAAACACACTTCACTAATAAAGGGGGTTACAGAAACCATCTCTATTCTACACTCCCCTGGGATTTGGCTCAATATCAAGGCTGTTTTTGGTGATTAGGTCCTTGATTTTCTCAGCTGAATGGCTCTTTTATCAGCCACTATGGCTTTCTTCTGAGTCTCGCCTCCCAGCTCAGTGTGAGATGGCTTGGATACACCCATGCACCCCTCTCATCCACCCTTTTCCCATGCTCCATTTCTCCCCCTGTCTTCTCCTCTGCTCTTCTCTTCTGGAGGCACTGCCATCCACAGATGACCCGTGTTATCATCTCCACCACAGCAAATGAATTTACACCTCCCCCTCCTGCAAGTCTCCTGAGATGCAAGCCCAACTCATCCTTGTCTGTACAGTGAAACGTGGCTGTCTTAGTTCTCCTCACTGGCTAAAATGCATGCCACAGGGCCAATGAAAACTAGTCCAATGTGATTGGATCACCACATGTGTTGAATATGTAAGGTAATTCTAACTAACAGCAAATGTCAAGGGTTTGCAGTGGGAAAAACGTTAATAACTCGGTACCTTAAACTATGTTCGCATTTCCTGCCCAAATCCAACTTGTAGCAAATCCAATCAGAATCTCATCCTTCAGGCTGACTGCTCACATTATATATTGTAAGTGATCAGATGCAATCTTTGCATCCTTGCATACAGGTTTCCTAATCCACAAGGTTGTTATGGTAACCTACAAGCGAGAACAGATGTAAGCAAACTAAATTGGAAGGTGGCGAACTGAGTTTGGTACCTTCCTGGTAAAAAGGTTATGCAGAGCTGCGGTGCATATTTTCAACAAGTGGTACAGTATGCTGGTATGTCTGCACACCAGGCCATATGGTCTACATATGTTAGCTGTTCGTTAAAAAACACAGGCTATCTCATCCCCCGAACACCTCCATCACTGTTGCAGACAGTCATCATTTGCATTGCGTTATGAATGACATGTACAGTAAGATTATTTGAAATCGTGTTTGAGCAGACAGATCAGTCAGATTGCGATGCATTTGTGCAAATCAGATTGGAGCTGCATTTTGAAAACCAGCTCCATACGTGGTCTGAATCTGAGATATTCAGACTTTCAAAAGAAAAATCTTTCAAGACAGAATTCTAATGTGTAAAAAAATTGGGATTTGGGCATGAACAGTTTAAAATCTTTCAATTTGCATTTTGCATGACCTACCCTTTTGAAATTATTTCAAGAAATATTACACAGAAAGTTTAAAAATGCACACAAATCTGCCAACAAGACAACAAACATACAGAGAAGCAATGTTTAACACTGTATACTGGAACACAATGGGAATAGTTGCCAATTAATACACACGTTTAATGGTGCATGATTTTTTTGAAATGTGTAGGCTTGTTACATTCAGATAATATCTTATTCATATAAAGCATTTTGGCAAAACTTATAAACTTTGAGGATGGCAATTACAAACAATTAGTAGTTCAACATCTCAGCATGACTGAAGCACTTCTTTTGGAAAGCTGAATTATTCATGAAAGAAATAACATTCCATCTGAAGGAGTAAGAGCCTGTAGTTAACTTATTTTTGAGTGTTAAGTGTGCACAATAAAATATCTTGTACTACACCTTACACTCTTAAAACATAAAAAAAAAATTTTGATTTATGAATGCACTGATGGACGTAACCTGAAGTGTAAGATATCCAAGAACCATTTCCTTAGTATTTTCAGGGCTGGAAACAATTTAAGGTGAAAGATAATCAAGTGTTCTTTTTAGCCTCTTGTTGGCATCTCATTCCAAACTTAAAGGGGACCTATTATGGCATCTAATACCTTTTTTAAACATGCTTTGAATGTCTTAAAAACAAGCTTTTGATTGTTTTTGCTGAATAAATTAGAAATTTAGTCTCTAAGCCATGTCTTTATCTTACCTGTTTCTAACCTCCATCTCTATGCGGGATTCTGAGTCTATGATCATGAGGCACTGTGCTGTAGGGCTGGGCGATATGGCAAAAAAAGTGATCACGATTTTTTTTCCCATATTGAACGATCTCGATTTTTAATCACGATTTTTTTAAATCAGAAGATCCCCCCCCTCCCTTCTGGAATAAAATAGAAAGAAACCAGAGATTAGTTTTTTTTTTATTAACAAATAAAGCAAATAGCATGTTTTAACAAGAATCCAGAATGCTACCAGTGGTACCCACCGAAAAAACTAGGGATGCACCAAAATGAAATTTGAGGCCGAAACTGAAGCGGAATAAAATTTAAAGACTTGGCTGAATACTGAGTACTGAATAGCCTACGGAATGCGGTTGTTCACAGTTTTTCATTTATTTTGCCATTTTTTTCACAATTGCATAGATAAAATTGCAATGACATTATTAAAAACAAAAACAGTAAACTAATATGATTTGAGCCACTGTCAAGCAGCTGGCGATGCGGTTGCTTAGATTGACCAACAGGTGGCTCTCTAACATCACTGTTTGTTTACTGTGCGTGACTCTGACGCTGGTTGGTAATTAAGGAGTTAAAACTCACTCGCCACTTACAGGACTCAGTAGCCAGCAGAAACGGCAGTTTTATTACATTTATTAACTGTAGTACCGCTATTATGAGAGGTTATTTCTCACAGTATTAGCCTAAAGGGACTTAAGGCTGATTTATGGTCCCGCGTTACACCAACGCAGAGCCTACGGCGTCATCTGGTGAGCTCTGCTTGTTGCCTCCGCGCTCCGACACATTCACTCCGCTGAGCGCGCACACACACACGCACACACGCACGCACGCACGCACGCACGCACGCACGCACGCACGCACACACACACACACACACCCATGTCGGGGCCGCGGAGTTTCTGAAGTCGGCGGTGATGAGTAATTTGTGGTACAAGCAGAGCGAATCACAACTTTAAAGAGTGCGGTTCGAATACACAATACATCCATCACGAAGGGCATTTTGTGAATCCATCACACCCTCCTCCTGTACGCTCGGAAGAAGTTGTCCGGCGAAATAAATAAATAAATAACCGCTAACCGTGAGTCCCGGTCGGCTCGAAGCTAAGCTAACGCTAGCCTGCGGTTGTTGTCTTGTAGTTTTATTCTCTCTGGTCACGCTTGCTCCCACCAGTGCAGGGGAGGCAGATGTGACTAGTTTACTGCCTATGGTCAGGCAACTTGCCGCGGCATGTCATGCATGATCAATTAATGCAGACAGCGCGGTGCCAGGAAAGCGGGTTGTGATTGGTTGTCGTGCACTTTGCTGCAGCATGTTTTGCACGTGATCGAGAAAGTAGACCCACAGCTGATCACCGTGATCGAACTTAATTTGATCGCGATCACAAATCGAGATCGTATAATCGCCCAGCCCTACTGTGCTGTTTGGCGGTCTGACGCGATGACGCGATACACCGCTACGAAAAAATGGTGGTAGCTCCGGCCGGCGGAGTTAGTTGTGGGCGTGGTTTCACGTATCGCTCCTGTCGTGACGTCACGACAAGAGCAGGATCTGAACGGCTCGTCGTAGAAGTCACATCAGACTGGATGGCTCATCCAGGCAGCTGTACAGACACTACAGAATTTGGTTGCTTTCCTCCTTCCGAGTTGGCAGGCTGAGGGGAGACCACTTTATATATGTTAAAGCAAGAAAAAACATGTTTTTCATAATAGGTCCCCTTTAAATTAGCATAATTAAGCAGGGATGTGAGTATTGATAAGTTCTGAGGGAAAGTACGTTTTCAAGGCAGCCACTGGTGACATTGAAACAACATCTTGTTTTGACTGGTCCAGTAGGGAATCTTTCCAGGAAAAAAAAAAGAAAAAGAAGAAATCCACATACTAAGTTCATAGTCATGTCATTTAGGTTGCATGTGTGTGTCAAAAACATCAATAAGGACAAAATGAGCCCAGTTGTGCTTTTGCAGGGGTTACACACCTATATCTCAGCAACCATGATCAAAGCTATAACATTTTAGATAGTATTTCTACAAAATGTAAAACACATTTTCAACATCTGGCTTTTTTTTATAAATCAGATTCAGTTTATCGTTGGACAACAAAAGATTATATATTGAAATATAAAATACAGTGCCGCAGGTCACAGACTAAATTCTTACTAAAAAAACATTTTTCAACTTTTTATTGCACAAAAAATATTACAGCATTTTAAAAACCACAGGACTCAAAGGAGTTCAAGTGAACCTCTGTGTTTGGTATTACGAAACTAACTGCAGCACATAAGTATTTGATTATTTCACTTTTTGTCAATTCAAAAGAACATTGGACATCTACATTACACAATATTTTATCAATACAATTTGTGTCTACCCAACTGAGCTAAATTTGACACGAACAATCAAACGTATCAAATTCAGGTCCACAGCAAAGGTTTCTATTAAAGGGGACCTATTATGAAAAACAAGTTTTTTCTTGTTTTAACATATAAAGTGGTCTCCCCTCACCCTGCCAGCAGAGGGAAGATGAAATCCCATGAATTTCTGCAAGGTCTGTACCCCCGCCCTGCAGAATCTTCCAGTGTCATGTGGTTTCTTGAGCCGTTTAGATTTGTGCATTTTCTTTACGTCACCAAAATGCAAACCACGCCCTCGGTCTCCTCCGCTGCTGAAACCACGCCCACCACTCTCTCTCTCCGCCGGCTGGAGCTCCGCCATTGTTCAGCAGCGGTGGCTGTTTCCACAGCGAGGGGACAGTTAAGATGAGGTTACTTACCCTCATAAAAGGATCAGTAGCAGCAGTACGGACCCGGCAACTGCACAAAAGTCAGCGGTAAGTGACGTTATTTTTTTATGTTATTTGTATTTGTCTACAAGTTTGTTTTTGCATGGGCTAAGTATTTAGCTTAGCTCCGGAGCACCGGGGCCGCATACGGAGCTGCCGGAGCTGCTCACGGACCGGCCCGGCTCCAGTGTTCCCTAACGGAGCCACTCACTCGTTAGGTAAATTAGTAATACATTTTTTCTGTCTGGTTTCAGATCTTCCAAGCACCTGAAGCTGTTCAACGACACCTTCAGAAAACGCACGGTCCTTCCTTGAGCCAGCTATAGTGCATAAATGTTATTTATATACAATTAATATTTTATTTTTTTAACAATAAAGTTGCCATTTGTGAAAATTCAGTGTTGTGATTTATTTACAGTTAACATGATTCATCTGTCTTGTAACATAAGAAATGATGAGAAATCTTCCTGTGTGAAGAGGAGGTGACTAAAGGCTGATTTATGGTTCCGCGTTACACCAACGCAGAGCCTACGGCGTAGGGTACGCGTCGATTTAACGCAGAACCGTAAATCAGGCTTTAAGATCCATTTACAGCGTGTAACTGAATGAGAGCATCCGACTATCACGTCGAGCTGCGTGACATCGGACGCTCTCTGTCCACACTGAAACTGTTAAACTCGCGGCCAGTTAGGACAGTCTAATACAAAAAAAATAAAGCCATGGAATTGATTTTGTCGCAGAAGCCAATCAGCGCAGAGCCTCATTATCATAGGCTCCCCGCTCTTAAAATTAAGCACAGAAAAAGGCTTTAGAAGCGGTAAAACTAGAGACATGGCCCACAGGCTGAATTTCTGATTTATGTAGAAAAAAGATTAGATTGTTTTTAAGACATTCAAGGCCTGTTTAAAATATACATTAAATGCCATAATATGTCCCCTTTAAATGACTGATGTTTCACCAAAACATTTCTTTTTTTTTTAGCTTAAACCATTTCTATAAGTTCTAAGCTTATACAATCTGTAAAGAATAACAACTTGGATTGCTAAAAATAGCAGGTGTTAGAAAAGGTGTTTGAAACATCTGGTTTTGTGATTCTCTGAATAGATCAGTAAGAACTATTTTTCACTTATATTCTTTGGGTATGCATGAACAAACACAAAAAAGATTTTAAAAAAATAAATTGCACAGCATGTTTCAGACTAAATAAGATCCTTCTGAAGGTGAGTCACATTTCAGATGAGATGCCGACTCAGAGGAAGTTTACACAAAACTGGAACTGACTTCACTGAAATTCCCGAAAATGTGTCTGCAAACAATATTCATGCAACAGTCATAAAAACAAAAAAAGAACAGAGTGTATGATATATGTTCTTGACTCATTTCATGATAATTTGTCAATATAACCTCTTCCTCAAAAAGGACATAAAAGCAAGAAAAGAAAAGAAAAGCAAGAAAAGAAAACACACACACACACACACACACACACACACTAAACTCTGCTCTATTTCCAGACACTGACGGCCCCAAACACAATAACATCCAGATGCTGTGCAGATTTGCAGCTTAACAGACCCATCTCAGAGCTGAATCATCCCACATTCCCAACTTTACAACCACCTATGATCTCCAAAATAGGAAGTCTGAACCAGTTCAATTTATGACACGGTTGTGCCCAAAAGGTTTCGGTCCTCTGTGGCTGAATTGCAGACAGGGGAAATGTAAGTATAAGGGAAACACAGACACACTGGTGGCAGTGTGGCAGAGTGGTGGGCGAAACGCAACAAACTGTGCTCAATCAGTAAAATCTACTTTTGTCTCTACTTTGCATCTACATATCTCAAAGTAGAACCAAATAAATGGGATTAATCAATGTCATTACGTAAATGAAACCCTAAAAGCAACAGAAGCTGCTTTGACATTTGCTAAACAAATGCAACGTAAATTAAAGCTGCAAGCAGCAATGAACGGGCCCTCGCACTCTTGTGCACGTTCAGGCGTCCTGCAGTGGAAGCGCTTGTATGACTTGCATGTAGGGCTGCAACTAACAACTATTTTAATAGTCGACTAGTCACCGACTATTGAAACGATTAGTCAACTAATCCGATAATTAGTAATTTTTTCTTAAGTTTAGTATGAGGTTGCTTTAATTATGTGGCAAATGATAAACACAAGACAGATGGGTACCGTATTTTCGCGACCATAAGGCGCAACTTTTTTTTTTTTTTTTTTTTTTTTTAAATGTGCCGGGCGCCTTAAGAAACGGTGCGCCGTGTCTATTACCTGAATTACGGTAATGTAAGGCCGGCCATGAGAACGGTAAAGGGAGAAGGGGGCGGGTGAAGCTGAATGAGACCATCCACTGAGCTGTTTAATGCGAAACAGAAGATGAAAACTTTTAAGGATTTGCTTGATGTGTAAAGTGAAATAAAATACAATCAAACTAAGTTTTGCTCCCGCTCTATTTAAATAAGCACACTTGTTCTGCAGCGCGCGTGTGTTTTGCATGTCGGAACCGTCCACTTTCCCCGGTTAAAGCCGCGTGATGCGCGCTGCTGCAGCCGACTTCCTGGTTCCCAAAGCGGTCCGATCGACCTGGTTCCCGGCCGCTTTGGGAGCAGAGATTTCTGGGGTCGGTCTCAGGTCTGATCAGCTTCACCCTCCGAAATTTGCAGCCAAATCTGTCGGTTACAAACCCGGTACCGGGTCCCGACATGCGCGGGTGTGTTCGCGGTGCGACACACACACATTCTCATTTATGTGGTGTTGACTGGCGCAGCTGATGGACAGAAACCTATGGGGATTTTTAAAAGAAAAACTTTGCATAAGACGTTTCCAGCCGGAGTCATTATAAGGACGAATGGAAAGGGGGGGCTGGATGAAGGGATGATGATGATCAGGTGGCTGAGACAGGTCTGGAAATTCGGACTGGAGCTCCTGTCGGATACAAACCCCGGTACCGGCTCCCCGACAGCGCGTGTGTGAGCGGGTCCAGCGCGAGGGAGCGGAGCGGGGAGCGGACCCGGTCCAGCGCGGAGCGGGACGCGGGACGCGGGACCAGGGACGCGGGACCCGGGACGCGGGACCCGGGGCCGCCGCGGTCGGGATCCGCAGCACAACGCAGCACAACGGGGTATGAAACGTTTATTTACTTACCTTTATTTATTCAGGGGTCTGTCCCAGGTCGGATCAACTTCACCCTGCGAGATTTTCAGGCAAATCTGTCGGTTTGATCTCCGGTAACCAAGATGCGCTCAGGAGCCGCCAGGCTCCCGCCGCGGGTTTGCCGGGCCAGGGCGCACCATCCCCGGGGCAGATCCGGCCGAAATGCCGCTGGTCTTTCCCCGGGAGCCCCTGCTCCCATATAGGTGGGTGGCTTCGGTCCCAGCCGGTCCGAACAGGTCACATTCCCGGTTAAAGCCGCTGTGACGCGCGCTGCTCCACCCCGCTGGGGAGAGACGGGCTTTGCGCGGTGGAGGATCCGCACAACGGGGTATGAAAAGTTTATTTACTGTTGTGCAGAAAGTGACTGACACCGAGGAAATTCGGACTGGCGCAGCTGAATTAGCAGAGCTCTTTAATGCAGAAACAGAGGTTTTGCTCCCGCTCTATTTTTTAAATAAGCGCTTGTGTGCTTGTGTGTGCGTTCTGCATGTGTGTGCGTTCTGCAGCGGGTGTGTGTGTTTTCCGGCCGGCACAGTGATCAGCCAGTATAGACATAAATCCATAAATAAATAAACCTCTGTCCATTATTTTTAATTTTTTAAGGACAGGCAATTGTGTTACATAAAAAATAAATTATAAAATAAAACGTCTCGTATTTTTTCTCCATCAAGTGGGTGAAATGGGTTCTGAATGGCAGGACGTACTCTGGGTTGAACTGGTGTATTTGTTGAAACCCGTCAGCATCAACCATGGAGAGCCTCATATCACAGATCAGCATCTATTGACTCAGTGAGGGCAGTCGCCTGTTGCGGGTACACGTCTGCTTCTTTTGCAGAAAGGGGTCCATGGTGGCTCTCTTCTTCGGACTGCATGCATTTAATTTAAAATACTTTTGTCAGGCATAATGTTAAATCTCTCTTTTAAAGCCAAAATACGCTTAATATCTTACCAAGGCGAGTCCGTTTCGTTCAACTGTCCAACGTGCTCTCTCTTCAAATGCTCGTGCATGACCGACGTGTTCCCGTGATAAGCAAGGTCTGCTTTGCAAACCTTGCAAGTAATCTTTTTATTCGCCGTATCCAGACTAAAATGCTCCCAAACTTTGGAAGTTTTGTTACATGCAGCTGCTGTACAGGACGCCGTCATTTTTGTTTAACCGCTACTCGCTCGGCTGAGACGCAGAGATTGTATTGAAGTGAGATGCCTCACTCCATTGGAAAAACACGTCTGGCGGCAATTGTCGACAATGGAATTCATTGTCGACAATTTTGATTATCAATATTCGTCGACAACATCGACGAATCGCTGCAGCCCTACTTGCATGTAGATGTCTTCGGGCCCTGACATTTAGCGGATGACACCACCCACGACTTTCTATCAAACCATTCAAAAGTTATGGCAGAAAGTAGGAACTATCAGATATCGACCAATCAGAAGAAGGGGCGGGGCTAATTCATGCCAATGAAGGTACACGATTAATTCAAAATGGCCGACTTCCTGTTCGGCTTCGGCTATGGCGCCAAGAGGCTTTTCTTTAAATTGCGACATGATACAGGTGTGTACCGATTTCCGTGCATGTACGTCAAACCGTATTGTGGGGCTTGAGGCACGAAGTTTTCTAGGGGGCGCTGTTGAGCCATTAGGCCACGCCCATTAATGCAAACCATGAAATATCAAATTTTTCGCCAGGCCTGGCTTGCGTGCAAAATTTGGTGACTTTTGGAGCACATTTAGGGGGGCAAAAAGGCCCTCATTTTGTCGTAAGAAGGGGAAAAAAAACAAGGAAAATTTCTACAAGAGAGAAGTATTCCTACCTTGTGCTTCTCTGTCAAACACCAACATGTACTATAAGGCCCTGGCCAGTTCAGAGGACTTTTCTCAGTTCTGACAGATCACCTGTAAGTGATTAATCAAAAACTTTTCAGAGGCATTCACAGAGACCACCCAGATTGATGTGAAGTGCGAAAAAGCACATTGTTTGTATCTCCGACCGTTTTACAATAAGGGTTTCCCCAACAATAGCACCACCATAGTAAACTTCGAGACAGGGAATTAAATAATATCGAAATTGATCTGTTTTTCCCAATCCTGGTTCTTTACATACACTGCACAAAAAGACACGTAACATTGTCTCACAGACTAAACTGTTTCAGGTCAGTCAGGATTACCAAAATTATTTCATTTTGCTAAATGCCACAATAATGAGAGAGATAATTTCTTAGAGATTTTTATATTACGGTCTGGGAGGTCGAACGTTTACATACATTTCCTTAGCATTTAGTAGCATTGCCTTTGAACTGCATGACTTGGCTCCTGACAAAACTGGTGTAACTGAGTCAGGTTTGCTTGCTCGCACATGTCTTTCTACATATGCCCTATTGAATTTATAACATTGGTGCACAGCAAAATACATTTCAAGGCACTTTTCAGAAGAAGTGGACATGGTACCTTATGATTTCATGCCAAACCCTAACTTTGACCACATCTCAATTCACATCTAGGTCCTAATCATCACAGAAAGAGATCTCAGAAATGATGATGTGCTTCATTAGGAGGTATCGTGAAGACTACAAGGTCCAACAACTTCAGCAGGAACAGTTATACGCCCAGGCTCAGTGTATCTTTTGTTGAGCTGAGTGGGCCATCACATGTAAAGCACTTCTAAACCATGCAGTGGTGCTTCTTGTGGGTCCAATTTCATTGACTAGAATGTCTGTAATTTACAGCGTCTGGTGAGGCACAGCTGTTGCATGGTAACTAGTGGGACCCATGGGTTACAACTGTATCTACTCTCTGTCCCCCATTCACACACACGTTTTGCTACAATACGATAACTCTAATGATCTCAATCTAAATGCAACAAGATGCAGAAAGATGTTTTTGTACATGTAAATCAGTACTTCAGGGTACCTAAGCGTAGCGGGACATCTCTATTGTGAGAGGACCCAGCTCATATTAATGAAAAGTAAAACTGTCTTTGCACTTTTGAAAGCTGAGAGCAGCAAAACAGCGCTTTTAA